>NC_091822.1:183757908-184057908 GCF_038994185.2 Dermacentor albipictus
GTAAAATACTTCCTAAGCGACAGAACCGCTAACCTACTCCTAGGGGACAGCGGGAGAGGGGTGGGGAGCTAAAGTAGGTCACAATTCTGCTTGGCAGCCCAGGTACACCCAAAGGATCGGTACTCTCGCCGTTTCCTTAACATAGTCATGACAAACTTGCCATCAAAGCTGAATTAAGTACCTTATCTCAAACACAATATTTACGCGGACGACATTACTATCTGGGTTAACAAGGGCAGTGACGCGCACATAGAAGAAACGTTACAAACAACAGTAACGACAGTTGAGGACTATGTCCGCACAAGAGAACTAGCGTGCTCTCCGCAAAAAACCGGAGCTGCTCGTCCTACGCGGTCTGCGAGGTAAGAACAACGCGCACAGTCAACAAAGCAAAATTCTTGTGAGGGCAACCTGCCAACCCATTCCAGAAGTTTCTAAGCTTAGAATACTGGGCCTACTTATCCAAAACACAGGCAGAAACTGGGAAACACTAGGCAAACTGGAGAGTACTGTGTTTACAAACACTGCGACCGATTATGAGAATCAGCAAAAAACATGCGGGCATGAAGGAAGTGGACCTACACCAATTGGTTCGGGCATCCGTGCTCAGCAGGCTTGCTTTCACCCTACCACACCTTCGCCTAAGAATCGCAGATAAGGTTAGATTCGAAACTTTATTGCTAAAGGTGTACAAAGTGGCCACAGCACTCCCGGCGCTCATATCAACGGCCAAGCTATTCACCCTAGGGGCACGCAACACCCTAGACG
Source organism: Dermacentor albipictus (assembly GCF_038994185.2). Taxonomy (NCBI): domain Eukaryota; kingdom Metazoa; phylum Arthropoda; class Arachnida; order Ixodida; family Ixodidae; genus Dermacentor; species Dermacentor albipictus. The sequence continues at coordinate 183,758,677 of NC_091822.1, forward strand.
ACATGAGAGAAGCGCACCTTACGTATCAATATACGAAATGTTCTCACAGACATCAGCGCGGGTCGCTTCACACTAACAGAAACCGGGATCAGATACAGACCGACAATGACGCCCAAAGTAGACATTCCATTGAAACAGCGGCAACACTTTAGGATCACGCCCATACCTCGCAACATGCACCCTATCCACCACACAGACAGAACTGCAGATAGGGCCAGAACCCTCCACCCGAGGTTTCAAGCAAGTATGGCCGTAACGTAAGTGGACGCGGTGAAAATACCAAACCGATATATCCTTCTCACTGGTAATAGGGAATCACGAAGGACAACTCGTGGCGGGAGAATTGATAAAAGTGGCTAATTCAGAAGTGGCGGATGAAACCGCCATAGCATTGGCTATCGCTTCCACCACTAGTACCATAATAATAGGCGACTCCAAACCAGCAGTCCGAAATATCGTACTGGATCGAATATCCCCTAGCGCTAAATCCATCCTCGATCGCAATCGTAACCGCCGCACCATCCAAATCATCTGGGCTCCGGCCCACGAGTCGCTTCCCGGTAACGAGGCCGCCCACAACCAGGCCCGAGCAATCATTCTCCGAGCCGAAGGCCATCCACCAATCGGGGAAGAATGTACCGGAGCCGAGAGGCCCGGGGGCTGTCCGCGCGCGACGGCATGGTAACATACCAGGAGATAACACAACATTACCGTCTAGCCAGATTAGTCTATTCCCCAGCGCCCAATACACTTACGAAGAGACAGGAAATCACTTGCAGGCAACTCCGAACGAATACCTTCCCAACCCCTTTTATTCTATCGCGCATTGATCCCTCAGGATAATCCCGCTGCTGTAAACTCTGCCAAAGAGAGAACGCAAATCTCTACCACATCCTCTCGGGCTCAAACGCAGCAACATAATAATCCCCAGGGTTCGCATATCGCAACTCCTCAGCTCCGACCCGGAAACGCAAGTCTGCGGATTACGGAGTGGGCAGAGGCAGCCCCCAGGGCCCAGGGTCTCCTGGCCGCCTGAGCAACAGTGGCCTCTCGCACGCTGAATTTATGCGCAATGTATATGGTGCAAATAAATGTTTTTCCTCCTCCTCGTCCTCTAGTCTCTCCGAGCCGTCTGACGCAAAGCTTCGACGCTGCGCCCTCGTTCTAGATACGCGGTTGCAGCGAAAGTCTGTAGGAAGCCATTTGTAAGAGGCTAGAGGTAAAGGTCTATTAAACTAGCACGCGGGACTTAGCCCCAGCTGGTAGAGCTAGTTCGCAAACAAGTAAATCAGGACTTAACCAAATAGCGCTGGTTGGTACAAGCAGGAGATCTGCGCCTACCAACTAGCTGGTACATAAACAAGAAAGCCAGGCTTTTTTTTTTTGTGTGTGTGTGTGTGGTACCAATTCTTCATTGATTCATGTCAATAATTATAAAAAGAAGAACTGGGATTCGTACAAACTGGTTGGGCCAGCTGGTGTTTAAAAGGAAAAGCTGGGCTTCGCACCAATTGGCTGCCATAGTTAAGGGTGATTTAATTTTGAAGTGTTACGTGCCGAAGTCACGATGTGAAGCACACTGTTGTGGAAAATTCCGGATTGATTTTGACCGTATGGAGTTCTCAAACGTGCACCCAAATTTAAGGAAACAAGCGTTTGTACATTTAGCTTCCATGGAAATGCGGCCGGCGCGGTCGAACCCACAACCTATATATATATATATATATATATATATATATATATATATATATATATATATATATATATATGTATAATTTGCTCTTTGAAACGGGGACTTACGCAAAAATGCGTTGGCGTCCAGCTTTAAAACTAAGTGGACCAGGGGCGTAGCCAGGGGGGGGGCTTATGGGGCTTGAGCCCCCCCCGAAATTTTTTCGCGCTGTCCATGCACTGCCGACCAAAGCAACCCCCGGCGCAGAAAATCATTCTGTATTTTGTCTAGAACGTATTTTTCATGCTCGAAAAGCCATCTCACCGCAAAAATTGCGAACTCGGGCTGGATTTCGCGGCAACGCCCATGCACCGGGAGTCACATAACGCAAGCAGCCCCATCCGAGCACTAAGTTTCAAGGACGTTTTGATGGCGAACGGGCTCGCCGCGGCATCTCGCAGAGGCTGCGGAATCTACTCTATCATGGAATCTACGGAGCGCGTGGATGTCAATTCCGAAACCTTATGGGTATAAAGTTCTCAAACTTCTGACCTGAAAGGTGCATTGACATTTCCAAACGTGTGCTTTAGATTTTCAATTGCGTAACTTTGTAAGTTTAATGTTCCCATAAATATTTGACGCCAAAGGTGTATTAACTTTTCCAAAGTCGCACATCGGGCCATACAACGAGACTAGCCAAATCAACGCACTATCAGACAAGTTGACAAAGCCCGCAGCGAGGCCCGATGAGACGAAGCGTTGTGGTGGTTCATTCGTGCCGTCATGGCACATAAAAAACATCAATTTATTTTTTTCACCTGCGCCAAAGCATCCAGTGAAGACACTAAAGCCAGCCAAGGTAACTACGTTCTTATTTATTTTTCTACTGACTTTTAATGACGAAGACCACGTTGAGCCTCTTCAATTTTGTTGTTCTCGCTCCCCTACCCGGGGGCTGCCAGAGCCAGCCAGAGCGCATGCGTTTTTCTCGTGTTGCCCCGACCACCGCGCGGCGCACATCTGTGCGCCTTCGGTTTTCTCTGGTCGTGTGCATTTTCGCCTGCATTTGGTCGTGTGCATTTTCTGTCTCTGGTCGTGTGCATTTTCGAGCCGATGATGGTGGCTCAGTCTTGTGTGCGCAAAGAAGAAAAGCGGGGAGCAATCGCGCTGCGCCTTCCGTCGCGCACGATACATCGGGGGGAGTGGAGAGGATTCTGTGAATCTGTGATTGCGCGACATGTTTCATTGCCTTGTTTGACCCATTAAATACCATGACTTTTTCTTAGATACGTAGATTTATTGGCGGCTGCAGAGTTCTACTTTAGTCTTTAGATTTGTCCTGTTGCAGTGTTCTACTTTGGTCTTTAGATTTGTCCTGTTGCTCTCCTTTCCTTTTTCCTTTTTCCTCCCCTCCTTCCTATCTTCCATTTCTGTGTGGCTGTCGCCTCCCTTCAGAAGAGTAGGCAGGCGTTGTGCCCCTTCCGGTGGCAGTTGCCAGCCTGCTCCTCGCTTTCCCTTTCCTGTTACCTGTGTATATGTGTTCAAAACAAATAATAATAATAATAATAATAATAATAATAATAATAATAATAATAATAATAATAATAATAATAATAATAATAATAATAATAATAATAATAATAATAATAATAATAATAATAATAATAATTTATTGGAAACTTATACGTATGTTTAGATATCTTGTTGCGAGGTTTTGTGTATACGTGCAGTGAACTTTGGTTCCAGTGGCAATTTTTTGCCCTTTATCAAGCTGTATTTTAGCATTTGTATATTCCATTGTATCTTCGCATTTCTAATGTACGAGGGCGAGTCAAATGAAAGTGAGCCTACCCACCCCGCGCAATGATGGTTCTGTTCATTATCTGCTAGGCCTGCGCGTAGCACGCAGGCATCTCTCATTCACAAAAGTGGCACGCAGGTGTGAGCGTAAATGTTCTTTAATGCGCTCATAAACTTGGTTGAACATGGTTGCGTGGCGTAATGGACGCTCCAGAAGTTGAGCAGCGTGGTGCCGTGAGCTTTTTGACAGCTGAAGGTGTTTCCCGAAAAGAAATTACTCACCGTATGGCTGCCGTGTAGATTGAACATTGCATTTCATTGGCCACTGTGAAGCGTTAGAACAAACGGTTCAAAGAAGGACGTGAAAGTTGCAAAGACGATCCCAGACTGGGACAAAGCCATCGTGCAATCACCCCTTAGAAAATTTCAAAGGTTGATGAGCTGATGACACAAGAACGGAGGATAAGCATCGATGAACTGGCAGAGCGTGTGAACATCAGTCACGGTTCGGTTCACCGTCACCGTTGACGCGATAATTCATGAACATCTCGGTTATATCGGCTCTTGTGTGCGCAATGGATGCCCAAGATTTTGAATCTCCACCGGAATACGGAGAAGTTCGGCGCTGCCTTTACTCATCTGATCCGGTATTACAATAAGGGTGCGATTTCTTGTCTGCAAGTGTGATCGAGGACGAACCATGGTGCCACTACTACGAGCCTGAAACACGAAAGCAAAGCTTACAATGGAAACACTTGAATTCACCACCCCCCCAAAGAAAGCAAAGGCCACCATTTCCGCCGGAAAGGTGTTGACTTTTATTTTTCGATCGTCAGGAGCCATTACTGATAGAATTTACTGAATCTTGAGAGACTATCACTTGTTTACGATATTGTGAAACGCCGGATCGCCTGTGTGTCGCAGTCAAGAAGAAACTACGTGAAAAATTGACGAATGGGTTCATCTTGTTCCACGACAATGCCCATCTCCAAGTCGCTGATGTGGTTAATATAAAACTGGCTAAGTTCAAGTGGGAAATGCTGCAATATCCGCCATACAACTCAGATCTGTCGCCTTGCGACTTCCACATTTTGGGTCAACCGAAAAAACAGCTCATGGGAACCAGATTCGTCTCGGACGATGACGTGCAAGTCAGTTGCAGACGTTTTGAAGCAGCAACCCAAGGAGCTTTATGAGACGGGAATTACGCGACTCGTTAGTCAATGAGAGAAATGTCGAAATGTCTAAATGCTCATGGAGGCTACTTTAAATGAAGTACCCCGTTTGTCATATATTTGCATTGGCTCACTTTCATTTGACTCGCCCTCGTATACTCTGCAGAACTCCTGCTTCTGATACGTGCTCTCTGCTGCCAGTATAATTTCGGTGCAATTACTCACGATACACGACCGGTGATAGATGTTTCTGCGTAATACATTGGAACAAATGACAGCGTCATTGAGATTTTTCACTGGCCGTTGCATATGCACAAGGAGGTAAACAAGGACCTTGAATGACAAAGTTTCATTAACATATTTGTCCTCAACTTGTTCATTTCATGGCCTTTACATTTTTCATATCAGCGACATGCACTGCTTTGCTGATTTCGAACTGATGTAGTTCTAAAGTTCATGTGATATTTTCTTTATTATTAAATAGACGAAAACATGGAAGCATTCACATCAGTTACGTTGGGCACGATTTTTGGCACATACGAATATAATATTTTATTAAAATATACGTATTTTACTTGTATTGACAGTGCGTAGCGTTCAAGAATTCGTTTGCAGCATCTTTGGCAATGGCAATGAGGTTATTATTCATGTATTTGATCCCTAGGCAAATTATTTAAGAGGAAGCTTAGCTTGGGCGCAACTCCGACGCGGCCTATTCAGATACATGTAAAACGCAGAAACGCTGTTCTGAGATAACTCCTGAATCGCTTTTAATGAAATTTGTTGCATTTGAGAGAGTAAGGTAAATTCTAGTGTCTGTTACAAGCGGAATTTCGATTTAGGGCCGGAACTTTGTTTAATATATTTTGAAAAATTCGAAACTTCGTAAGAAAATAGGACGAAGTTTACAAATTAAGAGCTGTGCATCAAGAACAGATATCGCGGTTCTGTACACCGCACCCACTATACACCATTCAAAGAGGACAAGTAGGATATGTCTATTTGTATCTTATACATGAATTGGTTATGTTATGTACAAGGGTTCTGCAAGAGCCGTATTTACATAATACTCAATTTTTTGAGACTCATGTGTAACATATCAATTTTGTCCGCTGTAGACGTACTATTATGTGCAATTCACGGAATTGTGATATCGATTTTCATTGCTGATTTACAGATTTATAAACTTAATTGTTTCGTTTTCTGAAACTTTTTGATTTGTGGCACTTTTCAGTAAAATCTTGACGACATAAATCGAAAATTCGAAACAAACAGGCACTCGAATTTAAGTTTTTCTTTTAAATGCCACAAATATAATCAAATTTGGTGCAGTGGTTGCCGAGAAAAACGAATTTTTCTTCTACGTGTATTTAGATAGGAGCATGCGACCTAATTTTTCCTCTTAGGAGGAGGCCGAGCTGCAATGTGAGCCCCCCCCCGAACGAAATTTCTGGCTACGCCACTGAAGTGGACAGTCAATGCATTCGCGCCACAAATTTGGCACATCTCGTAGCTCGCGCTACAGTGCCACAGTGATAGGGAAGCAAAGGCAGAGGGGTAATTGGAAGCCCATCCAGCTATGGTCTAGGTATTTAAGAAGTTAAAATGACGTGCTTCAAACACTGATTTCAATTAGGGAATTATAACGTCCCTTAGCGCAACTAAGTGACGGACTAATTGGAGAACATTAACCAATTATTAGCTACTCAGTGATTATCACACATCTGCTGATGTCCGCCGTCCGAAGGGAATCAGCTGTCAAAAAAGAAAAAAAAAAGGAAATGAGAAAGGTATTGTAATATGTACTGCTCCGCCTACAAAAGCAAAATAAGTTTCCTTGAAACGTGGTATACATTTCGTGAGAACAGCTGATTGATGGGAACTTGATTTACCTGCGCTAAAGGTTTGAATAAAATTTACCCCCCCAAAAAATTTGTCTACACGCCTCCTGGGTTCTAGACCCTCAAAAATAAAAAAAAGGGGGGGGGGGAATTTTTCTTCCGAAGGCGACGACAAAACAAAACAAAACAAAAAAAAAGGACACGAAGACAGGTTAAAAGTGTTTCCACACCGCGGGGCGACAATGAAAATGATGCCGCCGCTGCGTTTGCAAAAGATGGAGGCCACAGATGGCGGCTGCGCATGAATAGAGATCAAATTCTCCTTCGAATAACGCGCGCGCTTTTTCGAATTGTTACTTCTTTCGGCAAGCACGCTGAAACCTCTCCTGCTTGGGCAGCGCTTCTGCCTGCAGTATTTTGAACTAAATAAATAAATAAAATAAATATCAGGAGAGGTAAAAGACAAGAAGAGAGCGGCAAACAATAACGTACGGCAACTAGATAAAAACATCAGTAACCACCGAGAGCAGAAAAACAAACTTAGTAGCGTGCTTTGCATATCAGACGCGATCGAAGAGAACGCTTTGTACACGAGGAGTTGCAAAATGCTGCGAATAATACGCGGCCGGCGATGGAAAAATATCAAGCAGGATATTTATTACAAGGGCACCTATACCTATACAGAATGGAAAGCTGTTGTACAGCCCTAAACGGAGAACGTGGCTGTTCATTAAAAAAATAATAATAAAGAAAGTTACGATGGTGGAGGTTAGGTAGGCAGGATTAAATAAGGTCTAACTGAAGAGCTTGGAAGCAGTACGCCTCCGGCTTCGCCGTATCAGTTCTATGAAAAAATAATGATGCTTTGAAATTGAATAGGTGCGATACGGTGATAACAAAAAGGACAATTTAGCAGGCGCAAGTAACAACGCATGAAAGAGCGAAAAAAAAAGGTATCAACAACAAAGGCGAATCACTGTATAAAATCGTTTCCATATAGTAATTCCAGCACATGTGCATATCGAAAAAAAAAAAAGTTTGCATTGCTCTTAAAGCTGTCCTTTCAAGGCTGTGAAAATGATCGACGCATTAGTAAGAAAATGTCATTAACCCAAATGGTGACGCATTTTGCTGCGTTGTATACTGATTGTTTACTGCGATACTCAGGTGGAACGTGTATACACCAAAAAAAAATAAAAATTTTTAAAATTTATTGAAATGCTTACTATAGCAGCCCACACCATGGCATAATATCCCCAGACGCCGGTCCTCCTACACTGAATATATGAACATGCATTCGTCGATTGGCTTGCTTGTTTCGATACCGATTTTGTTGCTGTGGCTGGCATATTCTCTCTATAATATGCTACCGTACGCCACCGGGGGGAAAAAAAAAAGAGAACTGGATTAAGTCTCACCGCTTAATACATAAAATATTGTCACGCACATTCGCACTCCCAAATCGATATAAAAAAAGAAACGCTCGTGATACCGCTCAACAGCGTGCTAACTTGAGAAAAACGAAAACGCCTTTAATTTGCGACAGATAACGGTATGGTACACCTAGCGAGAACGAGTGAGAGACTTTGTATAATCCGCTTTGCCATTTTTTTTCCATCTTTCAAGCTGCGTTTTTTTTTTGTTGCTGTTGTTCTGTTCCCAACCAATCCGTTTTTACTTCGTTGCCTTGCTGTGAGCTCACTAAATCGACCCTCCATAGAGTTATAATGTACAAATGAATCAAGCTGTGCCTACAGGGTACGCTAAATTCGCTCATCTCCCAATTTATATTTCCGGTCCTTTCGTGTCTCCAAGGCTATACCGGCCGCGATAGAACACGCAATTGTTTTTTCTTGCTTCTTCATCGTCTTTAATTATTTCCAGTATTCTTTTTCATACTTGTCGGCTCGGCCGCCAGTGCTCGTCAGCTAAAACCCGGAGGGCAGGAATTCAGAATCGGCTTACTCGCGATTTGCGAAGTGGCGGCACCGACGAGAGACGTCCTGCGCTCGCGCGCTCGCACGGGCCCCCAGGGCTGGAAGCGAAAAGGACAATCAAGCTCGTTCTGGCAGACAGCGTATAGATCTGGACGATGCGAGGGCGTGACAGCAAGCACAATGCGAAAAGAACAGAAAATAAAAAATAAAAATTAAGCAAGAGTAGGGCAGGCGGATATATATAAAGAACAAGAAGAAAGAATGTGGGAGGAAGGGACTGCAAAGTCCACCGCCCTCGGGTGTGCGTCATACGAGGTACACATTGCAAGGTTGAGAGAGGGAGACAACTCTCGTGTTCGTGCACGTGTGCGTGCGTGTGTTTTCTGTCGACGCGTGTGCGCGTGTGTCTGTTGGTGTCTCTGCGTGCGCCCAGTAATAGGGAAATAGGTATATCTTGGAGCGCTGTGTGTGTTCGTGTGCGCGTGTAAGCTTGCGCGCAAGCGTATTTATACGTCTATGTGCACCTTAGCATGCGTATGCGCGCGTACTGTGTGTTGGTGGCTCTCCCAAGAGCAAACTTTCGGCGAAAATTGCCGCCGACGGCGTCATGGAGCGAACCAATGCGCGCGCGAACCGAGAAATAGGGAAGGTGGCCATGGGGAAGAACGTCCGCAAAAAAAAAAAAAGAAGGAAGAACGCGCGGCGCGACGTCGTAAGCGTGCAAGCAGCCCGCCGCAGCTGTTGGTTACGCCATACGCCGAACAAGCGAAAGAAAGCCGCGCAGTAAAATAAGGTGAAAAGCGCGAAGAAAGGGGAAAATGCGCGGTGACGAGAAGTGTCCCTGCGCGTACGTACACGCAGGGAAGCAAACGGTGCGCGACAGGACCTTTTAGCGGCGTTTAGGCTGTCTGTTTTCTTGGCGCACGGGGGCGCTAATGAGATTAGCCGCGCTCCAAGTGCTGCGAAGCAAGCTCCCCCCCCCCCCCCTTTTCCGTCGCCCTTTCTCTTTTTTTCTTTTCGCCGTACTGCTGACTACGCTTTCCCTCTCTTCCCCACGGTTTCAGCGGCGCGGCACTGCTCCCTTTTCTCCTCCGCGTTCGACAGCTTCGCACTTATGCAAGCCTTGTGCGCGCAGCCCGGCCGCTCTTTTCCAGACCCTTTCCTGCAGCCTTCGCCGGCCTGACCCTATATATATGCACAACATTCACCTGGGCTGATATACCGAAAACGTCGACGCGTTATATACGACGAGGCGCTCGAAGAAAGAAAGGAAGCAAGAAAGAAAAAGAACGTAAGAAAGGAAAGAAGGAAAACGAAGAAACAAACGAAAGGAACAAGAGCATCACCATCGAATGCAGGTGCAGACACGAAAAGCCTTCAAGTGCACGAAAGCAAGAGAAAAGCTGGCGGCGAAGAAGGGTGCGACGGGAAGAACTGGGTCTTAAGGAGGTGCCGAGGTTCCCATTCGGCCAAAATTAGGGTACAGTGAATTCAGGTGTTGTAATCGCAAGTGCTGCCACCGTCGTGGCGTAGCGGCAGCCTCCTTCCTGATTTGGCCTTCTTTGTTGGCGACGGGGAAAGCACGATAAAAAAAGGGAATTGCCTTCGTCGAGTTAGGGAGTGAAAAAAAAGGCCTTCGGTAGGCAATCAGGAGGGCGGCTTGCTATAGTGCGTGCTACGGCGGCGGCGACGAAGTGGGGAAAGCGGAGGGGTGGGGAAGGCGGAGAGGGAAACGGGGAGAAAGAAGGGACGGCGAAGCTGCATGTGAGCTGCAAAGCTCTTTAAATGTCCCCCTCCTTTTAGTGCTCTTATTTGGGCCCCATTCCTCGCACAGGCAATGCCCTCACTCCGTGTATTTCCTTTAAATCCCGTGCACTCCAGAGTGGAGTGGCCCGCGCGCACACAGAGCGAAGAAAGCGGTCCGAATGAAAGCAAACGCGCCGCCGCCGCATTCGATATACGAGGAGAGCGGCGGAACGAGCGAGATTCCCTTTATATTAGAGGCGGCAGAGCAAATATGAGGAAATTTTACCGCGTCCATCTCGATTTCTTTTCTGTTTATCTTAGACCGTCATCTTCATACAGGCACTCTTTATTTCCGTTTCTTGCTTTACCGTGGCTTGGATCGCCCAATAATACATGTGTACATACACGTATTAGGCTGACTTGCGTATCGCTTCCTGAGCAAAACATGAGTATGTAGCACTGAAGTGCACTTCGAAAGAAAGCTCACGCGTCTATTGCGCCGTAATTGTCGCATAGTATATGATACGAAGCCCTTCTTTGTGGCTTGCACATGAGGCGCTCCTAAACGTGTGACAGAGCCCACCATTTTGCGGTTGTCGGATTTTTCCTGTCCTTTAAGAAAAGGGAGAGACTGATGAGACGCGTGTACATTGCATAATCAAGGATAAAAGGACCGACGGCACACTACTGAAAATTAGTATTTTTTTTTTGTACTTCGACGAAGTCCACGTGCAAAGAATTTACTTTTATTCTGAATGCAGCACGTGCAAAGAATTTACTCCTATTCTGAACGCTTGCGCCGCAATTTAAATGTAATTCCCGCTGCAAGGATTTGCGACACTTTCTGTGGTAGCCATGTAGTATGCGCAAATTAATGATGACAATCCTCAAATTTCTGTGCTTAATTAAAGTTTTGCGATGGTCCTGTTATAAAACAAGCTTTCATTATTTTATGCTTATAATTTACTACACAGTTTACCAAGCAGTGGACTAGCACGTGCAACGTACACTATAATCTGCCGCTACAATCAAACACGTTATTCAAGCTTTCACTGACGAATTACTTCTACATTTTCCCTCTGAATATGAGCTGCATGTGTTCCAAACAGAAAAGAAATGCTTACCGGCGCCAAGTGCACTTTATTTATTTATTTATTTATTTATTTATTTATTTATTTATTTATTTATTTATTTATTTATTTATTTATTTGAGTATTTATTTGAGTATTTATTTGTTTCTTTGCTTATTTCGATACTGCCGGTTCTATGCACGACCAGGGCGAGTACCCTAACGGAGCCATTGAATGGCACCCAAGACGCCTTCGAATCAAATGCACTCGATCACCCGCAAGCACCGCGCGATGGCACTGCGAACGCAAAACGCTCACGTGAATGAAAATAAACGAGAAACGACTGATGAACCACACGGGGGCTCCTTCACAGGTCAGCGCTTTTAAAGGCGGCCGAAAACTGAGCGCGAAAAAGCAGACCACGACCCCTTACAGCAAAAAGAAAAACGAAGAAGACGTGACAAATTGCAGGGCCTTCAAGAGACAGAAGAGAAGCAAGAATAAAGATACTGCTCGGAGAAAGAAAGAAAGAAAGAAAGAAAGAAAGAAAGAAAGAAAGAAAGAAAGAAAGAAAGAAAGGGGGGGAAGGACGGAAGGAGTGAAACAGCGAAAAGGCCCAAGACAACAACACCTCACCGGCTCGGAGCGTTGAAAAAAGAGGGCACTTCATTGATTCAATTTTGATTTGGCCTGATTCGACCACCATGACACTCCGGGGAGGATTTCTCTCTCGCGAGCAGCAGCAGTGGAGCCCGGGCCAATCCTCCAGGTCTCTTCTCTCGAGGGAACCGGAGCCGGATAGACGTGACGGAGAGCGAGTGAATAAAGAAGGCGGAAAAGGAAAAACAAGGAAAAGCTCGAGCGAAGAAATTGGAAGACAGGGGGAGAAGAGGGGGGGGGGGGGAGGGGGCATATATGTTAGTTTGTGGAGCAACGGCGAAATGGCAGCTCAGGGGCCTCTTCGAGTATGAGGAGCTTCTGTCTGGCTCCGAGCCGGTGGTCTTTCTCGCTCTCCGCCTTCGAGCGCTGCATCGGAAGCAGCAGCGTGGGTGATGTATACGAGAGTGCAGGGAGAGTTGCCAGGAGAAAACAGCCACACGAAAGCGAGAGGAAATTGCGAGTGCATGGATGGATAGCGTGAGCCGAGTGTAGCTGTGGCATACCGTCCAGAATTTCGTGAAGGTTAGTTCTTTATCTTAAATCTTCGCCATTCTTTAAGGGAATAGGTAAGTTTGTGTCGTCTCGTAAGCTTGAGGGGTGTTCTGAAAGCATATCTATATCATCGACATAAGAGTAAGCGAGGAGGAAAGTCATGAACAGAAGCTTTTGTTATTATTAATATTATTATTGTTATTCTTCTTATCAAGAAAATCTTGTTCCACTGTTATTATATGATTGATCCAATGTATACACGCTCCGCCAATATGAAAGGGAGCACTTGATCCATCTGGGACTAGTGATTCCCCAAACAGTTCTAGTCAGAACCTCACTCACTGCTATTTCTTGTGTTGTTCACTTGTCTAGGAATAGCACTACTGCAAATTTTTTTCATCACGAGCATACACAAGGAGAATTACTGGCTTTGAATGCCATTTCGAAGTTCGCTTTCATGCTGGCGCATCTTGAACATATTATAACACACGTACGGCGTATACACAGGTGTAACATCTAATAACGTACGTAGCATATATTGGCTTTAGCAACGGCGCCTTTATTTTTTGTTTTTCGTTTCTTTCCTGAAATACTTCGGGATATTTGCGCTATGTATCGTAAGTTAAAGCACTTACATTAATCTCCAGCACATCACAGCTCGATAGAGTTTTCGTGCGTTAAACGGTAGCGAGTTTCCAAGTCGACCAATAATAAAACAACGTTTCAATCATGGACTTACTATGGCTAAGTGCCTACAGATGGCCGACATCAGTGCTAATTGGACGTGAGGCTTCTGCGAGCGGAAAGTGCACTGGTCAGTGTTTTGGTTAGAACTTAGATTTACCTAATTAGGGACAACGTTCGAAAAAAACATGCCCACTAAGAAAAAAAATATATTGAAAGAAAGAAAGGAAGTCAAGAAAACGCGCTCAGCGTACCTAAACATGCCGGCCGATGTGCTTTACGGAGAGTGCATTACCGCCTTTCCTGGCAGTTCTCATTACGCAAATGACCTCTGGAGACCTGCAAATATTACGAACACCGCGATCATCTTGTTCTCGGGCGGCTTAATTAAGGGAACGAGATAAGAAGCTGCGCAAAGTTGGCCGAGCGGGAAATCATCATCATCAACGACAATATTATACGAATGCCCGCTGCAGGACGATGGCTTTGCGAATTCCGATTACCCTTGTCACGCCCACGACTGGCTCCGTGAGCATGCCTGAATTTCGTTTCTGCGTCGTCATACGACCTGCAGTCTTCGACTGCGTTTCCCGTTCCTCGGAGCATCCATTCTGCCATCGTCATTATTATCATCATGGTGGCGTCATATTATGACGAGATGCGCTTCCACCAGAATGCGTTGGACATTACCACCGAGAAAAGGGGGCGGGGACACAGCGCTCGCGGTGTCACAGATGCCTCGTGTGGTCTATAGAGTTTGCGCTGCCTGACTTACGTTTTGCGGAGGAAAATGAATTAAAGGAATGCAGAAAGTGACGTTTGAAGAACACGCTGCATATCAGTATACACCTTAAACTGTAGGGCGAACGCAGCCTCAAAGACTCGCGACGATATAGCTGAGCATCTATGGCACGTTGCTCTGCTGAGCGCGACATCCCGGGTCCGATCCGCGGCATTCCGATATCGGGGCGGAACGCGAAAAGGCGTTTGTACACGGTGTTTCGGGCGCACGTTAAAGAACCTCAAGTGGTCAAAATAGAACCGGAGCTCCCCCACTACGGCGTGCCTCGTAACCCATTGTACAGTCTCGCGACTTTAAACCCTACATTTTTTAGCAATGTCTATAGAGCTACGCCTCGGTGCGACTGTATGAATATCGTTAAAACAGACGTTCGGTCGAGTTGGTAAGACATATCTGAAACAGAACAGCGTGGTTTTCACGGGGGCAAGCAAGGATAAACGACAGGGACGATCGCTGACTTGCAACTGAAATTTATTGCTTGGAACGAACAATATATAACAGCTCCAACCAACAGGAGAAACCAAAAAAACCATACATATATTCACAGTCAGTCAAACATGCTGCACTGAACAAGTGACTTTCTTGTTCTTATAGACACAAGTGTGGAAAAATTTGACGCAGTCTTTACGCAGATCAAAGACACCTTTGTTCTCGACTTTCTTGTTCTTATAGACACAAGTGTGGAAAAAATTGACGCAGCCTTTACGCAGATCAAAGACACCTTTGTTCAGTGCCTTCATCCGCTCATATTAACTACTGAAGTGCCAGAAAACGATGTAATCAGATTTTTGGATATCAAACTCAGATTAATGCAACATCACACGTGTTGGTCTTACGAACCACGAAGCAATAAGCCATTGCTACCTTTTACGATGTCTCATTCTAAGCTAGTTAAACGAGCAGTGGCCAAATCATGCGCGCTTAACAAATCATGCATGCATTACATGCAAGATAGCTTCAATCATCAAACAGGTCGTCTGGAAAAGGTTGGTTATCCCAAGCAGCTGCTAGTGTCAGTGTTAGAAACATCCTCAGTAGTTTGAGCAAAAACAGAAAAGAACACCGGGTAGATTCGATGAGAGGAAAGGAAAAAGTAAAAACCACTGTAGTGCCTTACATCCATCATGTCTCTCATAGAATAAAAAAGATAGCTAACAGAGCATGTGTCAAAGTAGTTTTCTCGGCGCCGGATAAGCTTGGGAAGATGTGCAAAATGGTTAATACTGATTTCGTTCCAAGAGAGTGCAACATCAAACATGAAAATCAATTCGTCTCTTGTAAAGAGGGAGTTGTCTACGCCATTCCGTTGTCGTGTGGCATGCTTTATGTCGGTCAAACGGGGAGATGCCTTAATGAACGCCTGAAGGAGCACAACAACAATGTGCATAATACTGTAAAAGGGCATCTTGGCATCCACTGTAGAGACTGCCACAGCAGGGCTTGCCACCCTGACTTCGCTAGAACACAATTTTTAAGTAAACATAGTAATCAACTAACACGTGAAATCATCGAAGCAGCGCACATCGCCTGGTCAAAAGACGCCTGCGTCAGTAGCCCCACCTTATCGATTACGTCCAAAGAACCGGCATCTTTAGCGGGGGGCGATAAGATGATTGCAGTTATCTCCCCTATTTAGTGCAGCATGTATGATTGATTGTGAATATATGTATGTTTTTTTGGTTTCTCCTGTTGGTTGCAGTTGTTATATATTCTTCGTTCCAAGCAATAAACTTCAGTTGCAAGTCGGCGCTCGTCCGTGTCGTTTCTCCCTGCTTGCCGCCGTGAAATCCGCACTGTTCTGTTTCAATCATGTATGAATTTGGCGGCTAAAGGACACGCAAGCCCTTCTTCATACTATAGCTAGCCCATGGCTGTAATATCCGCAAACTAAATATGGTTACACAGTGTCGTAGCGCAGTTCCGTGGATCGAAACAAAAGCGACGCTCGAGCGACAAGAGGAGAAACAAAGACTAAAAGAAGGAGGGAAGAAAGGCAAGAAGGAAGGAAAGAAAGGAAGACAGAAATAGCGGTTTCGTTGAGGAGTGGCGCGCGCGGTTCTTCCAGCTATAGTGGCCGGAACTCTCGCGTAGGAGGAGGGGGAAGAGCTAGCCCTCCACCCCCAACTTAATGCCACTTCCTGGCGGAGGCTTACCGTCAGCTCCCGAGGAGTTGTACCCCTAAGGTGTCGGAAGCCCACCGCTGCGTGGGCTTAGCCCGCTGTCTGCAGGAGGCTTGTCAGACGACACCCGCCGAGACAAAGGCTCTCCTCCCCTCTCTCGCCGGACTGTGGCCGTGGACTCTCGGTACAAGGGTTCTGCGCTTGTTTTCTCTCACTACGTCCCTTTCTATGCGTCCTTGTTTTCCCGTCGTCTGCTCATACACGGCGACCTTTTCCCAGAAGTGAAGGACGCATGCGTTTACTTTGCTTTGATTCTGATCGCACACTTCACACATAGCAGGCAACGCTATAGACGAAGGCTAGAGAGACTTCGCTCACTGTTCGCATCCGCGATCAAAAAAGTAGTGCGCCACATGTGAAGAAAATATATCAGGTACGCGCCGTGCAATTCAGTGTTTTATTAACGATCGCGCTTTTGTGTGGCGAAATGTGACTTATTTGTTATGTAGAAAGCGTCGAAGATCTGAACCTGTTTTCCACTGAACGAGCGGAGTGACACGTTTCAGCGACCAGTGGCCACAGCGCACTGCTTGCGCTCGCAACCGAAACATAGTGCGTTGCATACTGTAATCAGAAATGTGCATAATTGACACGTGATTTGACGTAGCCTTACGTCTGCAAGTTGTAGTTGTAATAAGCGAAGTAATTATTCCGCAGAAAGCGTCTCATATAAAGAATGCAATGTTCGCAATGTCAGATAAGAGCGCAATGTTGCCTGCGATGTATAAGAGCGTCACTACAAAGGGACGCCCCTTCCACACACATATTGGCAAATGTAGTCCTAGAAGACAAAGAATGAGGCAATGGTGTGGCTGTGTTTCGTGTGGTGCTCGATAGAGGCAAGGCCCGCTGCGCGCGCACTGAGTCATGTCAGAGGGCGCTGAGTATGGCCTCTGGTACGGTGCGGTACTGTGCTGTTCTAGAGGGGCGTCGTACCGATATTAAATCACAGATATCTAGTCCCTCCCTAGCACATGTGCGTCACCTATCAATAAACAAAATGGTATAGTGCTGCGTTTGGATGACGTGCTATCGAGTTTTGACGTTGAAGTTCGTTTCAGAACATTTAGTGCAGCTTATACTGTATAAAGCTGCACAGTATATACACAGTATAAAGCTGTATAAAGCTTATACTGTATATATACTGTATACAACTTTTTAATCCATGTTTCCATGACCTGTTCACGCTGCTGTTGTTCTTGTACTCTTGTAGCACCCGCCGCTGTGGTGGCTCAGTGGCTATTACGTTGTGATACTGAGAACGAAGTCGCAGGTTCGACTGCCTGCCGAGGCAGCCGCGTTATGGTGTGGGCGGAATGAAAAAACGCTTGTGTGCCGGGCATCGCAGGCACGTTAATGAACCCCAGGTGGTCAAAGTTAACCCGGAGCTCTGGCAACCCGGAGTCCCCCACAACCTACTGCGCAGTTCTGTTATGTCAGAACAGACAATTTAGTTGATTTGAATATCAGGGACCTCATTCGCAGAGGTTTGTGTTTGCAAGAGCTACTTGTCATTGGCCAGTCGCCCTTCGCTATATGTCCACTATAGAGATCTGATTGTGGTTCCTCTTCCAAACACGTTTAGCATTAGAACTTCTTTGTCGATGGGGGACGTAGTTCATATGTATAGCTATGATCTAATACAGCTGTTTCCTGCAATTCAGTTAGGACAAGAGATTAAATTTTAGGGATCTGGTGATGGTCGAATGAAGATTCTGCATGCGCGCCTTCTTTAGAGCAGCGCTGGGCATTCGGACTTTATGTACGCAAACATTTCAGCATTGATATAAGCGTGGTGCGTTCATGGAACATGGAGCCTGGAGCAAGAGGGATGCCGCATTGGGCGCCATAAACGCCACTATTCTCCTAAATAAACCAACAGAACCACTTCGCACCGATGTGATGACGGGGCCGGTATTCACGATGTCTGAGAAATCGAAACAGTCAACAGGATGGTATGAGCTACGCGTAATACCACCCATTTGGAGGTCACGTACAACTATATATTGATACGGCAAAATAATTAGTAACGAACAGGTATATCAATAACCAGTATAGGCTTTGATAGAGCTGTCTAAATAAATGATTCTCGTTTTTCTGTGCCCGTGCACGACACAATATATCTAAAAGAATGAAAAAAAAATTTAAAGAATGTCGCGATCGTGAACATCTTCTTGTGTTAGCCTTGCCCCAGCGCACCTTGGGAGCCAGAAAAATACGAGTATGAGGTCAACAAAAAGAGAAATAAAAAAGGAAGAAAAAGAAACGTGATCTACTTAAGGCGAAGAGCCACTTAAGGGCCACTCCATCTAGTTCCCTTGGATCAAACGAGACCGACTTGCACATTCGTTGGACAGAGGTAGAAAGAGAGTGAGTGAGAGCGAGAGAGAGAGAATAGAAAGAAACAGAGACAGAACTGCTCTATACGCGGAACACCTTGTAAGAAAAGCGCAAAACGAAGAAACCAAAGAACATAAAGAAAGAATATTACGCAAAAGAAGTTACCACCAAATTGACATAGAGAGAAACCTAAAGGAGTGCAGTGCTATAACGGGACAGGTCGAGGCAGTAACGCAAGAATAAATAAATGAATAAAAAGCGAAACAAGAAAGGAAAGGGAAGAGGGCAGCATTTTCTGTGACGCAAGATTCAACGTGGCTTGTCCGGGATTCTCCCGGGGATAGCTTCGGGACAGGTTGATAAAAGCGAGGCCGCTCGTTTTCCCCGAGCCAGGACACGACTGCAGCATCGAATACATTCTGGCCGGCGACACGCCAGAGATCAGGGGTCAGGGACTAACACACACAAGCCGCGGACGCGCTTCGGTCCCGAAGAAGAGCCCCACCGCACAAATTGGTCTCCCACGAGTGTTGCTTCGATGACGACGTCCGACGGACATCGGCAGTGGGTGTCGGCGGGGATAGGAGGAAAGGGGACAGGGGCTTAACCGGAGGGTGGCCACTACAGCGAATCCTTTTTTTTTCGCTCCGAGCTATATATACGTAACGTTGCTATGCCGCTTCGCTTCCGTTGGCTTTGCTTGTGCGCTTGTATCTTTCTGCGGGAAATAAAAAAAAAGGAGAGGGGGGGTGGATTTGGAAGAGTCTCGTCTGCGGCAGTGGCGTGCTGCCGGTTGATTTGGGCCGGACATGAGGGGAGGCCGGAGCCTGCGTGGGCGAAATAGACACGGCATTCGTGTCTCGACATCCTCGGAGTTGGAGTTGGCCTATTTCGCAACTAGGGAAGAAAAAAATATATGATAATAACAAAGGACAAAAGGGATGAAGAGCTCTCTTTAAGAATATATGTTTATTCTGTATTCGTATCGGAAAACGTTGCTGCAAGAAAAACAGTCCTTTCTTTCCCAGGAATAAACGTTGTGAGCTGTACACTGGGTGTTCCTAGGGAAGCTACGCTTCATTGAGTTAGCTACGCGAAAGTGTAGCCCATTAGACGCTTTCTGAGCGATTTCGCCACCAGAAAGCAGAAGCTTTCCATTAAGAGGCTTCCAGTGTTCTGCGCGAAACTATACAAGGCAAGATGAAAGAACGCAGGGTGCGTTTATTTTTCTGAAAGCCAAACTTAAGCAAGGCTGCGAAATGGGCTTTAGTGAGCCTGCGTTTTGTCGACTTGCATTACGCCACACCTCGCACATCAGAGGTCCCTGCCATATTCGTAAGCCACATTATTATCATTTTTTTCCTCACATGCTTCTTTCACTTAGATCCTTTCCTTTCTTTCCCGTTGTCTTGGTGGTCGGTGCTGTGGTCGGTTCACGGCAGTGGCCAACTAAGCAAACCTGGAACCTTGCGCGTACCAGGCGGTATCCTCCGCGCTCTCTTTTCTTTTTTACCCTCTCTTTATTCTTTGCAGAGGCTGAAGAACGCAAATTCTCAAAGTAAGCATAATTCTTGAAAGACGATGTTAGTTTTCTTCCGTGTTCTTGGTATTTATGTTTATTTATAGTTCGGTGTTGCTTTTTCGTCTTTGAATTTATGCAAGGACATGTTGGCGCCTGTAAGTGGGCGCTGACTACTCGTCCACTCCGACGTGTGGATAAAAAAAAAATAAAAAAAAAATAAAACAAGCAAAATGAGGACTCAACAAATATTCAAGGCTAAGTGGCATATAAGATGCCCCACATCCCGAGTTGAGAAAGAGGTCAGACCTTCCACGTTCATTTACAAGGGTAAGCAAGTTTTGTTCGTCTGCTCTCGTTTAGGTGCCATGTGACAAACATGCTGATGTCAAAACTAGAACCCCTCATTTGCATGGCCGGCGGTTGCAGCGTTGCCTTCCGCTTTTTCGTAGTCTGCGCTCTTCCTCACTCACTTCGCGCGTTACATTCACTCGCGTAACGCGCGTAGAAGGGGAGAAAGAAACGCTAGCGTCAGGCAAGGAGAGGTGAAGACGAAGTAAAAAGGATCCAACTTAAAGAATACGAATGATTAAACGGAACCTTACATTTTGGCGAAGTCGACAGGATTCGAACCTCCCACGTCGACTCGTGGAAGTATAGCCTGGCCCTTAAGTCTTTAAGCTCCCGCGCGATTCGTTCGGTACACAGGCCAACGGCACGGATGCTCGGCGTGAGTCTCCAGACAAGGAGGTCACACTTAGAAGCAGGTGTATACGCAAGTATACGCAAGTGGGCGTCGCGTTTCACTATAGTCCGTACGCGCAGCGTCTCGCCTGTTTGTCTTCTTCGGTGGCCGACTTTATTCCCACAGAAGCAAGAAAACGAGACAACGGAGCCAGAAGGGGTGGGATACGAGTGCCCCTGTGGTCTCTGCGCGCAGCTGCTGCGCGCCCGGCCATCCGGCAGCCTCTCGCAACAGTCTTCCGGCTCTTTGCAAGCCTGTTTGTCTCGGCCAGACGCGCCCTTGTTCCATCATTTCCTCGCCCATTGTTTTGTCCTTGTTCGAGTCGAGTGTCAGCTTCCTCGCTGCATCGCCGTCCCCTCGCGGCGCGCCGTACACACACGTGCTCGCGCAAGAGAGGTCGTCTCTGCCGGCTCGCGAGGCTGCATGGGAGAGCCGCATTCGTACCCGCGACCGCGGTAAAAAAGGGTCAACATCCTGGTGCGCGTATTCGACTGAAGAGGACGAGCGAGTCTAGCCAGCCAACACTAATAGCGGGGATAACGGATTCGACCTCACACAATGTTTGACCCTCGGGCACGTGCGAGGCTCGCAGAGGAGTCCCGGCGTGACGGATGGGGGGCTCTGGACTCGCGGCGGCGCGCGATGTATGCACGCGAACGGCGACGAGCCGTTCGCACGCGGAAGCTTGTTTTTTTTTTTTTTTTGCCTGGGCGCAGACGCGGCGGCACTCCGACGCGACATGCAGATTAGCCGTTGTGCGTCTCTCTCTCTGTGTGTGCAGCTGCTGCGGCAGCGTTGCTTTGAACCGTGGGGATCACAGGTTGCGCCCTCTAATGCGAGTTTAAGGAAAGGATGCGATTGTGTACATCATGCACATGCACCCTCCGTTCGCTTTGCATGTGCCACCCGCAGCGATGCCTTGGTGGCGAAGGCGCTACGCGGATATGCACAAGGTTGCGTGTTCGACGTTCAGGCACGCCGGCCCACCTCGCATCGATCGGTGGAGGTGACATCCTTGAACGCCGGCGTCCGAATAAAACCAAGATTCTTTGGATCACGTCTAAGTTACGCGAAATCTTTGGCGATCAAAGTATTTTCAGTTGGTGATTGCTGAAAGCACGTCCGCTAGAGGACGTTACAGGGAAGAAAAACACTTTAAAAGAATGTTTTTCCGACATCTGGTCCGACGAAGCGTTCGCTCATGACAAATCTGCTGAAGCGGTGACTCTTGGATACCCACGCAGCAAAAGAGTTTCTAGCATTTTGTAAACTATGGAGGACTTAGAGATCTCGCGAAAACTTTTACTGTGCGTATGTGCCCGTAGGTGTGCGTGCCCTTTGAGTGCCTGTGCGTTCTTTATTATTGCGTGCACCGTGCTTTTCACCCAACATCATGCCAGTTTGTCAACCAGACAGGAATGTACAGCGTTTCTTTTTTTTTTTCTAAAAAGAAGGAACAATTGTTGGATTTAACGTCCAGGAAATGCACAGTAGGTTATGGGGGAGCTCATAATGGAAGCCTCTGGAAGTATTCTGACCGATCGGATTGCGGGCCGGGGATCGAACTCACGACCTCCTGCTGAGCAGCGCAACGCCATAGGCACTGCGTCATCGTAGTGGGTCAGCTTTTGTATTAAAGACATCTCTTTCTCTCCTGGCATCTTCTGCATGTGACTGAGATTTAGCGACTATTTCCCGACTAGTGAAGAACAATAAATGAACGCGAGGGAAATACAGAAAGGGAACACGTCACCAGCAACTGCGCAGCTGATCACACACGGCGTATACGCCGTGTGTGTCTACGTACTTTGCAGCCGTTTGAAAACTCGCCGCCACGATCTACGGCGCAGGGCGCATAGACAAAGAAAGAAACCTCTTCCGGAGAGCGCGCCTCGTCCGCTAAATCCGCGAGCACGTACTCGGATGACGCCGGGCGCGGCTCTTTTGGGATTTCGCGCACGACTGGCCCCATCTTGGCCCGGGCTTCTTTCGTCGAGACTGCCGGTGCTCTCTCTCTCTCTCTCTCCGCCGTTTCCTTCTTTGGCTACGTGGTAGAGCTAACATTTATGCAGCGTCGACCGCGACGGGTCACTCAATCAAGCCGCGGCTTCATTCACGTGTGCCGCGCGGCTATGCGTGGTGGCCCGACATTGCTGCCCGCCATCCCTGTCGCTGCTCAGTGAGTCTCTGTTTTCCGCTGAAGTCGCTCAGACATAAACTCAGAGGCCGCTGCTTTTGTGGTCGCCTACGCTTAAGGGTGCGGTGAACGAAGCGACGGCGAATCAAAGACTATAAACAAAACGGAAGTTGAAGGAACTAAGCATCAAAGCCCCCCCCTGGCCCAAAGGAAAGAAAGAAAAGAAAGCGTATGAAACTTGTACTGTTGCTTCTGACAAGCTATGATATGCATCGCTCTTTATTTTCGATATTTTCACCCGTTCAACATTTTTCTTGGCTGCCGCGACGTGTTTCGAGGCTGCTCGGTCGTGCTCGGCGAAGTGTTGCGCCTAATCTCAGCTCGAGAAGACTCGCGGTGCGGGGTAAGCAGTCGCCACCCTGACGTATGCGCGCACACACACAATCACAAACACACACCTTTCTCAACACTTACGACCTCCCCGGTCTTCCCTCCCCCCCCCTCTCTCTCTCTCTTCCTGTCTCTCTTGCACACACACACACGCGCGCGCGTGGACGCACAACGAAACACGCAACGTCGTGAACCCGGTTGCAGAACACGGGATGAAGACCGGGAAGGGGTTTTCCTTTTTTTTTTTCTTTCTCCGCCTCACAGAATACGAGTAGGGATGAGCCGCGTTGTAAGCCGAGCTTTGGCGAGGAAAACGCCTTACCGGCGGGCCGGGGAGCGGCTAAGAAGAAAATGGTGACGAGCTATAGACACAGTGCGCAGCAGTCGGGCAGGCAGGAACGGCCGAGAGAACAGGGAGAGGAAGCGAGAGCGAAGGAGAGAGATAGGAACGCGGGTCTTTTTTTTCTGCGGAGACGCAATTCGGTGCACGCCGACAAGCGAAACCGAGGTGGCAGCAGCCGAAACGCAACAAACGCGGACAAGAAAGACGCGCCACGAACCTGGACGGGGAAATAAAGTGGAGGAAAACGAGCTGGCAGTCTGAAGAAGTTAGAAGACCGCGGCGGGTGTATGTGCTGCGCGAAGCCCGCGCATTGGCGACGGGAGCCGGGGGAAAAAAAGGAATGTATACGCGAGGTGCAGCTAAGAAAGAAGGAAGTTGGCGGACGTAGGAGTAGCGCAGGCGTTGGGTAAACGGATTTAATCCTTCAGCGATCACAAGCCGACTCCCGCGCGGATGCTGCACAGGGGATATGGAGGCGCAAAGAAGAAGAAGTAAAAAAAGAAAAGAAAACGAAGCTATGACAAAGATTCGCACACGACCCCCATGTGTACAAAGAAAGCGTGGGCACCATCGACGCTCAAGCCTCTCTACGTGGCGCTGGGCATATTTTTCTTTCTTTTGCCACCTCTCTCTTCTTAACCGGGACATGATGAATCCCGGGTGCTCGAAGTCGTTTCAAAAGGCTTTCTCTTTGCTTTTCTGCGGCTTCGGAAGCTGGCTCACTCTTTACGACCGTAGCGGACAACGGAGGTTCTACAATTACTACGCTTACCGTGAATGTTGTTCCATTCTACTCAGGCCCAACGAGAAAGAAAGAAAGACAGCAGGACAGAAACGATTCTGTGGGAAGGACTTTCTGGAGCATGACCTATCTGAGCGCAATAGTGTTTAGAAATATCAACAGAAGAGCTCCAATCCTCCTGAATCTAGTGCGAAATTACAAAGGCAGCCAATACGGGTTTTGCGTAGTATAAACACAGCTCCGAGTTTGAAGCACAACCTGTCCCTGTGTGCTGACCTGGACAAACCCTACTTTTCAGGCAAGTTTATTTACAAAGCGAGTCAACTATACCATAGGCCATGTTGGTAGTGCGTAAGCGAACTCGATCAATAAATCGACAAATCAAATAAGAATTTTAGTAACATGTGAACGTCAATAGTTTTCCTCTCGTGATTCTACCTTCAACGTTAAGATTCCCGCTTAAGTAATTCAATTAACGCCCAGAAAGGCTTTCTAAGTAAAAAAAAAAAATCGAGGAAGACCACTTGAATCAATTTCAATATGCGAGACGAGGCAAACAAAAATTGTTCGGAAGCCGGTTTATTCTTACGAAAGCTCCCGTGTGCAGCCTGTACACCCAAGAGAGAGAGAGAGAGAGAGAGAGAGGGAGAGAGCGTGTATATGCAGCACGGAGCATCAGTGATATCGGATTCCGCCATGCGCTGCCACAATATCGGAGCGCATCATTCCTCGCTCGGGAATCGGGGCAATACTTTCGGGTAAATAAAGAAGGCAACGAAAACCGGCATAGCATCCAATGATAGCATCGCCATCTAGTGTTCCCTTCGGCATACCTTCCCTTCACTTTCCCTACACATTCCTTTGCCCCCCTTTTTTTTCTCTCCCGTACCCTCTTCCGGCCTAAGGTAGAAATTGGGGAACGTGACGGCAATACACGAAGCCCCGGCAGGACGCGGTATACGCTACTGGCTGGAACGTGGAGCTGGGACGCCGCGAGGGGCGAATAGACACCTCGACGTCGTGAATGTGACGCCGTGTGGCTGGAAAGGAAACGGAAGAGGGACAACAAGACCCGGAAACAAGCCTGAATTCGTACACACACACGTATATATATAGAGGTAGGGAAACGAAATTCTGCGACTACCACGACGAACTGCACTTCGATGCCAATGCGACGCGCCGGGGATGCACAACGGACACGTATCGGAACATGTGGCCGATAGTGGCACAACAGGCTGAAGGGGGCAGAAAGGAATGCGGCGCTTCAAAAAAAGAAAAAAAAAGAAAAGAACGCAACGAATTCAGCAAAGTATAGCGGTGCGAAACGTTGCTTTCTTTCTTTGTTCGTTTGAAAGGTGACACGGAAAATGGGGACGTGGGATGCATTGGTTCGTAGGAGACGGTCGCGAGGATGCCTACTTGCTCAAAAACGTAGGCGAATGTATGCTGAGTGCAAGTGTCAGGCGGTTGCGCAGATGGTCCGAAGGCACGCCATGCTGCGCCGTATAATGGGTCTTTCATTTTGCGCCGTACAGCTATAACGCGGTTGCGTAACAATGAAAATAGCAGTGAAAATAGCCAGACACACACACCAATACCAAGTTTACACATTATAGATGTTTGCCTTTTCATTACATTATGTACGAGAAAGAAAATACAGAACGTTGATTGTCTTGGGAAGATAACTAACACACTGCACACAAAGAACTCTAGCATTACTTTTGCTTTTCTTTTCGTTCTTGCCGTTTATTCTTTCGTTCAATCGATCGCCATGTACTCTACAAAACGTAAGTAGACAAATGATCTTTTTGCTGTATCTTGCAAGAACGGCAATTACTAATAAGTCCAGATAACTTATACGCATTCTCTTAATACGATGCAAGTGCAAGCTCTTATATTGCGTAATAAAGTGACAGACATATAAGCAACCACATTTTATGCCAGTACTGTAAATTAATTTTCCTGAGTACAAACGGACCAACAGTGTAACTAATCTTGATTTCACGCACAAGTATCTGCTGCGGGAGCAACTTCTTGCAAGCGCATATCGCTATATATAAAGAAATAAACTGAAACATGTCAAATAAGCGAGGGCATTAATATGTATTTAAATTTCGTTCCCCAGGGGGGCAGCACGCCCGGATGATCCTGCACGCAGATTTTCTCAAATGTAATTAGAGACTAAAAGACGACGGCGAGGCTAAGTTCAGTCCGCTGAACACGACGCGTTCAGCGACCCTCGCAAGGCCCCACGACGGCTCCCATTTCATTCTTGCGGCGGGTGCGGCGCGTGGTCTACCACGCACGTGTGCCTATTAGTAACAAGAGCACCATCACGGTTTCCCTACGCGCTCCGTCTTTTTGCCTTTTTACCTTTCTTGCCTCTTGCGCTTACCCGCTACACATTTTGTTCCGTTTCTTCGCAGCATTTCTTTTTAATGTTTTCACGTAACCTCGTGTTCAGTGTGCGCAGTTTTACTCCCATCACGTGGAAAGGGAACAACCGGGGTTGTGGAAGCTGATGACCACGCGTAGGGAGAAACGGGAAAACGGGAAAGGGAGCCCCTGCAGCTCAGCTTGACGGGAGTGGAAGTCAAAAACTGGCCGCCTCATTGAGAGTCTCAGCGTCCAGCACTGTGCAGAGGAGGCTCCCGAACGGGAATTTGGGATGAAGGGAGAGGCAGTGCAGAGCCGCAATAGAGGGATGATTCAACGCCGAGTGCACGTGGGGATGGGGAATTTCGGGACGGCGGGGGGAGGGTCGGCGCGGAAGAGGGAAGGCAATTGGGCACGCGCTGGCTCCAGGCAGAGAGACGGCGAGTCGGCGTGGCCGGACGGCTTTTCCGGGCCGATGAGAGCCGCGCACGTGTGCATGCTCCTCGCCTACAGCCCAACTGTGTGTCCTGTTGTACGTAGGTTGTTGCATTTTGTTCGCCGACGCAGCCTCCCAGCCCCATTATGCTGTTTATATATATCGCTTCTTTTTCTCAGCGCGGAATTGTCAGTGGGCCCCGTTTCCCCATCCGAAATGCCTGACACACTCGTGCTGCCAATCGGGACGAGTTCATGGCACGCGCGCTTATATATCCCGTTGTTAGTGCATTCGCGAAGCGCTGCGTAGGGATATGTAAGAGGAGTGGCACAAAGGCGCCATAGGCAGCAGTGGGGAGTAGGATCCCCATCCCGGGAGTCGGGGTGCATATCAACAAGACGCGCTGATCCGGGAGACGTGCAAAGGAGCGCAGGCTTTGCTACGCGCGCGTATAAGGCGTGTAGAAACGCCTACGTCACCCCGTCTCACGTATAAGGGGAAAGAAAGGTTGCGAAGGAGAAATCGGGGAGAAGGCTGCTGCTACGCCATGGGGGAGCACAAGGAATGAACGGGGATGCGGTGGATGGCAGAGGGAGGTGAAGGCGGATCGAGGTGCAGGGTCGCAATTTGGAATAGAAAGAGAACGGGCAGGAGACATGCCTACGGCGGGGTGGATTTTCGCCTGCGTGCCGGGGTCTATATACGACGCACTTCGCATACTCTGCTGTCAGTTCGGCACTCGCGTGTTTTGTCACGGAAATTGGGAACGCTGTAGCACGAACGTGTAGGAGCTGGCGAATCGAGACGAGGGACTTGAGAAGAAAGTGACGCAGTGTGTGCGTGTACCATGCGTGGTACGGAGGGGACTGCTTGGTTGTAGGCGGACGAACGTCGGAGGACTCTGCGGGGCTACAGCTGAGAAGAACGGCGGTGTCGGTCCAGAAATTAGGGGAGTAGATCTGCGCGGTACGCCAGTTTCGTGAAGAAGACAAAACGAAAAACAAAAAGGCAAAGCGAAAGACAAGTGGACGATAGGGCTCGTACTGCTGTAAGAGAGGAGGACAAGTGGAGCATTCTAGTAGCTTAGCAGAGGTGAAGAGCATAAAAAAAGAGAGGAGGGATGCAGACGAGCGTGAGTCACTGGACAGACACCGAGCTTTCCAGCTAAATTGCTTCAGCTTCTTTTTTGTGTGCGCCTGCGCGCTATCCCGTTGCTCCGAGGCTATAGACATCTGGGCCGGAACGGGAGATGCGCCCGGCAACCGCGCAGTTGTTTCGAGAGAGCAAGCCATTGGCGCTCCTGTGTTGCGTGAGTAGAGGGCCTCTTGTGGACGAGCGCGTGTGTTAATACAGCTGGACCGGCGGAGGAGAAAGCGCATGAAAGAAACTCGGTGTGTGCTCGCACGCGTGCTCTCCCGCTGTGTTTACCCTGCACCGAAGTGCCCACTTACTCCTTGTTCAGTTTAGACGCGCGCTTCAGTAGGGCGCAAAGCTACTCCACGCGTTCTTTTGGCCGGACAATCGTGCATGCATCCGAAATAAGCCGTATACGTGAGAATATGTCCACAGCATGTGTGAATCGGCGCATGTGGAATGAACAATGGAAGACAATAGAAGAAAAGGCGACTGCTAATCTACTTTTCTTGCATACTAATCACTGCACTAACTTACCTCTAAGTGCCGGACAGACGCAAAAACAAAGCAGAAAAGGATGAGCGCTCGTCGATCACCATTATATGTTTTCTGTTTGTGCCTGTCCGAAAGCTTGCGCTAAGCTAGCCTATTTACAAGGGGAAAACAAGCTACGCAAGAGGAAAGTCCGTTTGGGAAAGGAAAAGCTGCAGCTATATATTGGCGCTGGCAGAAAGGTAACTCAGTCGCGGCAGAAAAAGAAAAGAAAACGCTGTGTTCCCGCTCAACCTTGGGATGACATAGGACTCGAACAAAATTTTGGCCGCGTCAGCGCTGGCTTCAACATTGCGGACAGAGCTACAAAGAGTTGTGTTATAAATTTATATTGCTCGCGCCACAAATAGGAGCCACTGCCGTTATCTGTTGCAAACATCTCTTTACGTAACTGTACCAACAAAAACATCATGCAGGTGCAACGCACATGTTGAAATCTATGAGAGGCGAAGCTTTCGAGAAGCTGTTAATCAACTGCTATAAACCTGCCCGTTTCATTTCTGCGTCCTTGGACTATAAAGGAAACTGGCGAGTGCGCATGCGTGCTGCGCATGTGTGACAGGCGCGGTGATTATTTCGAAAAGATATATAGTTGGCGCTGGGACCGCAGAAGCATACGTGCG
Organism: Dermacentor albipictus; assembly: GCF_038994185.2. Taxonomy (NCBI): domain Eukaryota; kingdom Metazoa; phylum Arthropoda; class Arachnida; order Ixodida; family Ixodidae; genus Dermacentor; species Dermacentor albipictus. The sequence continues at coordinate 183,788,073 of NC_091822.1, forward strand.
AATGTGGCCTAATGGTTAGAGCATCGGATAGCTGATGCTGGGAGATCGAGGTTCGATCCCGCCGCCGGGGCGTCATTATATCCCATAATAAGCGCCTGTTATATCCCACAATACAACGCGGGGTCCAGTACCTTCGTGCGATTGCGCATTACGTGCTGCGTCAAGCGCACAGTGTATTGACAGTATGGGATGACCGACAGTGCTGCGTGCGACGTCTGCAGCAGCGAAGAGAATATCGAACGTTTATTTGCCATTCTCGATGATTTCAGTTGCAAAGAATAACACTGTCAATTTCATTGCAACGACTGGCCGTTGTTAGTGCAGGCGCTACTCGTCGATCGGCCCACAAGGCTGTGAAGGCGCTTTTATTATTAATTCTTGAGGACGACTGGACTGTGTGAACGCTTTGACATGGGAGGGGCCGGGCTCGCCTTGCACGAGCTCCTCCGCGTCTCTCTCTGTGTGTGTGTGTGTCATCCTTTTATTCCCCCTTTCCCGTCCCCCGCTGTAGGGTAGCCAGGCAGACGCACTTCTAGACAACATCCCTGCCTTCTCCCTTTCTTTCCTCCTCCTCGTACCGCCCTTCTTTCGCACTTTACAGCCACTGCTCATTTCCTTCAACTTCGCATACAAGTGTGCATATACCGTGTATATGGTCTTGAAATGAGGCAGGCACGCTGAACAAGACTGGCCCCGCGGCGATAAAGCGAGTGGCGCGCTTGCACATGCTGTCAACGTGCGCGGCAATAGCGTCGTCCTCTCTTTCGCAGTCCTCGCAACACTCCTCGTTAATTATTCCGTTTCGTAAACGGAACTTCTCTTTTTCGAAGCGCCGCTGCGGCGACAGCGCACGTCAGAACGTTTCGGAAAGCATTCCACTGAAAACGAACGGACGTATAGGAACTGTAAACAAGAGAAGCAAACATTCTCGAAAAAGCCACCAACGCAAGCCGAGGCAAGCAAGCAAGGAAGCAAGCAAGCAAGCAGGCAAGCAAATGCGCGATGACACAACGCAGGCGCCCGGCTGCACCGTTATACCTGCATAAATTCTTTTCGCCGGAATGACCCCTCGATTTGGTTTTATTGTTCCCGCACATGCGCACCCGACGCCATACAATACGAGCACCGAAAGTTGAACGCATTGCCCCTAGGGCTATACTCTCCAGCGCCCCGCATTAAAAAATATCCTTTCGTTTTAACCTGCGAGCACGCTACACTATATGCTTTTCCGCGTCTCCCGCTGCGCAGCACACCTGAAGCATGCGGGCCTGCAGGCTGCGTTGTGGCTCGCAGGAGTGTTTTTTTTCTTTTTTTTAACTGTTTGCCGCTTGGCGCTGCTTCCTTTTGATTTACGCGAGAGTCTCGGAAACTGGCGCGCTCGTTGGAAAGCGTTTTATACCGCGCGGACGCTGGAGCAGCGTCTTCTTCTTGGGAATGTAGCAGGGCCGCGATTCGTAATCAGGACGGACGATGAACATCACTCTTCATTTTCCCACCGAGACCGCCTCCACACCGCAGCATGCAAGCGGAGCGCGTGCGTACGCCTTTCTTGTATGCGGTACTCTCCGACGACTGCGCGCAGAAGCGAAAAACGCTTGACTTTGCTCCCACTTATTACGGCGGCAAGTGTCTGGGAGCCGTGAAACCGAACAAATAAAATAAACAAAAACAAGAAACGCGCTGTGATTCTGAAACTAGCACGTGCAAAACATCTGCGCTTGTGTATGTATGTCTTTATTTGCCTCTGTGGTGTGTGTGTGTGTGGGCACGGGCACGCAAGCAAAACGCAATGCCTCAAGGAGACCCATTCAAGCAGGCTGTATATACGCGTTGTTCAGGCGAAGAAACACACCCATTCGCCATAAAGCGTTTCGTAAGATAAAAAGCGCTGCATGGGAGGCGTGTAATAAAGAATACCGCGGTTACTTGGACAGTTTCTTCCAACAACCTATGTTTTCGCATGAGGGTCCTTCGCAACTTTATAATTTTTTTTTTCAGCGCCTTCTGCCGCCAGCCTCACAATGCTTTTCGCGTCTTCGCATATTCTCGGTCTATAGCCTATGTCGGTTGTTTCATGCTAAAAAAGACAACGGAGTGTACTAAATCAGCGCTTTACAGTATAGGTTTTCTTGGTATTTTCGTTTCTCAAATCAGTGATAGCTTGATTTAAATGGCGTTTCTCTAGGTCACTGACCAAGTTATATAAGTTATCTCAACAATTATCTATGTGTAGCGTGCACTATTGGCGGTGAGGACTTACAGGGTCGCCATCTGTCGGAAGCACCTCGCTTGCGCAGTATATGAAGCATAACGCGACGCGTTCCTCATAGGTTTGGCGGTCGGCGCTCAATAAAAACACTAAGCGGGAGCCCTCCAGGACATTTCTGTATAGTACTCTCGAAACTACAGTTCTTTACTGTCAAAAAGAATAATCTTGACCAAACAGAAAGACGGAATGGTTTACAGACGCTATCGCTTTACCTAACGCGTACAGTAACGCCACTGCGTCCGGTCGCCGCGATGGAGTCCCCCGAACCCTTGCGTGAAAGGGATAGGCAATCGCTGTGAACAAACTATGTGAAATATGCGCTTATAGAGGGCTGTCTGTATAACCAAATGGAGCATAACAGAATGAAGCCTCAATGCGGCGAACGCACGTGTTCGCGGCGACCGAGTGCTCGTCTGCATGCATATCCACGCACAATCTTTCGCTTTCGCTGCAAGCGCGTTTTCCCACCCTGCCGTGGGCTTTAGGCCGCAGCCTATGAGCATTTGACAGTACACAAGCAATCATCGTCTCGAGGACGCTATCAGAGCTGTTAAAAAATAATATCATTATAATAGGGACTTCCACGCCTGAGGCAACTTGTGGTGTGCCGTCGCGACAATTCAAGCTATTAAAGCGAAAGCTTTACTGGCCGCGAACTTACGATTTCGCCGTGGCGGTGCTCCGAGGAGGCACATGACGTCATCACGCGGGCCTCGCCGCGGATATTTCTCTCTCTCACTCTCTCTCTCTCTCGCTCCCTAGTCACCACTGCGCATGCGCCACTAGTAGCACCGAGCCACAGCTGTGCCGCCGCTGCACAGCGCCGCGCCTTTCCGCAGCCGCCGTTTGGTATGACGTCACACCACGTTCCTTTTCGTTGCGCTCGCCTCCGCTCGCTTCGCCAGCTGCGTCGCATACCTGATAACATGTCGGAGGATTGAAAAGGAGAGCTCGCGTGCGCCGCAACCACCATTGAGGCGGCAGTATGGGCGGCGACAATTCTGATAAGCAGGAGGAGGCCTCAAATCGACATCGGAACAATATGAAGAGGAAAAGAATCGCCCAGGAAACAGACGAACAGCGCGCCGAACGACTGGCTAAACGCCGCAACATAGCTAGACAACTAGACTAACCTGGACTTGCAATCAAGATTAACCAAGGCTAACCATGCTATGCCTTAGCTTCTGCTACGTATATCCTGGCATAACCAAACTAAGTCACTGCTAATTCTTCCATTTTTTGTTTCTTCTATATTCTTGGACGTTTTAATATTACTATTTCTCAAGTTGCATCGCACTGTACGTTCATTGGTCTTATATTTCCCGCGACTTCTTTTTCTTAACCCAGAATACATTAATTGTTTGGTGCTAGCACAAACATGAGCATATGCGATGCCTTTTTACAGTAGAACTAGGAGAACCTCGCTGGGTTTCTCTTGACGTCCGCAGCTTCGCCAAGCTGAGAGAGAGTGAAAGCAGAGTATAAAAATAGCATCGCGCAGCAAAGCGACGCGACGAGGGTGGGTGGAGCTTAGCGGGGAAGGAAGAGTGGCGCGGCGGGGACACAGGTGGTGTGACGTCATCGCTCTCCGATAAAAACCCGCGCGCTCGCTTCGGCGGATTTCAAGAAGCTACCAGGTACACGGCGCCGGAGCTGCCATGCATCAGAGCTAACGTGCGACGGCTGCCGCCACGTCGCGTCGGTGCAGCGTCTGGCGCACGACACCGACGTATATGTCGTCTCAACAAATCGCTTCTGTTGCGGAGGGTGCCTCAAATGGCGCGCCGTCTTAAATGAAACCCCCCACAGAGGAAAACGGCATGGATTTTTCTGAAGCCTTAACTTCCCCCAGTGTTGGGCTGCTGAGCACGAGGTCGCGGGATCGAATCCCGCCCACGGCGGCCGCATTTCGGTGGGGGCGAAATGCGAAAACACCCGTGTACTTAGATTTAGGTGCACGTTAAGGTACCACAGGTGGTCGAAATTTCCGGAGTCCACCGCTATGGCGCGCCTCATAATCAGAAAGTGGTTTTGGCACGTAAAACACCATAATTATGTTTTTTTTTAAATGTCAGCTGGTGCCCGCGACGAGCAAGGCACCTCGTTTTCGACAAGCGCCACGTGAAACTGCAATGAGTCTTCCGGGCTGAAATGAAAGTGCATGCTTCGGCGAGCACTGCTACGCCTAATGGGGACGCGCGCATGCGCACTCGTGCTCATAACATTTGCAGCCAAAACGGCCTTCCAGCTCGCGTTCTGAACGAGCTGTATACGACGAGTTTCACGAACATGCACCGAACAATAAACGCATACGCGCATGTACACCGACGAGCGAGATCACCGTATGCTTACACACACGCACACACACACACGCACACGCACAAAGATATATATATATATATATATATATATATATATATATATATATATATATATATATATATACATACACAGTGAAGTAGACGCGCGTATGAAGCGGTTTATTGACGTTTCGGCCGGGGTCCGGCCTTCATCAGAATTTCATCAGGGTCCGGCCTTCATCAGACGTTTCGGCCGGGGTCCGGCCTTCTGATGAAGGCCGGACCCCGGCCGAAACGTCAATAAACCGCTTCATACGCGCGTCTACTTCACTGTGAATATTTACCCGGACCCAGAACTGCTTTTTTTCTGGTATATATATATATATATATATATATATATATATACAGGCGCTGAAGCGAAGGTAATAAAGGCCGGCGGGGCACCCGACATAACGGTCGTGTTCGCTGCGAAGATAGCGCGTTTGGACGCTAATAGCATTCGCATCGTCCGCAACCCCGGAATGCGGACGATGCGAAAAAAGAAAAGAAGCAAAAAAAGGAGGCCAGAGCGAAGTGAACAGGGCACCGGTGCATGTGAAATGGGGGAAGCCACTTTCACTGGCTTTTGCGCTCACAGAACGTCTGCATTCTTTGAATGGTATTTTTGCATATCGGTGTACCGTCCTCGAATCCCAAGTACGATATTCATATCGTGAATTTTTAACCTTTACGAGTCGCGCTGAACTAGCCACTGCACGCGAAGGGCGCCTCTAAAAAGCTGTATCTTTTTTCCATGAAAGGACAAAACTGATGTGCTTCCATGCAGAGTGGCTTGCGCGCAACTAAGCTCACTTACTTTGCCCCCCCCCCCCCGCCCCCCATTCTCTTATTCTCCTTGATGCTACTGTGGGTGTAGGAGGGTTTGGAGGGAGAATGAGACGGCCGCTGACGCTGATATTTTGTAGCATCAGCAACGGTTAACCGAGTGGGCAGTTCTGTTTCTCGCCAGCCCTGAAACTGAGTAAACGGTTATAAGGTCATGGCAGGTATTTCACATCAGAGAGCTCTATAAAACTACATTCCGGCGGATTTACAAAGTGCGCTTCGTATGTAGACGGAAACGGCAGGGATTTAAGTTAGGTGTACTTTGCCGCGGACGCCACGAACAACTAGTTCTAAAACTCAGACTGCTGCTTCACCACCTCATCGAGCAAGGACACGAACTCACGTTACAGTGGATTCCGAGCCACTGTGGCTTAATGGGCAATGAACACGTATGCCGATGCAGCAGCACGATTTGAACACGAGGAGTGCTTACAAGACTGTCCATACCATTCTCAAGAACAGACGCAGCAATGAAAAAATTGTGTGCTTGCAAATAAAGCCTTAAGACTTTCATGGAACACACCAAGCTTGAAGCACACACGTCTGCACCACCTGGATCCGTCCTTTCGACTTCGACCCCCATCTGGACTCCCTCGACTTGAGACAGCAGTACTTTGCCGACTGTGACTTGGTGTCGCTTTCACGAGATCTTTTGCCTTCCGAGTCGGTATGGACGAGAGCGCGGCTTGCGGTCACTGCGGCGACGAGGAGACTATAGAACACGTACCGTGCCACTGTCCTCGATACAGCGCGCACCGGCTGTCGCTAGCCGCCATGTTGGCACGCCTTGACGACAGGCCACTTTCAGGACAGACAGTCTTGGAATGCCGGCATGAACTGTCGTAGCACCGAAAGTCGGTCAAGGCTTTGTTGACCATTTTACGTGGCAGTGGCGTGGTCAGAAAGACTATAATAATGCCGTACTTTATTTTTTTTTCACGTCTTACTTTTTGTCCCCGCTCTTCTTTCCGTCTTTACTTTACCTTTCCCTTCCCATAGTGCAGGGTAGTAAACCGGAGGCTTTAACTCTGGTGAAGCTCCCTGCCTTTCTCTCATTTGCATCTCTCTCTCTATTTCGCCTACTCTGTGTGTTAGTGCTTTCTTTACACAATGAAGGAATAAAAAATAAATATAAAATAAAATTAAACGGAATGTTAGGGCTGACTTTTATTTAAGGTGGATCACGCACTTTAATGATTTACTAATAGACTCGTTGCCTCGATAGTGGAAACGAGGCTTCCAATTAAATGCTTTGCGCTCGTTCTTTTTATTGATGTTTCAATGATAAACACTTGCGCCAATTTGTCAGTTTAAGCTACGCTAAGCAAAACCAGTTCACGGAAGAAATATGACTGCAGATTTGCTTGCAACTCCCGCTCGCTCGCTCGCTCACTCCAAAGATGCATCCCTTGAGGCCCTTTTGTGAGCAGTTGCTTGAGCAACCAAAGCTGATAAGAATCTATAATCAGGAACTAGGCGGCGCGAAATATAGTTAGCGGCTTGGAAGTTTGTTAGCGAGTAGGGACGGGAAGAGAAAATAAAATAAAATAAATGTTTAGAGGGGAAGCCGTAAACTAGGCCGTGGCTACAAAGTCGGTGAAACAGAAGAGCAGATTGGCCGCACGTGTCGAGGGCAGATAACGGCGAGGGGCTATAATTCAGCGTCGCTGCCCGTCGAACCCGTGCAAAGCCAGGACTGCCAATGTCGCGCCTGCGGCAGAGATAAGCCGCCGCGTTGTTTACAAACTGGGCGAGCACCGACCTATAACAACCTCCTCGCGTTGGCTCCCGGGTCTGAGCGCCGACGGCGACGGGCAGTGAAGCGCGAGGCGCGAATACCGGGTCAGCTCATCGCACGCTGGCTGCGTGCACGTGGCAGCGGGAGTGGGGGAGGACGGGTTTAGGGGAGGCAAGCGAGTCGAGCCGCTTACGGCGGTCGCCCTGGAAACGCACCGGCCTTTTTCCCTGAACTTCGCAAAACCACCGCAACGAGGTCACTTGAAATCTCAGAGTGCCAGAGAGCGAACGAAACAAGATTAGAAAGGGGGAGAAAAAGTAGTAGCGAAGTAGTAGTAGTAGTAGTTGGTAGTCGTTAGCAGTAGTAGTTAGTAGTAGTAGTAGTAGTAGTAGTAGTAGTAGTAGTAGTAGTAGTAGTAGTAGTAGTAGTAGTAGTAGTAGTAGTATAGCAGTAGGAGAAGTATTGGTATTATTAGAAACAGAAAAGGATAAACTAACAACACGAAGTTAGATTAGATGGAAACATAGTTGTTTCAAACCTATTCCTCTGGGCCAGAAAGAAATATTGGTCGCGGGAAAAAAAAGAAAAGCAAAAAAGACAATAAAATTGCTCTATTCCCTCTCAGTACATTGTCACAACCGGCACAGTAAACAATATGAAATTAGCATTACCATAACTATACTTATCTTTATTTAAGAATAATCGCTAGAATGCCGTTAAGTGCTGCAGTGGTTTCAGAGAGATTGCAATTGGAAGAGAACGAAACTATATTTCGCGAAGGAGACATGCCCAAGAAGTCCGTGGGAGACAGTGAGCTCGTTTTCTAGTTGTTGTTATTCTAAAAAAAAGCTCACTGCTTGCGTATACGTTACCCTGAACTTTTGGTGTACGCTCGGTTGCTCACACAAGGATAATATCAGAACGAGTCTCACGCGGCACCCGTTCAGCTGCAGCGCAAGCAATGTAAAGCTGTCTGGAACTAGCGACATTCATCTCTAAACTCTCGTGTTGCCTTCACTGTGCTTAAGAAGAAAAGTAGAAGTAAACGTGACAGCATTCTCGAAGCTACACTGTTCGCTCATATTCAGGTGAAAGACGCAGACACGCTCTCTTCTCTGCACCCGAGCATCACACCTGAACGTGTCTTTCAACTATTCAGAAGAAAGGAGCAAGAACAACAACAACAAGACAGATGAATTCCAAAAAACTGCATTGAATCAACTGTTGACTAGGAGTCGGCAGAACAGCGTCAGACGGAAGAAAGGTCGAAGAGCGCTGTTCTTTCTTAAAATTTTATTAGCGAACGTCCTGTCCTCACCTATATTTTTCGATCGCGAAATAAACAAAAGGCGTAGACGTAGCGTCCAGAGAAAGTGCCCATCAACACGGCACGCGCCGATGCTCTCGTTTCACATCGCTGCCACAGTTTCCGCGAGACGCGAAAAGCCCGCCCAAGGAATCCAGCGACGAAAACCAAAACGAAACCTGAAAGGAAGAAAGAAAGAAACAACGGAGGAAAGAAAGAAACGAGAGAGCTTGAAAAGTGGGTTGACAAGCTTCAAAGTGTCACAGAGGGGCTTTGACACTGTAACCAGGGCATCAAGGCCAAGGGGCGTATAGTAGAAGAAAAAAGCAAAAAAATGTCACGTAGACACGCTGCAAGCTTTTTTTCAAACCAACAACGTTGACTCGCTAAATCTTGGCCGTCACGACAGTATCGCGAAGAACGAGAGCTACAGGTATGAGGCTGCCCCCCCCCTCCCCCCCCTCCCCCCCCCTCCCCCCCACTTCTCCACTGCTCCGTATTTCCAGTCGCGGCTTTCACTCACTTTGCGCAGGCACGCGTAGCGAGAATGTCGCGCCCGCAATACAGAAAAGAACACGCATTGAAACGCCTAAAATGAAGGACTCGAAGGACAGAGAAAGAGAGAGAGAAAAAAAAAAGAAAGGGAAAGCGGGAAAACAGAAGAAAAGAGTGATCCTGTGGGACTGCTCTGCCTGACAAACACACACAAAAAAAAAAGCGAGAATTCTCCCGATTCCTCGAGTTCGGCCTGGAGGAGAAGCGGCTACATCTGGGGTATACAGCAAGTTGCTCCGCGCGGCGTCCCGAACTCGTAGCGGGACCGGGAGCGAAGGGAGAATTCCGTTCCTCTGTTTCCGACCGAACTAGCTCGGCTTTATATATATCGGCCGCACTTGGCAGTGTACGGGCTCTGCGGGCCCCGTTCCTCGGACTCCCGTAACACTCTGGAATCTGCGAGGACCGCGACCAGCGTTGTTCTTTCAACAGGAGAGAGCGAGAGAGAGAGAGGAAGAATGACAGAGAGAAAATGGAGAGGAGGATCCGCCTTATATTCCTGTCACTTGTCTCGACGAGTCTTATTACTTTGTATCGCGACACCTCCGTTGTCACCGGCGCGACCCACCGGCGAATCCAAGAAACGAAGCGCACACTTCACCGTCGCAAGAGAAAGAAAGATAGAGAGAAAGAAAGAAACAAAGAAAGAAAGAGAGAAAGAAAGAAATCCTCGTATCGCGCTTACTGTGTCTCTCAATTGGATTTCTTCTGTTTTCACTTTCGCTGTTGTCTTTTCTTTTATTATTTTTATCAGGATTGTGCGCTTCACATTGTGCCGACACGCGAGAGGTGCCGTACAGAGGGTCGGAGACAATCCCAAAGCCGCTCGTACGTGTCAAAGGCGCTTTGCTCTGAGGATTGTACACGCACGTGGGAGAAATAATAGAGAAACCTGTCGACCGGTTTTTCGTCCTTGAGTGCTGCAAAGGTCGCGGCACAAATAATTCGTCGCAGGCCAGTATATAGAGCGCACTAGACACCAAGTGAACATTCCGAAACTGCAAAGATTACAAAGAAATCCATCGGTTGACAGACGCTGGTTTACGTCACGACGAAAGTGCGTTCCATCGTCCAATTTGTTCGTATATGTGGAAACTGGGGTACTATTGGCGAATGCACTGTCGAATCCCGCTGGTCTATCAGCAATCAGCAGAGAAAGAAAGCAAGGTGATGAAAGGGAAGGGGCAATCGGAAGGAGAAGGAGGGAGGCAGTATACTGTGTTAGCACTCGTCCCATACTGCATGGTTTCCTTCGAATAATAATAATAATAATAATAATAATAATAATAATAATAATAATAATAATAATAATAATAATAATAATAATAATAATAATAATAATAATAATAATAATTGTCACTATGGTTTAGACAGGAGGGCGGGCGGACAGCTCTATCATTGAAGGCATCGCCACGAAGACTGTCACTGACGCATGAACTACACTTTCTCAGTATCCTGCACACTGGCTGCTCCAAGCTGTAACCTTCGTTATAAACACTGCCAGACTAATACTACACTTACATTCTAAAAATAATAACTAATACTGGCAAAGCGCAGCGTATAAGGTACAGCTACGGTTACCTGACGGGAAACGGTTTATTTAGCATGCCGAGGCCCGATCTCTTTTGGTGCAAGACTGTATATAGTGCTCGTAGATTTGAACAAGGTGAGGTCCCTTCGTGCGCACTATATTAAAAAACGCACCACCTCGTGCGGCGTTGACGAAACAAGTCAGACCTTTCCCAGGGAGTCTACCACAGAGCTGCTTCGAATTGACCCGTGAAATTAGCCAATATGCGTGTTTCAGTGGCTCCGAGACAAACGCCCGTGTAAAACACGTGACAAAGAACTTGGGCTGTTTGGCCTGCCACGAATGGTAGGATCATTTGCTCCGGACACATGTCATACTGCGACCTTTCACGCAAAAACGCAGTCACATTTTTATCTAAAATTGAATAGGAATATAAATTATGCCATAATTGCTTCATTTTCGCCAGCAAAACGCGCGGTGAGGAAACTTGAGGCGTAGCGAATACCAAGACACAAGTACGATGCATCGTCTGGGGCTTGCGTTTGCGCGGCTCTGAGTGTAAGGATCACGTGTCGTTCATCTTCGTTTTCTTTCTTTTCTTTCGTTATACGAGTAAATTCATGTCGAAACTTGTGCTTTGCCTGTATCTTAATTTGTGAGAACTGTTTGCTTTCATAACGCCTCGCAAAGGTCGTCAACTTATACAAGCTGTTTTGCAACGTCTTTTGTCCGGTGATGGTGGCCTTTCCAGAATGAACTTTGTCGTCTCTGGAAATTAACACCCTTTCTGTTTCGTCGCTGCGCGCGCTCGGGGAAGACACGACGATGCCTTCAACGACAGACCCGGAAGTAGATCCCGCTTTCGCGATTCCGGTTGCTCGATGCCGCCACCGGGCTCGCTGGACCGTGAGGAGTATCTAAACGAAAATTTCATGCAACGATCTTTGGATGTATATATGCAATACTTACTGTCCAGAGTTTTTCACAGTTTAGCGATTATACGGGCGGAGGACGTTACCAGGACGAGAGCGAGAGAGAGAGAAAGAGAGAGTACGTGCGTACACGGCCTCGCGCTCGCAACGAGAACGAAGACGAAGTGCGCGCGCATGAAACGATCCGAGCGGCACGAACAAAAAGCGGGCTACCTCGGTCTGCGGGCGAAACGCATGGCTGCTCGAATCATCCAGGGCACGATGGCTCGAACATCATGCCAGCCCGGAGGAATGTAAACGGAGCGGCCTGATGATTTCGGAGACAAACTTTTTGTCCGAATCGTTCGTCTTTAATTTTTTTTTCCGTTTTCAATTTTTCTGTTTGTTTTCGCCCTGTTTCCTTCCGCTTATGATCAATATGAAATAACGAATAGTAAGTACGACAACTGCTTTTTTTTCGAAAATTTTTTGTGCATATAGCTTGCTCCGCGGCATAGATGCGTATTCCAGTGAAAGCGCGGAAGTCCTCCCCATACAGAAGTTTGAGTAGTGGCGTAGCGAGCTCATCGTCCATGGTGAACGCCTGTAACGCTGTTTTATCTGTTCGCGGCTTGGTACCTCTTGGAATCCTGTCGCGAGTAGCACCTCGTTGCTGGGCACAGCCACAAGAGGGGCTCAATCTCAGCCGTAGTACTACTACTTGCCAATTTCGTGTCCTTCCTCAAATATGTGAAAGCAGTTGAGAACAAATTAAGTAATCAAGGATAAGTGAAAGCCAAGAAAGTCTTAACGAACGACGACTTCATCGGGGCTCGTTGGAGGACAGAAAGGATCTGCCTGCACTTACAGAGACTGCCGTCCAAGGTGGCTTAGTAGCTATGGCGGTTTGAGGCTGAACACGAGGTTATTGACCCCACTTCCGTCGGCGGTGGCGGTCGTATTCCGATGAGTGCTAAAATGTTTCCGGTACTTAGACTTAGAAACTCCAGGTTGTCAAAATTAACCTTGAGCCCTCCACTATATGCCGCGTATGTCAGGCACAGGGATAGTGTTTTGGGGGGACGTCAAACACCATAAATCAATATAACCTGCCCTTATGCGCTGCTCTGTTTCCTTCAGTAACGCAAATTTATTTCCTTTTTGCCATTGTAACGATATTGCGACGGTAATTTTCTTTTGGAAATCTGGCACTGACGGACACCACACAGAGCTGAGAAAAAGAAAACGTGAAAGTAACTGCTGTAAAGAGAAAAAGAAACCTTAAACTAGACATACGCGCACTCGTTTTACCGACGCAAGATATTTCAAAACAAAGACAAATATGCCGCCACTGTGTCGGCGCCACAGTGAGGGTAGGAATAGACGAGGCGGCCGTGTAAGTACGCCCACCTGGACGAAGTCACGGAGACGACACGGCGCGCAGCTTCCCCGCAAAACACGCCTCGAAACCATGGCATGGCGTTCGTGTGGTTCGTTTCTGCAGCGAGCGAGAAAGGGAAGCGTGAAGGAGGGAGAGTGGGTGGCGGACGAGTACGGGAGACCAAAAGTGTCCCCTCCAGTTCGGGAGGGGGGGGGGGGGGTGCACCTACGACGACAACGACGAGCTAAGTGCTTCCTCCCTCGCACACGCCTGGACCGGTGTGCCGGCGGCGAGCCAGAGGAGACGGCCGATAAATCAATCACCAGGAATCAATTAACGCGAGAAACGGAGAGAGGAGGCGGAGGGGGCCACGGTGACAGAAGCGAGGGGTTCGAAAGAGAGAGAGAGAGAGAAGGCACTTCAGGAAAGAACAGAAGGACTCCTCGAAGGCAGAACAACAATTGTGAAAGAAGATGGGATGGTGAGGAGAAGGGTACTGCACAGACAAAAAGACGTTGAAGTGAAACGGGCCGCAACATGGACAGAAATGAAGAAAATGTTATTGTTAACTGGAAAGGTTAGTCTAAATGAATGTCTTGAATACGACACCGGGTACGGCATGTCATGAGGGATGAAGGAGAGGGTGTGAAGAAAAATGAGCTAGATACATACATACATACATACATACATACATACATACATACATACATACATACATACATACATACATACATACATACATACATACATACATACATACATACATACATACATACATACGTACATACATACATACATACATTATCTTGAGTTGACGTGCTGAAGCACATTGCAACACAGAGGCTGCGGTTAGCAAGGGAGAGAGGAAAGCGCAACACTTGGTCAGAGGTAACGAATGACGTAGATCGGACCTGAGGGGATGGAGGAAATGAAAAGCGAAATTCGTTGCTAAAGGCAGGTCACGAAAACCGTACTACCCACTGACGATCTTGCACTTGAGAAGGAAAATGTGTGAGAGAGAGATAGAGAGGCAACTAGCTGGGTGACGACAACAGCAGGAAAAAGAAAGGAGAAAACAAAGAAAAAGAAAAAGAAAGCAGTCGAAGAAGGGTGAAAGAGGGTCAGTAAACCGTTTTCTATTAATTGGGCCTTGCCGCTGCCAAATTCCTCTTCAGCTTTCTCTACGGCGCACTTCTGTATGGTCTCTCTTTAATTTTTAGGCATTCTTCCAGCGATCCTGCCGATGTGTAGAGACTCCTAAACAGAACAAAACTCAGAGTGGGGACAAAGTATCGATTCTCACTCAAGGATCGAAAGTTCTTTCCTCTCCATACTTCAATATTTTTTGTTTTTTAGCCGGTGCCTGTTCCACAATTTATTCTTCTATAGATATACACTGATGATTCCGCTTTTGCCCACGTTTCCGTTTCTTTCGATTTGGTTTTCTCTTCTTTTTAAATATTTTCTTTCCATCGTAATTTGGCACATGCCTCGTTTTAGAAGGTCAGCCTAAGCGCAAGTTCCCAGAAATAGCAGCGGGGTTGTCGTGAGGAGACTCTCGTTTCCGTCGCCATTGTCATCCATTGTTCTAATGAGAATTTAATGGGTGAGGATATGAACGCATGACTCGTCTCTCTTTTTTGTTTCTCTTTCATCGCTTTCCTGCTCCAGTTCGTCAAGGTCGTTATGTGTCACTCATTGCTTTCTGTCTTACTTTTGCGATTTCTATTTCGCTTCACAATGGCCTCTTGTGCTTTCTTCTTTTCTCTTCTTCAAGCGGCAAATGCGATGGAAGATATTACTCACATGTTGATAAGTGGGATGAGAGCCATGGTTTTACAATGGCTTACTTTTTTTTTTTTGAACAATTCGTTCCAGGAAACGACAGCGATGGCGGCGGAGAGCCATACTTTTGTTTTGTAAGAGCCCACTTTCGGAAATGAAGGTACAGTCTCTGTACAAAGAAATGAAGCCACTACAGGAACATGTATGTTATTGCGTCCTGGGCTTCGGATAATGTAACAATTCTATACCGGCGCCATTCCTTTTCGCGTTTCGTCGGTGGTCCGAGCGGCGTCTGCTGACATTATCAAGATGATTGCCTGGTCATGAGCGGTGGCTGATAAGATAAAAAGAAAAGATAAGATCAAGCGATAGGAATACTTAAATTACACCGAGCGTGGTTGTGTCGTGCCAAGGAACCTTATGAAGCTTGAAAATTCAGCAAAGTGAGGATGTAGGTTCTCCTCGATCTCTAGAGCTTTCGAGCATCGAGGGTGCATAGGGAAGTCGAATGGACGACATCACTCATTATTCATAAACTCGATCAGCAATCAATATCTCAACGGTGCACACGACATCAATTTTCTGAGTCATTCATTCGCAAGACACCAAATCCACTTACACGGAGACAGAAGGGAAAGACGGGTCCAAGCCAACCAAAGCTTTGTATGCTCACCTGCAATGAAACAAGAAGACGAGAAAAGTTTAGCGCTTTATCGACCACCCGTAGAAAACATTCGCGCTGCTGCTTTCACGCTACGCATCTTTATTTCCGTGAGCAATCGCCACGATAAATAATGATGTTTAGGGAACGGAAGGGAACCCCACGGCACATGTTTCGTGTGCTATAAGGCCATATATCGTCGTCGCCAAGCCACGCTCTCTCTCTCTCTCTCTATTTGGGATTCCCCCTTTTTTTTTCTTCAGAGAAGTCATATGTACTACACTATGCTGGGAACATGCCCTAAATAGGATAGTTTTTTTCTTGCTTCTTTATTAGCAGAAGCAGAATTAGTTGTCTATACATAGCATGCGCAATAGCATTTCACCTACGTTTTTGTAACTGGAAGCGTACGACATAATAAGCAACATAGTTAATGATTCTTAAAATGTTAGTTTCGCACGGGCAGCTGTGATACTGGCTAAAACTAAAAGCTTCCTACTTAATCTTGCCCTCATTCATACAACCAGAAATACGTTCCGTGTGCCAGGCGCTTAAGTAACAACGACCGTAAGCCGCTCACCAAGTGACGCCACAAAGCACCGAAGCCACAGCGTTCTTCTAAATTTTTTTTTACGAACAAACTGTCGTATTCTTTGAAGCGCACAACCAAGCTGGCATTTTTTTTTTTCGTTTTGCTGAGTGACTATTGTTTTTGCGACGATATTAAGTGAGCCAGACTGCTAGTACGAGTTGGGAAAAGAAAAAAAAATAACTGGTGACGGAATTCCGAGACTGCCAGGGCGCGGCAATTCTACTTTCTTCTTCAACGATAAGCTGGTGTAAAGGTATTGTTGCGTGACGCGAAAAAAGGTAAGCAAGAAAAAAGAATACGAGAAAAGAAGGCGGCGCGGTGACAATGCTGCATCAGATGTAACAAGCAAGAAATAATAAAGGAATCAAAAGATGGAAAGGTGAAAAGAAAAAAAAATGGACATTGAAGGTAACGGACGACAGGAATTTAATTTAGCGAGCGCCGAGAGCTGCATCAAGGCGTCAAGAAATAAAGTCTAGGGAAAGATTTTTTTCTTTTCTTTTTTGTCGGTAGCGCTGTTCGCACCGGAGAAAAACGAAAATCCGGCGGTATCTCTTTTCTTCTAAAACTTGCGACTTATTTAGATTTATAGTGCCTGGGTTTGTCTCCCAGCAACAGCCCCTGCCGTCGGGGCCGTTAGAAAGTTTAAATAGAGCCGCCCTTCAGACTTTGCTACCAAGTGCGCGTCTCTCACATTGAGCGAGTGAATTGCACCTCAGAAGTCAAAGTGGCCTCTTCTGTTGCGGGTGGAGTCCTTGTAGTGCAGCGCGATACCCCCACGGCTGTGAGGAGGAGGAAAATGAGTGCTGCTATATGCAGTCGCGGACCCTGCACCAGCCTCACAAAGCTTCCATCCGAGCGTTACTCACCAGGTAATGCATACAATCTGAATCCTCTCGCAACACATGAAGGTAAAACTAACGGCGAGGATTGATTTGAACCAGGGTCGCGACACCTGCGAGCCATGCGTCCCAGCTGAACTTGTTATCCCGGACCGCACCCCTCACCACTCACGCACCAGCCCTGTATCCAGCTCCAGCTACGTGGATGAGTTAGACAACCGTCGTATATTACGCAACAAGAGGCTCCCCGGCGTAGTTAAGATGCAATGGCACGCGCACGCACAAAAAAAAAAAGAAAAGAAAAAGAAATCCGCGGCTTTCTTGAGAAGGGACTTTAATTAAAAACAGAGTGGCGAGAATCTTCAGCTGACAGCTTGCGACACCAGCTGTGACTTCAGTGTCAGCGCGGCAGCTGCAATATAATACAGCTGGCGCGGGGAATTTGCGCAATCCTCTTGACGCGCACTTCGCCGAGACAAGGCACTCAGACGCGTCGGCTGGGTTTCCGAGGAACCTGAAAGATCAAGGGCGGAATGCATTCCAGCAGTCGTACTTACATCCCCTGGTGGTTAAATATTTTTAACTGAGCTCTGCGAGACAGAAAATATAGAGAGACACAGCACGCGAAAATCTGAAAGAAGGACCTCTCGTTTGCATTTACTTTGCGTGTACTG
The DNA here is from genome assembly GCF_038994185.2 of Dermacentor albipictus. NCBI lineage: Eukaryota > Metazoa > Arthropoda > Arachnida > Ixodida > Ixodidae > Dermacentor > Dermacentor albipictus. The sequence goes on from NC_091822.1 coordinate 183,805,503, forward strand.
ATACTGCGCGGGTACTGGTATATGGATGGCCGGCGTACGGTCACCGTAATACCTGACCCAAACACGCCTTAATTAAGAGCCTGTCTTACTTTTTCTCTGAATGGTGCTTGGGACCTCTGAGTGGTGCCTTGAATGTACTAGCTTAATAAGAATTCGATGTTTGCTCCCTATACAGCTGGTGTTTGTGAAAGTTATGCCGCTATAAAAGAGCTTTCGTCGCCAAGGTTAGGTTTGACGGCGACTACACGTTGCAGCAATTTAGCATCCACGTAAAACAGCAAGAGACGTTTCCGTAGTTGCAGCTACGCTTTGTACGTGGTTCAAGATTTTTGGAGAACATTGAATTTTCTTTTCTTTTTATTTTCATTTATCTGATAGCGTTTTCATGCAACGCTCATTTGCCCCCTCCAGACAGATTGAATGCAACAGTTCAAGGGTTGCGAAGGCAGTGTCTTGAGTGTTTAAAGTTTGCATTTCATCCTTTATCTGCAGCTGTCAACCACACTGCAGCCGAGTAAAGTCTCGTGCACGTCTAAATAGAACGTGCACGCACGCGGCTCTCATTGTTGGGCCACTTTATATTTTTTTGGTTTAGTAACCGTACTGTATATTGCACAATATGTGGTAGCGCACGACAGCACAACATGGTAAGCATATAGCGGCATAGCCTCACAAAAAAAAATTCAGTGTGGCTCGCACGTGCTATATAGGAGGGGAAGAGGCACCGCATATACTTCGATTTCGCTGCTGCAAAATCAGGAAAACGGGCACCGCCCATACCTCGATTCGCTGCTGCAAGATCAGGCGCCACCGTATATACTATAGCCGTAAAGCCTAATAACACGCTCTCGCCCTCCGCTCCCGTATTCCCTTTACCAGTGGGCGGCACGGCACACATATACGTATAACTATGGACCTCTCACTAAGCTACACCAACTCGGACGTTCATTAAAACACTTTCTCCTCCCTGTCTTCCATCCATCGAGGCTAAAAGCCTCACCGGCACGTAGCTCTCACAAACACGACCATCGCCAATGCTGCCACGTAACGCTCTCCGCGCCGTACACACACGCATAGAGGCGCGCGTATACGTGGCTCGCAGTAGCCGCCGAGTGGCGTAATAGATCGACCGCACGCGTTTGCGGAGGCGCGGCTGCCACACCCTGCGGAGACCGCACCACGATTACTCGGTCTCGGCTGGCGCACTGCCACCCGTACATGGCGCTGCGCGCAACGGGTTTGCCGATACGGTGGCCGCCGGCGCGGGGTGGAACCGTAAATCACGGGACGGTATACATGCACCTCGGTTGCACCCGTTAGCGGGCGCCTTAATTTATTCGCTCCGAAACGTCCGGCGGTGATTAATAGACCGCGCTTTCTTACCGCGGCCGTTACCGTTAAGTGTTTTCTTTGATCCTTATCGCAGACGGAGGTTTAACAGAGCTGCCCCCTTTGTTGTATTTAAGCGGGGCGACTTCGGTGTATGCATCGCTATCGTAGGCTGCGGAGGAATCGTAACAGTACCCTCAGCGTTCCTCGTTTTTTGTTTTTGTTTTTTGAAACTCTGGAACGCGGTCGTACGTATAGTTGTCGTGGCAGTCAAGGGGCGTATTTGTGCGTGTTCAGATGTGTGTTCGGGCCACGACTGTTTAATTACTTCCGCTCTATTGCGGCGTTCACTGGGTTGGCTTATATATATATATATATATATATATATATATATATATATATATATATATATATATATATATATATATATATATATATATATATATATATATATATATATATATATATATATATATATTGAAATAAACATCGCGCCCTTCCGGGCGTTTGGTTATGCAACGACGTCAACGCAGCGAAGATTCGCGAAGTCGGCGTCATAGAGTGCAGGTTGCTCGGAAAGCGAACATCATGGTTAGCGGTTGATTGCGATGGCTACGTCAAACGCAACGTCCCTAATTTTTATATTGTTTGCTTTTTCTGTTAGGTTACTTCATTCTTGTGTGCTACACCTGCTGACACACTCTTCGCACTTCGCCACTTAAACGCAACATGGCGCTCCTCGATGCCGCTGACGTCCCTGCATTTTATAGTAGAGGAAGCATGGGCAAGGTAGCATGTTGTTAAAAACGACAGTAAACATTCGAAACGCCGGCAGAGCGTTCTACAGCATCGACCCTAAGCTAAAGTATTCCTGACGAGCGATTTCATCAAGTATGCCATATACGCTGTCGGTCCGCTTTCCGTACAGATAACCAAGAAAACATTAGAGGGGGTGTCTGGATGCAAAAGTCGGCGACGTTAATTTGGTCCAGAAAGGAAGCTTTGTCTTCATATCATCAGTAAAGGTATGTGGGAGACCCGACAATAATGACGCGCTTTCCGTTCTTAAAAATATTAAAGAATAAATAAAAAACCGTATGAAGAGCGACCGTTCCATAAAAGGGCCCGGACCGTGTCCTCGCCGATGCTTCGCACACGACCCAGCTGAGCAATGAACGACGTACACCGTGGGAAGCGAGTGAACCCTTCATGTTTCGCGACCTGTCCTGGACTGCCAATAATACCCATTAAGGAAACGAGGCGCGCATAGCTCGTGGACTGATTACTGGCTACGCAGCCGCTGTTCCGCGAGCGGCATGCAGTCACTAATATTTTGGTCTACTCGGGCAACTTCGTCTTTTGTTCTCGCCTCGAGCAAAACAAGAAACAGAAAAAAAGCTAGAAGAGCCGCGATGGAAACAAATGACAAGGCGGAGTGCTCGAGAGGTTGCAAAACTCATTACAACTGCGGCGCGGAAGCCGCGCTAAAGCAAAGGACTTCGAGCGCCCGAGTCTAACTTTGCTCAGCAGAGCGCGACAAACGACTTTCTTCGCAGACAGAAGGAAGCAGGCGAAGGGGAACACGCTGCTGAAACGAAGTGCGTTGAGAAATGCGAACGGGCCCGAGTCGAGGCGGTGGCGGCGGCGACGACAAGCGAAATGGTATACGAGCGTTAAATATACACGACGGTGAATGCGCACTTGCCTTCGAGCCCGCGCAAAGCGAGCGGTCGAACCGAGTCGCCCGATTCGGGCGGCCTTGCTCTCCTCAACGGCTCTACAGTGTATGGTGTGGCACGCGGGGCGGTCTTACGCTAAGCCTTGTGTGAGAACAGCCCGGAGATGGCGACGACGAGGAGACTATATAGAGGCGTTAAAAAAAAAATTCTTTCTCGTGACCTTCTTAGATGCGCGACCTTCCCCCTTTTCCGTTCCTTGTAGAGCTGCTTCTTATTAGAAGCGCTGAAAAAAATATATAGAGAGAGAGAAATAAAGAAAGAGATCGGAAGGAAGAACAGAGGCTCTGTGGCCGCGGCTGTTGTAATTTGGCCTCGTTAAGCCCAGGCGGTAATGGAAGACTTTGGGTGGTGCGCAATTATTAAGACGTTCGCTCGCCCGCAGCTTTGGCGCTGCTCGTTCGGCGAGAATTCTCGCTCTACGCGAGACGAAGTGCGCGGCGGTGCGGCAACATATTTTTTTTTTTTTCTCGCGTGCGCGCTGTGTGTAGATACAGCGCGGATGAAGAAGTAGAAGAAGCCCTTGTTCGGGCGCGTTATATCTTCTTGGCGAGACAGTATATAACCGTCCTCGAGCGAGACGGAGAGACGGGGCATGGCAGGCAGGCGCGCGAAGCAAGCGCAAACGGGAGCGCGCGTCTTTGATCCGAGAAGCGCGCGCGTAGATAGGCGGAAATTGGCTGGAACCAGGGCCGAAGGTTGGCTTCGTTGCGGCTCGGTCGCGTTGCATATGCTCGCGCACGAGTTTCCGGAAGGCGGGTTCCGCTGAGTGATCCTCGTTGCCGCTTGTTGGAGGGAGACGAGACGCGAGTCTTCTCTCGTGGCGGTCTCACGTATGCATGTATGTTTCGATTCCAGCAAATGTCTCGCCGTGCCTTCAAGGGCGATTTCACTGCGGCCTCAGTGGACGGCCCGACTGAGAATATATTAAGTGGTGATGCGACACGCTCTCCGCCGAAGTCGAACTGCGGGAACGAAATGTCTGGAAAAAAGAGTGAGGATAGAGAACGTGCGACATGGGGTAGAATTTCGCAGAACGGTGTTTAAATGTAAGCACCAAATCGAAATTCAGCGACCGCGTCAGTTAGTCTATATCAATCAATCAATCAATCAATCAATCAATCAATCAATCAATCAATCAATCAATCAATCAATCAATCAATCAATCAATCAATCAATCAATGCGCCGTAAAGGTCACCCATTGGGCGCCTCCCGAAAACTTAGCTGACATTCCGTTAGCTGTTGGTTTCTCATATTATATAACAAAGCTTCCAACTGTCAAATTGAAGCAGCCTGTAACAGCCTGCTTTAGGTACGTCGAGTCCTATCTCGCCTGTGAATCCCACCATCAGGATGCTATGGAGACGGCTATCAGAATGCTCTAACGACACACCGATGCGCTCCAGGCGTCCTTTCTTGAGCCACTTATTCTTACTTAATGCAAGGAAAACATTGATTCTGCCCTCTCACATATCCTTGTCCTTCCTGCGTTGCATAGTTGCGAAATCGAAGAGAGAAAGATTGAGGAGATCGAAAGGGGGGGGGGGGGGCGGGAGGTGGAATGAAGACGATGTCGATGGCTACAGCGGGAGGCGACGAGCGGTCGCCTGAAAGATTTGACCTTCGACGTCCTGGTGAGCCTCGCTCTTTCTGTCTAGCCGCAGCGCAGGAGGCCCCAGAGGGAGAAGAAAAGCCTTCTGGCTGGAAATGTTCGGGCTCACTTTGGCCTCTTCCCCTTGCCCTTTGTCTCTGCGCGAAATGGACGCCATGCACACGCCACACATCTGCACGCCTCGCACTTAATAACCGTAATAACGCGCCTGCGGCGGCGGCGGCAGCGGCGGCCGCAGCGGTCGGTGTGGGGGCCCTCCCGCACGCCTCACGCCGCTCGTCGCCGCATTCTTGACGATCGACCCCAACCACCACTAGCACCACGAGTGCCCTCCCCCCCCCCAACCTCAGCCTCACCTCCCCTCACCGCCCCCCCCCCCCCTCACCCCGTGCCCCTGATCGCATCCCACTGAGAAATGTGGAGGTCTTTCTTGGCGCGGATCCTAGGAAGTTCGAGGTCGGCGCCAGATAGAGCTTTCTATGCCTCCGACAGAAATTCGTGAGGCTTCGCTGAGAGAGAGAGAGAGAGAGAGAGAGAGAGAGAGAGAGACGAATGGCGCCCACAATTGGTGTAACGTATCCTCGTCCTTGGGCTTTGCATATTCCAGTGTGTCTAGGATTCCCTGTGGACTTCATTTACTCTCTTAACTGCACTCTAGATTTTCCGAACCTGCGCGATGGTTTCACAATTAAACATTATTTTTCTTTTTCTTAATACTATTACTTGAAAAGGAATAGCCGTCACCATTGAAGCCCACTAACTCTCTCTCTCTCATTTAAATTTTAACAATAAAAAAGAAACTGCGTCCGTTTACCTGTACTTTTTTTTTCTTTTCAACAAGAAGTCAATCTTTACTTTCGCTCTCTTGGGAGCTTCAGATTAGAACTAAATAGTGGGAAAGCGTGATATTGACTGTTCAGAAACCAAAGAGATCCTTTTCCATTTCATTAATTGCATTGCCCGAAGACCCTGTTCTTTCTGATTGCTTTTCTCAACTGCGGCAAAAGGCTTTATGCGGCGGCCTATGGTCTCGTGTATCCTCAAGTGCTTCTTTGTGGCAGGTGTTCTGTGTGTCAGAATTCGCTGCTATACCACAGCTGACGAGGTGGGCAATATTTGTTTGGCGTATCTCAATGTGATGTTAGCTAATGTTAGCAGGACATTCCTATCTCCCGCAGAGAGCACTGAGGCTCTGCGCTAACATTGCGCTCGACCTAGGTGGTGTAGATAAGATAGCTTTATATTAGCGATAATTCAAGATGTACTCACAGACCACTTGGAGGAAACCATGAGTGCTACTTACAATACACATCGTAATACGGTCACAAACGCAAAACATCAGATAATTGAACTGCTTTAGAAATGCTATGAAAATATATTTGCTTTCCCTTTCCGATCGAGACTGCGACAGTTAGTTTATTGCGCTTTATGTAAATTTACTTTTGTCAAGTCAGTTTCACATTGTGCTTGTATATATTGATCAATATTTTTCTCACATATGTTATACCCCGTTGGACCTAAACTGTTCCTACTTACAAAGTTATGTAATGACACAGGTATATAATGCGCGTCTATTCATAACGTATGCTATATACGTGTAATCCACACTGTTGAAATGTATGTATGCTATGTTTTATGACTATGGTGTTGGGCTGCTGAGCACGAGGTCGCGGGATCGAATCCCGGCCACGGCGGCCGCATTTCGATAGGGGCAAAATGCGAAAACACCCGTGTACTTAGATTTAGGTGCACGTTAAAGAACCCCAGGTGGTCGAAATTGCCGGAGTCCTCCACTGCGGCGTGCCTCATAATCAGAAAGTGGTTTTGGCACGTTAAACCCCATAATTTAATTAAAAAAAATATATATATATATATATATATATATATATATATATATATATATATATATATATATATATATATATATAGGTCAACCTAAATATAACGAATATATAACCTTCATACAAAATCGGCAATTTGCTTCGCTATACTGAAATTTTCTTTTGTTGACACTCGACCTTTTATGCGAATATGTACAGTCGCCGATCGATATTTCTTACACGGAAAGGTGCTGCAGAATTTTGCGAATTGTCGGAATATATCCGTATCTACAGAGCAGTTCCTTCAGCTTAGTGCGTCCCCAGCGTGTTGTCTGCAGCGAGAAAAAGGTTCCGCGTCACGTCCTCCAATTACAAGTCGCACAGCGCGTAAACGATTGTTCGTGCGGCACATCTGGAACCACCCGCGTTGCTTACACGAAATGAAGGTGTATTTAGTGCGCGCTTTAGTTTACCACTCGAGAAACTTCGGCTCGTCCGAGCCGCATGCAGGCTTCCGTCGGAGACTCGCGTATACGAGCAAAGCCCCGCGAAGTCGCTCACAATGAACGGACTCGAGGGAACACTGGCGATACTAATTGCGTTCATTGCGCAGCGATGCATTATTCAGAACGCGTGCGTGCGCGAAGATGCACGTCTGCGAAAAAAGAGACTTCCGCGCCAGATGAGGCGACAGCAAGCGCGACCGTGCCGCAATTAACTCGACCGTCCCTCGCATCCTGCGACGAGAGAGACGTCCCGAAGCTTTCGTCCTACGTGCACTGATCCTCGAGACAGACTCTATACGTATATCGAGACTCCGCCATTTCTCTCTCTCCCTCTCTCTGTATCCCTCCCTCTCTTTGTCTAGGTCCCTGTAGCCGGCCAGGACGTGAGACCTGGACGCTTCCTCAACCCTTTGTCCGAGGCGTCGGGGCGCAGTGACGCGGTCGTGACGTTAATATATGCCATTCCGATCCGCCGCGTCTCCCGGAGCCAGAACAGGCGGCTCTAAAGGGGAGACCCGTCTGCTCGGCGTCTTCTTCCGTCCTTTCTTCCTTTCCCTCTTTCTGTCTGCGCACGCACCTCGAACACACATGCCCGCGCACATGCTGCACAATGATACACTCTCTGACAAACACAGACGCACGCGGGCAAAGCGCATCCGGAACCCTATGCTCGCACACACACACAGGCATACCACATACATACACGGCACAAACACGCACTCGCGCGAGCGCACAACCACATGGCGCGCGCTTTCTTTCCCCCAAGAGAGCAGTCTCATTAGAAGTGATCAGGAAACGGCACCGACGAGGAGGAAGAAGAAGGGCGAGGGAATCGGGCCGCCGCTCATGACAAATCGCGTCTCGCATGCTCCGGACGCGGGCCCGCAAAGTTGGCCGCAATTAGACTGTCTCGAATCGCGCGCCCATCATTAATTTCTCGGACAATGAGAGAGAAATTAGGGACATCCCGTAACCAATGTTTCTTTCCTCGCCGACCTGGCCTCAAGGGGTCACTGATCGACGACGGCGACGATGACGCTGCTTTTCTTATACGTCCAGCGGCAAAGCCCACTACGAGCCCCCGCCACTTCCTCCCCCCTCCCCCTTTTCCTTTCCCTCGCCCCCACTTCCCGGGCTGGGTTTACGCGTGCTTCTTGTTTTTCCTTCTTTTGTCTCGTCTCGCTCGTATTCTGACACTGTGCTTCGGCCCTTCTTTGGGCTTGTTTTCCACGTTTCCCTTTCTCGGGTTTGATTATTCGTGTGCGTGTCTCGGATTACGCCTTCCGCTTTCGTCTCGCCCGTCTTTTCCTCCATTCTTCTTCTCCTTCTTCTTCTTCTTGTAGCGTACATGCGAAGGCTGCTGGCCTCTCGAGAGACCGCAGCGCGGTGCTGACAATATGCGCATTAGGAGTCGCGTAAACACGCTGCTTAATGACCACCCGGACACCGGCGTGTCCGGTGGCGCTTGGCCGCGGCTTTGCGTGTGGTATGAGCCGGCTGAGAAGCAAAGCACGTGTATGCGGCGCAAGCGTTATATATTCTCTTACACGTGACAACGTCATTTACTTCAGATTGCTATTCGGATTAATGTGTTATTATCGCCGATGTGGCAGCTGCCTTTTCTTGAATACGTACTGCTCGAATTAACACTATAGTTGCTGTTATAGCTACCCCGGATCCGAATTAAGAATCTAGCCGATATTCTTAAAATTTCATAAGCAACATGGCAACGAATTTTTCCTCTGTCTAAATTTCAATGAATTAAAAGATATATTTGCTACCAGCCGTGAACACGGTTTCACAGTAAATAATATTAATATCAGAAGTCTACGAAAATATTGGGAGGAATTTAGAGAGGTAGCGGAATCAGTCGCAGATGTAGTAGATGCATTTATAATAGTGGAAACAAATGTACCAGAAGACTGCACCAGCATTTACAAATTAAAGGGTTACAAAGTCCATTTTATGCCACGACACAACGACGAGGAGGGGGTTTAGCGTTGTTTGTTAAGGTATGAGACTGTGTTTACGGACATTACTTTAAACCAAGCCGAAAGTTTGACAGCAAAAATTACGCTTGCTAACACAGAATTATTGTTGATAGCTATTTATCGTCCGCCTAATAACAGTGTCACACGGTTCTTGCGTGAACTTGAAGAAATTTTAGAAGGCCACAAAGCAGCAGATCAGATTTGTTTGGCGGGTGACCTAAACATTAATATATTGAACATCAGTTCGACTACTGTGTCGGATTACCTCCCCATCTTATCAACCTATGGCTTACAAGTGACTATAAATCAACCAACAAGAGAAGAACTTTTACAAAATAGACTAGTATCCTCCTGTCTAGACCACATAGCAATAAGAGCACCGAATTATTCTTTGGCGTCATGTATTAAGGCATCACGTAACCGCACAAAAACAAGGGACAAAGAAGGAACACACAGGACAGGCGCGGAACTTCAACTAAGGTTTTACTCCGGGAAATCTCACATTTATACAAGTATCGTAATCACACTTGCTAAACATCAGACAGCCATCACGTGACGTTGGCATGCGGGCGTCAGTGCCGCAAATTTGCTTGTAAATATTCGAACTCTTTATCGCTCAATGACACTGAAGAGCTGCTTACGCAGCTTCCAGATTGCATTTTTATACAGTAAGCTTCAAAGATTTCTCGGCTCAGTTGTGACGCAAACATCTTCAAGACTTTTGTGTCGCGGAACCTGGGCGTGCAATTTCGACACTGGCGACAATGGTCAGCCAGTTTGCCACCCCCCCCACCAATCCTTCTACTCCTGCGCGGTGCTCCTGCAGTCTGACGTTTAGGCACCGTCCCGTCTGCCCTATGTAGCTGTAGCCACAAGACCTTATATTTCCCGAGGGATCAGTTATAGCCCGCAAAGAAACTTCACGTCTCCTCATCGACTTCTTAAGAGAGACCGATTTGATGGACATATGGTGAAACCCTTCAGCGGTATTGTGCGAGACGCTCGGGCGGAGCAATTGCCGGCCTTGTTTGCCAGGCTAAACCCGCCTGTTGCTACAATTCACCACCACCACCACCACCACCACCACCACCACAAGAGAGAGGTATCTGGTACACTACCCCTATTCTGCATGGGACGAACCTGTCGACGTGCTTGATATGACATCCATTTCTTTTGTTCTTACCCCGCACCATGTTGCACATGCCCGCCAGTTTTTTGGGCGCCGTGAGAACCACCGGTACTTCACATTTTTCGGCCACCTTTTTGAGGCGGTGGGAGATTTGATGGTAGTACGGGATGGTAACAGGTCTACGACGTTGCGGCTCTACGCTTGGGCGGAGCTCTGATGGGCCCCGCGCTTCCTTGGCAAGGGTTTCTAGCACCGAGGTGACTATATCATGCTGAAATCCTGCGCTGTGCAGTCTTTGCAACTGTAAGAACACGCTATGTCGCATTTCATGCTGGCAGGACTTAGTGTCATTGTCATTAGTATCTTCAGTGTCATTAGGCGATAAAGAGTTCGAATATTTACAAGCAAATTTGCGGCAGTCACGCCCGCATGCCAACGTCCCGTGATGGCTGTCTGATGTTTAGCAAGTGTGATTACGATACTTGTATAAATGTGAGATTTCCCGGAGTAAAACTTTAGTTGAAGTTCCGCGCCTGTCCTGTGTGTTCCTTCTTTGTCCCTTGTTTTTGTGCGGTTACATGATGCATTCCACTAACGACCACCAACTAGCCCGCTTATCCCTGTTAAATATCATAAGCGGATCACTATTTGTCGCATGTCGCCTTCAGGCACTTTTGCCCCTGCCCGAAAAGGACAAATCAGAAGAAAAACATGATAGTAATCAATTAGAAGTGCAGATTTTCAATAGGAAAACATTTGATCATTTGATTGCACAGCTTGACTGGGCGGAAATGATTAAGGATTCTAATTATGCTAAAGTTTATGAAAAATTTTGTGAGCAGCTAAAAATTTTGAGATTTCTAGTATGTACGGAATAACTAAAAAACAAAGGAAAAGTTACCCCTGGTTCACAGCCGACATAATGAGAGCTATTTCCTACAGAGACTGGTTGTGGAAAAGGAGCAGGCGTGCGCCGTAAAATCAAGACTTGAAAAAGGAATTGAAGATTGCGAGGAATAGGGTCGTTGCCCTCTTGAGATCAACAAAATGGCGGTATTTCTTAGACAGATTTAATCAAGCACACAAAAATATTGCAAAAACTTGGGCCTCAATAAATACGCTCCGAGGCAGTACTGCGGCACCTGCGAATTTCTCAGAATCTTTTTCAGAGAAACCAGATATAGAAACCACATCGCTGTACCGACTCTGCCGAGCCTAGTCGCACAAGTCCTCGTGGACTTAGGCCCATTTCTTTGTTTTGCTTTTGGATGTGTGTCAATTATTATTATTATTATTATTATTATTATTATTATTATTATTATTATTATTATTATTATTATTATTATTATTATACTAATACTAATGACGCTCGCTTTTGTGATATTGGCGATAGAATGCTTCTCCTACCGTGAATGATACGTCACTGAGTAGGCGCCGTTCACTCCCGTCTCGCCCCGCCGACGACCACTGACGAAAGTGCGCTGCTTGCGAAACACTATAGCGCGCAATAAGGGAACGTTGGGAAAGCGAGATGCTTGCGCGTTCTCGCCTCCATAGAGCCAACGATCTGAGCAGAGCTACACGCCAGCGGAGCGGAGCTGGGTGAACGCGACGACAGAGGACAGAGACAGAACGGCAGCCGAGTCTGAGCCGAGCGGACTGGAACTATAACGAATATGGTCGAACGCTTGGAACGCGGAGAATGACCGAGAACTGCCGAAGTCGCACTCAGAAAAGCCGGCTCAAAGGGATTTGCTAGGCGCGGCGTCATGTTTAAAAGAACCGCCGCTCACTTTTACTGAACCGTGGCTCACTCGTTCCATGAGAAGAGTGGCCCAAAGAATCCGGCTTGCTCCTGAGCGACCCATCTCTACCGAAGGCCATTCGTTCTCGTTTTCTTTGCAAGCACAATGCAAAAACCTCTCCTATTGTTTAGAAGTGTGCTTTTCAATTTAGTGTTCTTCAAATGTCCATTTTCTCGTATCTAATAAAGAAAACGCCCAGGGAAGCGCTAGAACAAACGAAGGCGGCGGCGTTTCGCTTCTCACATTATTCAACGCTTTTGTGCAGTGACTGACTCGATGGTTCTCAGTCACGGGGACTGCATTCGAGAAAAAGCGCGCCGAATGCGAAAACGCCAGCGAACTAAGTATCTGTCGCACGTAATGAGAGCCCTAAGTAACCAAAGCACATATGCAGTCCTCCGCAACGGCCTCCCTTACAAGTAGGGCAAATATACAGAAGGTAAAATACGACCATTTAATTCGTCTTACTAAGAAAGGGGCTCTGTCACACCTTTTCTCCAAACCGTGAGATGACGCTGTCTATGACGTCAGCGACGTCGGCAAAATAGAGGGGCGTCGAAAACCGCAGGAGAGAGTGAGCGATCTATCATGCGAGATTCTGGGCTCCCCTTCACAATTTCTTTCTCTCTCCCTCTTTGCTGCCTGCAGCGGAAAAGGTGTTGTGCAAAACAAGGTGACGATGACCGCGGCTGGGGCGGGGATTTGGACGCCACCACTTGTCTTGCATGTTGACAGCAGCACCGTCTGTCGATGGCGAACGTTTTCCGACCGTGTTGAAAAAAAAAAAAGTTGCGGCGCTGCTTTAAAGCTACATTGTAGTAGTCTATTCATGCCGCCGTGTTCGTATGGTCCAAGAGCTTTCCTGCTTAGTGACAAAAGCAAAATGCGAAGAGTGCAAGGCACGCTTCTGCGCCATCGCTGCAGGGTGAACGACATCACTTTTCAGCGATTACAGAAACAAGTCAGTGTACACTCCTGCACGCAGCGAAGGGTTTCGAAAGTACCAAGTAGCAACAACGAAACTTTTGAACCGCCAATCGAAAGCCCACGAACCATTTCATTCGACGCACGCCTAATAATATCAACAACAACGTCAACTAAGACGACAGCAAACAGCGACGTAAGAAAAGGAACGGGCTCCGACGCCCTTAGCGAAGCGATCTTCCACGGCGAAACCGCGGCGAACTGCGCACGAAAAGCAGCAGCGGCAGCAGGGTCAAAAAGCCAGCAAATGACGCAACTGGTCAGACGGCAAAACTCCCTCGCCGCCAACTTATTCATTCGGTCAAACCCCTCTTGCCCGCCGTGTATCCGCCGACACGCACGCGTCGGAAGCGCACGCCTCTCTGTGCACCACAACGCCCGCCGAACCACCGCCACCACCTCCATCCGAGGACCCCGCCGGCAAACAACAACAACCTTCGGCAACGTACACGGGCGGCGCGAGCCCGCTGACGATGATAATACGCTTGAGATGAAGAAGGCAAAAACTGCGTACGTATGCTCGCAAGGAAGTAAGCAAAAAAAAAGAAAGAAAGAAAGAAGAAGCCGCGGCGCCAGCGAGGAGGGAGCACGTGCACGAACTGCAAAGTGGCGGAGCAAAGCGGCGTGGTCCCAACAGGCGCGCGGCTCAGAATAAGTAAGAGTTAGGCGGAGGAGTGCGTCGAGTGTGGCGGGACGCGGGGTACCATAACCGAAATGAAGCGAGTTGACCTTGAGAGGTCTCGGTCGCCGCCGCCGGGCGAAACCTGAGAGAGCCACTAGCGTCTTGCGCCAGCATAACGTCCGGCCTTCGGCAAATGAGGGCCGGCCAATCGCCGAGTGAAATCTTGCCCCCGTCCGGGACTCACGCCTCTCCGTGGTCTCACGTATAGGGAGATGGCGGAGGAGGAAAGAGAGCGTGGTAGGGGGGGGGGGGGGGAGCGTGCAGTTTACTCTCCCAGGGGGTAAAGGCACTGCGAAGGGGTGGACAAGGGGGGGTTCGCGCAGGCACCAGGTGAAGAAGAGGGAAAGGAAAGAACTTGGAGGAGAGAGATCCTCTTCCTGGACGATCCGCCTCATCTTCATCATTGCCCACATTCGAGATATGGGTGGGTGCGCCATGGTCACGGTTCTGCTTCGCCAGCGTGTGCATGCTAGTTCTTCGAGCCACGACGTGGCTGTTTAAAGAAAAAAAAGACAAAGAAAGGAAAAGCGTGCCCGTTGTTCGTGCGTTCTTTTTCCAAAGACGTTCACGCGCACGAATGTGTACGCGCCGAGCGTGCTCCGGGATGCCTCTCTGCGTACAGAAATCCACGCTCTCTCTCTCTCTCTCTCTCTGCTTTATATCTCCGCACCATGACCATTTCTTCTAGGACCGCGTGCATCTGCAGTGATCGCGAAGGCTGGCTTCGTGCAGCATAAAGAGCGCAGCACACGCGTGTGTCAGCATCTCCGCGTCCTCAATCCTGCACCAATCGAGACAGCTGCCAACGCCTCGCCTCGCCTCGCCGCACCGCACCACCCCGCCAATCCCGTAAAACACCCCTTTCCTAAACACTCCCACACACCAAAAAAAAGTAAACTCTGTCGTTTTCGTGCGCCGTCGAACGACGGTGAGTCCTCATTTCGCTGAGGTCAATGTCTCCGGCATAAATAAGCACATGCTGCATCGCATGGCCAAGCTCACTTCTCCGCGCACACACGGGGCCCGCGGCGCGGGGATGTCGTTCGGCCGCCGATGGGCTTCGCGGGGTAACGAATGGCCCGCCGAACGGTGTGGCTTCGCCGCTGCGCCTCGTGAGCATCGATAGCGTCCGATTGCGTGCTGTCCGGCCGTCGGTTACGAGAACGTCGAAAAGACAAATGCGGTATATACGAGGCACCTTGTTCGGTCGCTCTCGACCTGGGAGGCCCCGTCGAGGCAGGTGCGACTATTGCACGGGAAAGGGACCCCCCCTCGCATTTGTGGACAGCTTTAGGTCTGCTGTTATAAAGGAGCCTGCAATAACGTAGCAAGATCACCACATGGGAAGGCTAGGCTGCAATAGTACGTTTTTGTTTTTAAAAAAAAATGTGATGTGTTGCTTTGGGACGTGGAAGACGCACCGCACACGACTTGGTTCTCATTCCAGTTTCTTTTAAATTCTTTTTCTTCAGGCCTTTCATTACACAAGCGCACTGTCGTCAGGCGCTTTCAGAAATGAATGAATGAATGAATGAATGAATGAATGAATGAATGAATGAATGAATGAATGAATGAATGAATGAATTAATTAATTTTGGCGGTTAGTTAAAATGTACCCATTTAAATGGGATAATACGGCCCTACCTTAGTAGTTCTCGCTCCCACGCTCTCCAGAGCCATCCAATGCCGTCTAGATTTATCCCTTCGCCACAACCATATGCAACACTCGACATGCGTCGCAATCTAGCAGTCAGCGTTTGCCAAGCAAATTCAAGGCCTAGTGTCTGTTCTGTACAAACAAAATGGCGTGACGCCGTATACATGCACAGAAAGCGACGCGGTCACGATACATGATTGCGGGCTCCCAGAGTGGCATCGAAGTGGGAGATAATAATAATAATAATAATAATAATAATAATAATAATAATAATAATAATAATAATAATAATAATAATAATAATAATAATAATAATGGACGACGACGATGATTCATGTTGCGAATGTTGTTGCACCATTCAGTTGCGCAGGCATTTTTGTTCCAAGCCTTGCCTTATTCTGAAATATGCGAAGTGTACGAAACCTAAACTTACAGGCTGCAGACTAAACAGTTTTACTTCGTCGTGCAATCTTCACGTTTTCCCCTTCTCTTTTGTCCGTCTAGTGGGTCTAAGTTTGTTCTCCTGCAACGAGAGGCGAAACGCTCCATTTGTTGCCTTTCATTATGTCATCGCGAAAGCACATGAACTCCGCGGTTCGGTTGCTACCTACTTTTTCCCCGAACGAACGTTTTCAGCCGAGCTGCAGCTTGTGATGTGCTAACGTAACCAGCTCGATAACCAAAGACTGAACTTATAAAAAGGAAACAAAAAAGGGAGAGCACGTTACAGAATGCCAGCTGAACGACGGGCGAGGAGACAGAGTTGAAGTTGAAGCGAGATACCACTGCAATTCGCTCGGAAACGGGTTTTTTAGCGAACACGCGCCATACCGTTTGCAGGTTTAAAAAAAAAATGCGAAGCAAGAAACAAAGACAAAAAGGCATTAAATTTTGCTCGTCTATATACCGATGCCTGAAGCGAACAATCACATTTTCTTTTTCGCTACGGTATGCGGACACATGCCCTAAAAAAAAAAAGAACTAGAAATGGACAAAGAAATATACAGGAGAGGAAAGAGCCGTCTGCTCTGCCGCCAAATGGCCACGAGCATCCAGCGACGATTCCCGGTAGTACGATCCATATAGCGGCGATGCTCGGTGGAAGCGGGATGAAGAGGGGTGGGAAGAAAAGGAAAACGAGGAAAAAAGAACGGAATGGGGAGCTCTCTTCACCATCAGTCGACCGCACGCGATCGAAGCCGAGCAGCTATACGGCACCACGGTGCAGTCTGAGCGATCGGACTCGAGAGCGTGGTTGAAACGTACAGTGCACGGGCCGATGATGTGTATAGTGCAGTACATACAGTATCGCGACGGCGAAGAGAGAAAACAAAAAGGAAAGGAAATCGTTGTGCGACTGGGAGCGGGTTATACGGGAATAAATAGCATGAACCGATAGAGCGTGGGTTAAAAGGAGAGAGAGAGAGAGAGAGGAATGCAGTGCCGGTGGAGGATGAGGGTGCTGGGAAATGCGATACGCGTTTCGAGTGGTTTTGGTCGAGAAAGATGGCCGGCCGTGTGCGCCGGGTACAGAAATAACGCGGCCTGTCGGGAAAGCTTTATCGCATGCTGAAGAAAAGGAAGTATACTTTACGTGGGGGGAAAATGTAGACATTAGGAGATAAAGGGGTTTTCGAAGAGAAAAGCTGCAGCGTACGCCATCATAGAAACGGCTGTTTAATAAGTGGATCGAAGGTCCACGAAAACGTGTTTATCGGGATGAGAGGAGCTGACCAACCCGGGGACTAAACGAACGAAGGCTTACGCGTGCTGCTGTGGTTGCTGCTGTGGTCTCTGCATAATACTGGCCTCCATGCTTACATGTAATATCATTATCTCATTTCCACGTTATGCCGCGTAACAAGCCAAAAGCCAAGCAAAAAAAAAGGAATGTAGTAAAAAAAAAGAGCAAAAGAAAAACGTTGATACCTAGAACAACGCACAGCAATCTGAACAAGTTCGCAGGGATTTCTAAAATACGGATAGGCGGATAGGCGGGTGTATAGAGAACACGCACTCAAGAAGAATGAGAAGAATAACACGTTTCTGTAGTCCCGAGCGTTCTTCTTATGTTCCTCCCCCCCACCACCCTTTTCTTTTTCTGTTTTTTTCTACGCTCACCTTTCCGCGTACCATCAATAATGAAAGAAATAGGAGGGCACTTTGAAGAACGAGCGGAAGTATAGTGCGAGATTTAAAATTTGACAAGAGGATAACCCAGTTGTAGCCTCGGCTGTGCTATGATGCATTCTGTAGTGCTTTTTGTGTATTTGTACATCGTATATTTAAACCAGGGTTCTATTTTAATTTACAATGACCTGCGTGGCACAGAACAACTCTTTTTCTCAATAACTGTGAGCTAACGTATGGGAACCTTCAAGAATGAGTCTCCGTGGTAACGTAGACCGCTACCGCGAGCTGACCCCCAAGGTTCGAACGACAGCGCTTCAAGTCAGCTGACAAGAGCAGGACAGAAATAGTGCAATGCGCAAGTCTTCGCAAATGAGGAGCTATTAAACCTCTTATTTTTCCCGCGCGCTCTATACCAACTACTAACTTTCATACGATATATATATATATATATATATATATATATATATATATATATATATATATATATATATATATATATATATATATATATATGTACGCTTGTGTTGGCGAAGTTAAAGTCATTGGTGTTGTTGACTACTTATACTCACTTAGCCAAACAAGACATGGCAAGGACGGCCAGCTGGTGCAAACAAACAAACAAACAAACAAACAAACAAACAAACAAACAAACAAACAAACGGAATGATATAACGTAAATAAAAGCCAGAACGCACTAAAGCATAGTTCAGAAAAAAGTTCAGTCATGTGCATCAGTGCCTTGACTTAACTTGATTGAGTCTTGTGATGTGCAAATGCACCTCACAACAAAGAGACAATTTGCGCAGCAAGTCATGAAAGCTTGTTTAAAAAAAAAAAGTGTATTAAGACTAAAACTGCAGCTTTCGTTTCCGACTGGCCGTGGCGCAGGCTTCGCCGCACTGCACGCAGTAGTCGGTTGCGACGGAGGACAGAGCCTTGGCGCGGGGCGTGGTGGGACAGCGGTGGCCAATGGCTTTTTCAGCCGGTCGCGCACTCGGAGGGAGTAGATTCAAAGCTACCGAAAATGAGGGAGGGAGAGGCAGCGACGGGGGTGGAGGTCAAGAAAGAGTACTCGGGCATAGAAAGTGCGCCAGCTCTTACGAAAAGGAGCGCCCAGACCGGACACACACGACTCGAGGTATGGCCCGAAGGAATGACAACAAAAAACATACGAAGCACGACGACCACGCCACGAAAAACAAGGAGACGACGACGACGAAGCGTAAGAGAGATCGCGCGAGGACATGCGGCGGCGATGGAAAGGCGATCCGCCATGAAAATGGATCGACGCAACCGAAGTGACCGAGGAGCGCGAGCAAGAATGGGCAAAGAGAAAGGCGAGCGCCCGCTATACGCGAGGGAAAACGAAAAGTATGGAAAGGGGGTGTCCATAGGCGAATGTCAACTCCGGAAGCGTGATGAGAGGAAAAGATGGAAACGTTGAGGGGAAAAAATATAAGAATACAAAGGAACCAACAGTGCTAGGCGGGAAGATGGCGAGCAAGAAGACGCGACGGGAGGTCGAAAGGCAAAGAAGGACGTGCGCGCTGGAAGTGGGACGCTATGAGGAGGAAGGGAGCCGGGCGAAGGCGAGGAGAGGAGATCACATGGGAGACGGCGTCCCGGACCCTTTAACGCGTGGGACATACGCACACGAGGGCACTATAGTAGACCGTATTCGGTGACTGCAGGGAGCCCAAGAACAGTGCGTAGAAGACGGCGTTTCTCGCGGGGTGCGAGATTGAGGGACAGTCATAGGGAAGAGAAATAGCGGAGTGCAGAAAGGGGGGGGGGGGAGGTTGACAGGGGCCAGGCGCTCGTATATGCGTACCACACGCGTAGTAATGCCGTGCAGTACTGTGAAGGTTAGATGGAGCCAGCATCAGTTAGCCAGCGTTCGTTGTGACCAAGCTCAGGCTTTAAGAACGTTCAGAAAGAAAACTGCTCCCGACCTGTGGAGAGAGAAAGAGAGAGAGAGAGAGAGCGAGAGAGAGATAGAGAGGAAGAGATAGAGATAGAGATAGAGATAGATAGATAGATAGATAGATAGATAGATAGATAGATAGATAGATAGATAGATAGATAGATAGATAGATAGATAGATAGATAGATAGATAGATAGATAGATAGATAGATAGATAGATAGATAGATAGATAGAGAAAGATCTTCAATGAAGACTGGAGACATGTTTGCCTGGTGGCACGCCTAGCTTGCTTCTCCAAGCGAATGCGACGACAGATGAAATTATGCACACAACACATAAGGGGGACATACAACGCGGTTAGCTTCGTATTACCGGCTATCGTGATTGAGCCACGAATCTCTTGCAGGCAACACAAGACTTGAGCGCTCTAAGCCGTGACGTCACGCGTAAAGGTGAGGGACCATTTGCGCCCACTTCGTGCACATTCGACTAGTTTTTGCAGTCGCGATATGATATGAAGTCTTGAAGACTATTTTTTTTGTGTGGGAAGATCGGCTGTCTAACTCAACATATCAGCCACTTCTTTTCGGCAAGTGTGAAGAAACGTTGCAGTGACGCATTTGGCTTCATTACGAATTAGGCGTCCTTGTTTATGCGTGTGCCACATTGCACTTTTCGATGGGGGAAGCAGGAGAGGCTGTTGAGGCGATCGCCTCTTTTAGGAAGCGTAGTTATTCAACGGACTCCGCTCCTCCGCGCATGACGTCAATGCTCAAAGAGGGCAGGCCTTGTGTCGTTACCAGGAGGTGCCGACGGGTGGTTGCCGCATTCGTCAAAGCGCGCAACTTTATGACTACAGGCCTTGCTGATTAGGCGACGTCACTTTTGCCTTTCCCACCAATGCACCGTTTTCGCCGAGGAAACGGTGTTTATGTATGTATATGCCGAAGGAGGCGGCGAGCATAAGGGGTCGAGGGAGAGAGGGGAGGAAGTGAGTAGGGAAGAAATGCCCCGGGATATGGAAGCACGGGCGTTCGTTGCAGAGAGGACCGCGCTCTGGGTGATCTATGGGTCGCTCGATAAGAGCCTCGGCGGGGTCTCCATCAATTTGTCGCCTCGGATCGGCCGCTCGGGAGGAGCGGCCGCGCTCAAGGTGGTCTTCCCCGCACGCTCTTTCTTCTCTGTCCCGTCCCTGGCACACGCGACCGCCGCGTTTTTGGCAGCCGGCGATGGGAACTCTCGTCCCTTCGCTGTGACCTCTTCTGCCCCATCTCGTCTCGTTCTATAGTGCTCTTTCTGCTTCTGGCCTCCATGTTCGCCTTCGCTCGCCTCGCCTATCTCGTCATCTCCCTCGTTGCCGGGGTCACCGGGTAGTGCGGGCAAAGTGAGGCCAAGGTCCGCCATTTTGGTCCCCTCTCCGCTCGCCTAGCTCTCCCTCTTTCCCACTCACTTCTGATTGCGCAGATTTCTTTAATCACTCACTCACTTGTTTTGGCGACGTACTTGGTGCCCGATAGTTGTTGCGTACTGTTCGTCACTGCGGCTGCGTTTGTGTAAGACAGCAGCCGCGTTCACACGAATTCGACGCTATAGTGCATCGGGCTCTCTAAGGCATCGTCCAATTCAACGCGTCAGCGCTGCAGCAGCCTAAGTCATTCATGATGGTCTAAATATCGTGAAGCGTGCGTATACTCACAATACCTGTTTCCACTGACTGGCTGCCGGTGAGCAGCACAAGCCCGGCAGAATTGATACATATTTTCCAATACTGTCCTTTCTGGTCAACGCGGCAACCATGCAAATGATTCTTTCTTCAAGGCCGCTTTACTTTCTCTGTCCACGCCATCTGATGCCTTAACGAGAGGCGGATCCTGTTATGGATGTTAGGACAAATGCAATGCGCTAGAACTAAGATGCGATTGGCTGCCTTACTACAAACGCAGAGTTTGCTTCGTCACAACGAGCGTCTCGGTGTATGGGAAGTTATCGGGAAAGCAGCACGCACGTGCCATAACAGAGAGCAGGAAACCCAGCGTCCTGGTTAGGTTAGGTCCGGTTGAGTTTCATGAAATCATTGATTTTAAGACTACCACTTCGTTCCCGCTCTTTTCGGGGCTCACGTCTTTGCTGGGAGTCGCCCGGTTGAGTTGCTATATCACCAGCGAATGTTCACGACGCTGCCTACTTAATCGGTCGGTTACAATCCTTAGAAAAAAAAGAAGAAAAGAAAGAAGGGAATTGGGGCTTTCCTTACCCAAGCTGCGCAATTTCTTGTCAACTGTTTACAAAGAAAAGAAATATTAGTGATAAAGGAAATGCAGAGAGGTGCAAGGAGGCTCAGACCGGCTGGCTATACCTTGCATTGGGGAAGGTGGAAACGGGACTGAAGGATTAGCAACAGAGAAGTTTATAGTATGCACGAACACACACGCAATGTAAAGGTTCTCACCACCATGCTCGGTCTGTCTGACTGAACCTTGACCGGTGCTAAGGCAGGTTACTTAAACTGGTCGTACGCACACACTTATGTAGGTGCGACTGGAGTTCGAATAAAGGTAAGGACAACATTAAAATCACTAGACAGTTGCACCTTAAAAACTCAACGTGCCAACTCGAGACTGCACTGTACAACCTTGACCTTTCATTGCAACTCCCATAACCGCCCGGTCTATCTCAATTCGACGCAACTTTGCTGCGTCGTTTGTGAGTGGGCGTCGCTTTTACAGAGACTTGCTGTTTTCGCATTGCCATAGTGGACTGCGCCTCGTGCAATTCTTGTTATTAACGTTATTCTTGTTCTTGTTATTCTTGTTGTAACGATACCATTGGTACGTATACCCTCACCTCCTCCCTTCTTTTGATGATAAAGATAATTGTTTCGCGCTGTTCTAAGCTGACTGGATGACAAAGTACTGCTGCACTTTTTTAAAGGCGACTGGAATCTGACAGCGCCCTTGATTGCACGGCGAACGTTGTGTGTCCTCGCATATAACCTACTGTCTGTTTCCTTTTTCCTCCTCTTCCTGTTTCCTCGCCCCCAGTGGGGGGTTGCAAATCAAGCGAAAGCTGGTTAAGCCTTCTTTCTGTCTCCCGTTACGTAACTGCCGTTCTCGACTGGCTGTTGCCGCAACTGTCGTCTACTTACGTCCATCGTTATCGTCCTGACGCCGACCAATGAGGGAACGCTGTCACTTACTATAAGGCTTAGTTGAGGTTCCTTGCTACAATTAACGTCCATTCGACTTCTAGGACGATCGTCCTATAGAAGTCGAATTTGTACGGATTGAGCCGTAAGAATCAGTCAACGTCATAGTTGCCTCCTAAGAAGAAAACGAGTGACTGTGCACACTACGTCATACCCCCAAAGCTGCAGGAGTTTTCCCCCCGGCACCCATTTAATCCTGCGGAGGCACTAAGTTGGAGATCTGACCCACCGCAGTTTGCCACTAGACTCTTATTGTACTGCTGCCAGTCGACTTTATTCGCAGCGGACTTTTGTTGGCATTGTCGAAAAGGACGCCATCTCTGGTTTACCTCAGAAAAAAAGTTAAAGGAAAAAAAAAGAGATGGGGGGGGGGGGAAGAAAGAAAGAAAAAAAGATCCTTTGGAGCCACCGAAATACTAGATAATGAAGAACAACTTGTTGTTGCCATCGGGAACGGGCCGGAAATAAATAAGAAGTTAGGAAACAGCCGAATGAGAGAGAGAGAGAGAGCGTGCGTGCGTGTCCGCGATCTGAGAGGCCGGAAAGAAAGCGGAGAAGCTGGACCGCCTTTACAAGCGAACGAAAATGAGGCTTCTACGGGGCTCAGATAATAAAAGCGGTGCACCCCGTATCTCGGCTCGTCTCCGGGAAGCGGCGAAGGAAGAGAGGGGGACCCGCGGAGATAAACCTGGCTGCTCCGCTGTAAATCATCCATGTCTATACGCGCCTTCGTTCCTTTTCCCTTACATAAGTCGTTTTCTTCACTCAGCGCTCCGGAATCCCGGTGTTTGTCCATACCCCGGTGCCTCGCTTAAAAGTGTGCAGCGCAGGTGAGGCTATGAGGTGCGTGTGGGGACGGCGTCGTCCGCTATTAGGGCGTGGCCCAATATAGTGCCGCGTGGACCCCGTCGCCGGCGCCAGCTCGTTGCGCGTTAGGAGAATATTTACCGGAATTTAAAACGACCGCTTACGGGTGCGTATAGAAGAGATAGACAGGACGAGTCGAGGGCTGAAAACGGGGCTGTTGTGGCGGACGTCGCGAATTCGAACGCGCAAGACGTGAGAGCGGGGCTGGTTTGTATTGTGTGACTATAATAAACTCTAAGCGCAAGGGAAACGACAGTTAAGACAGGGCAGATAGAACTGTTGAATGTAGTTAACTGGAAAAGAAGAAGAAATAAACAGGAAAATTCATAGAGCGCTTGCGTAATTCTCGACTCAGACGGGATGATCGGTTCATTCATAAGAGAAGACAGAATGCATGAAAACAGTGGGATTCATTTGTATAGAATGACGAATACAAACAGCTAAAGCGTCTTTACGTGCGGAGCACACGCTGTGCGCAGAACGTTGGCCTAAAAGTCGATTCTATGGATAGCTCGTTCAAACAATCACTGTTCCCTGGTTGTCGGCGAGCACACTGAAAACACCTCCACTCTCCTTGACAAAAAAACATCGCGTCTGCTCGTCTGCTGTCGTCAGCAGACGACAGACCGGCGCGGATTCGGTTGGCGCAGAAAAACGCGCTTACACTGGCCCATCTTACAATTCACATAGTCTGGTGCCATCGTTGTAGCATTCGCTCTACTGCACGCATACTTCTTTTGCGGCTGAGTACAGGGACTCGAGACCGTGATGCTACGTCTATAAGCGCTCTCGGTTATCGCGGCGTCCAGACCCGCCGAGGTATAGGATGTACGAATGGCGTGTCTACTGGCCACGGGGGTGATTATACGCAGGTACAAATGGAAGATGTGTGTACCGCGCTGCGCACAAATTGATGTTCCCGATCGTCTTTTGATGAAGTGCTCGGAGGTCGGTTGCGTCCGCTCTGCCCACGCGCGCATTGGCTGGCATGCGGGCTGCCAGATATGTCAGATTAGGCCCGTGTGGTCTACAGCCGGCTGTACAGCTTCTAGTCTTGTACGCTAGCAAATTTATTTATTTAGTTCTATTTACCTAGCGGCCCCCCAAACTAAGTGCTTTCTCAGAAAGCAGGCGCTTAGAATTGGAAATGAAGACTTCTTTCAGTCACTATGGGAATGAGCAAATTGATGAAGGTATATGCGGGTGTGAACAGCCTATTATGGGTGAGGCAAAATCAAAACGAAGTAACCTGTAAGGAATGTGACGAAGTTCAAAACTTTCCTTGGCCAGTCAACGTCCGGGGACAACCGCGTGTCGTGATGGTTCTTTGTTACAGTTCCTGCCCGTTTTACCATCTGCATCTGTCGTGCCACAAATTAACAACTAGATTAGGCGTAAACTAAACCCACTTTCGGGAGGACACGTTTAAGTTGTGTTTGCCCTTGTGCACCAGTACTGGACTGTTTTCTCCGATCATGCAACAATCGAATTGTGTATAGCAAAACGGGCCACCTTGTTTTGTTTCGCTATGCGCTGAAGGTGGCGCCGTACTGCTACCTCACAGCGATGGGCGCCAGTACAACGAAAAAAGGGAAGCTTCTTCCGCACGCCTATGAATACTTCATCCGTTCTTCAAAGTAGGATCGCTTTCCTAAGATACTGCCGCGAACCGACGCCAACTCTTCACCTTTTTCCGTCATAACGCTAACAGGTGCCGAGCTCCGCATGCACGTATACACAGGGCGCGGTCACCGCCACTGCTACGCTGCCGCACATTTTCACGCAGTTCTGCGTATATAGGTATATGCGCGCAACAGCCGGGTCTGGGGAGGGGGGGAGGCCTTATCCATGTACGCACCTGTTCTCTTTCACTTTCCTCTGCATCCGTATAGTTCTATCTGACCTATAATGTGCGACAGCCAGTGAAACGAACAGAGAGGCCCGTCGTCTGTCGAAGGGGGGGGGGGGGGGGGGAGGGCTAACTTTTCGGCTTCCGCTGAAGTCCCGTCACGTAGACGCGTTAAAACGCCGTGGATCCAGCAGTTTTCTCTTTCTGTGTTCATTGAAGAACACGGGAAAACGTGAGAGAGAGAGAGAGAGAGAGAGAGAGAGAGAGGGAGGGAGTAGTCATACCACGCTAGAGGAGCCCTTGTCACCCTTCGGAGAGAATCTGCGATTCGTTCCTAGTCTGCAAGGAGCCGACGACATTACCACGCACGCACGCGCACGCTCGCACGCACGCTCGCACGCACGCACACACGGTGGCACGCTCATGAATGACCGTCCTTGAGATTGCTTTGCGATGTCGAAATGTTGAACTTGCTCGACCTGCTGTCTCGTTTTCCTTGCCGCCGTATGCTTTGTAGCCCGCTTGCAGGCTCTCGTTACTATACTCTGACGCTACACTGTATCACCTACCTACGGACATCCAGGATCCGATTTTCATGGACATCCGTAGCAGAGAAATACAGCGCGTTATGAACGAGATGTGCTGGTTGCCGTCCCTCTGTAACAACAGCGACGCCATAAAACGGACCAGCAGAGGGGAAAAGGACGGGAACGTATACGACACACAGAAAAAAAAAGTTCAACAGGCATTAGACTCTTGTTTTTACAGCGGCATCGTAAAAGAGCATCAAAGACCCGTCCTCCCCAGCTATATAGGGGATGGTCTTCTTCTCTTCACGCGTGTGGGCTGCTCTTCAAAGTGGTTGCGTACTTGGAGAGGGGGGGGGGGGGGGGGGCAAAACCAAACGAGACCTTTACGGTCGCCAGAATTGGGTCCGTCTTTCTCTTTAATCCTCCTCTCTTCCCTTCCTTTCTTCTTTAAGTAGTCTCGCGCCCGTCCCACGTACCCACGTAGCAAATGCCAATTTCTCCTCCTCTTGGGCTCACGGTCGACTCTCCTCTCACGGCCCGACTCTTCCTCCTCTCCTGTGCGCTATAGCCTGTCTCCGGGCATTGCGCGCGGAGGCTTTAACTGGACCACCTGCCGGGTCTTTTAAAGACAAATACCGTAGACTACGGCCGGCGCTCCGTCGTGCTGGGAGAGCTTTCAGCACAGCCGTAACGTTAGCTGTGAAGCACGCCTGCCCGAACACCCGCGAGCGCGCACGGCACGTTCTCCCCTCGCCAGTGGATTATAGGCTCGTGGGGCGGCGGGGAGCGGCGGCTGACGCGTGTACGCCAGCCGATTTCTCGGCAAATCAACCGGAGAGAGACGTTGCGAGGAAAGGAGAACCGCGGGATTCAGGGCGAAGCAACGGTGGCGAGACAGGTTATTTTTTTCTTTCCTCCCCTTTGATGTCTGTGTGACGCCGTTCGCAGAGGAAGCTTCAAGCGGAAAATGTCTCTAAGGGGAAATATGTGTTGCATCATAAGCTGGGTAAAGGTGTTGGCCTTAATGAGAATGTGGCATAAGCGACTGCAGGTGTCTGAGGAATACTTACTGTCTGTAGGAAAATTTTGAGCGTTTTGTAAAAGAAGAAGAAATAGCGGCGAGGGGACGGAAATACGAATAATTTCTGAACTTTGAATTAAGAAGGTCTGAGCTTCACACTGTGTTAGCAAACAAGGTTAGGCTTTAAACCACTCCGTTAAAGTAAAAAAAAAATATAGGTTCAGCATTCTTAATGCTCACATTGTATCGAGTTCATCTGTGCAAGATCTATATATAAGATCTATAAGATTATATCTATATAAGATTTAAGATCTATAAGATCTATATATGTGTGCAAGAAATATACATATATTTATATATATATATATATATATATATATATATATATATATATATATATATATATATATGTCGATGAATTATGCGTGTCCTCCAAGCTTTGACTTCTGCACCGATGAATATCTTCCACAACCAAAGCGCTCATCTCTCCAAATTATATACTGACGAACAGTCCTCGTCATCTAAAACGCCTATACGGCTACAAATATTTTATGCTCGGTATCCATACCAAACCTATACCTCCTTCTAGAACACTTATCTCTCCTTCCCCATGCGTTCCCCTGCGAAAGAAAAGCACGCCGGTAAACCTCTCACAATTGGACTATGTTGACATTTTGGTGTATGCTACCGGTTGCCTTCGGCTCAAATATACGTCAATTATAAAGCCTGGCATGACTCTGGTTCAGCTCGAAGACAGCGCACGAAATCTACTCCCCCCCCCCCCCCCCCCCCACCATTGGGCCTTTCTTCCAAATTCACTCGCTCATATTGCGCTTTTTTACAACCAATCGTCGCGAAGCTATAGCTATCATCGGAAGACGAAAACAGAGTGCCTAATGTTGTACCTTGCGAGTTAACGATTAGGAAGAGGATTTAGAAGCAGTTCCACAGTGTGTGTACATGCGTGTCAGGACAGGAAAGACACACGCGCGCACACACACACACACAGACACATGTGCGCAGAAGCAGCAGCGAGCATTTAGTGTCGATGCATTTCAGTTGATGCCAAATGTAATGGACGCGTTAGGGCGCTTGGCGAAATGCCCACATTGATGTATGAGAAAACGAAGTCAAGGAGTTCAAAAAATCTTGGAATAAGAAAAAGGATAATCAGTCACTGAGTTAGGGAAATACTTACGTAAGAAAAAGGCACTGCACTAGGCTCTTAGTAAGGTCGCTTCTCTCTCTCTCTTCCTAAATTAATTCAGGGTTAACAAAACGCCTTTTTCGCTGCGCATAAGAAAGCTGCAACTTTCTGACTTCGAAATGTTTTTTCTAACTCCATCGCAACCACCTCCATCTCCAACCATCGCAACCACCAGTTTTATCTGATAGGGTTGCCTGGAGTCGGCTTGTCCGCATCGCTGCTATGTCACTGCTCTAATACGTGTAGCGCGATGCCGCCCCCGGCAATCAGTAACGCATAAAACGCACACCGGCTGGGACTAAGTCGGGATTGAACAAGCGGTCGGCGCGATATAGACTCGCGACACCCGTCTCCGATATGCGTAAAGTATGACGTAAATGCGCTTCATGTGGTTGCTTCTTTAGCGTCACCACTGAAGGCGTACAAAGCTACTCCTATACTGAATCTGCTGATGCAAAAAATTTATGTATTAAATCATGTCATGAAAAAAATAAAAGAAATCAGGCAGGACATGGCTTTGGGGCGCGCTCAGCACACCCATTGAAGAGAAAAGAAAAATGAAAAGGCACGATCCTGAAAGGTACTGTCAAATTCTGCAGACAGCTCTTCCTGTTATTTTTTTTTTCCTTGAAAAGAGAAAGGACCTCAAGGCCGTCCATAAAGTCAGGAAAGGAACTTATAAAAAGCAAAAAGAAAAGAAGAACAAGAATGAAGAACGAAGCAAAGTGATACGCTAGCGATCGGAACCTTTCAGTTTTGATCCCGCTGAATAAACACGACTTCGTGGAAAGAAAACGGCACGGTGGCGCCCCATAAGTCCTCGACCACGCTGCATTCACAGCGGGCGCGGGAGTCGGAAGCGATTCTTGCGCGTGTTTTCGCTTCGAGACACCCGGTCCTTTGTGTCCGACTCTTAGTGCTCCGGCGCTAGGTCGGAGTTTGTGTGTGTGTGTGTGGGGGGGGGGGGGGGGGTGAGTGAGTAGGTGTGCGGGTGAGCGCCCGCAAAGCGCGTGTGAATGGCAGCGCACTCGGCGAACAATGCTTATACCGTGCCGCGGCCTGACGGTGCACTGCGGACCGGGCCGTTTCCGGGAATTCCTCAATTTCGCGAACGACTGCCCGCATTGAGACCCCCGAAACAAGAGGGAGCCGCTACTCACTGCACAAAGTGCGAGCCCCGCGGAGTTCGGTAATAGTCTGCGAGGATATCCGACCCCCTTGCGACGAGAATTCGGATTGCACGAGTGAGCCAGTAAGGAGAAAAGGATCCAAGCACGAAATGGCTGCGTCTTGGATTCGGTCAATCTTGAAGCATGGCTTCACCATGTGAGAACCCGCCGAGGTTACACGCATTTGTGCTCATAGAGAAAATACGAAACCGAGCTGCCAGGTTCGTCCTGCGGTGTTGAGGAAAGAGAGAGAGCTGCACGGCTATGAAATATGAGATTCTTGGCGCATCGCTGACCGACAGAGGCAGAAAACCGAGAGTGAAGCTTGTATATGTAATATACCCCAGTAAGACCGGAATTAACGAAGGAATCTGTCTAAATGAACCTCGCTTTATTTCAAGGCGTATAATGGCCGTTACTGCAAGATCATATACAGTACCAAACCAAGACGAACACGTATGCTAACTTTTTTTTTTCTGAACAGCAAACCAGTGGAATAGGCTAACTGAACAGCAAGGGCTCTCTTTGAACAAAACATTAAGCAAGAGTAGTACCGCGCTTCGTCATGTTCTCGGATTCGTTTTCATTTCTTTCCCACTGTTGGTTCTCACAGAGAACGGACTATGCGTGAAAGGGACAGAGAGAATTGACATCAAGCGTACGCCATAACAATAACACCATTTCTGCAGTTCATTATAAAGATTTCAACTGAGCACATTCAGTAGTATAAGGTCACCGTTTTAACAGAAAGCCCGGTTCGGGGGTGGGAAGATCGGTGCCGGGGACGACACCTCGTGTCACCCTCCGCGTGCTGGTCTGAACACATTTCTTTGGTGTTCGGGCCAATATGTGCGAGGAACGTCTCTTTGTAGCAGCATATTTCCTGGCGGGAATGGGTCATAGTATCAGTAAAGAGAGATAGGTAACAAGCGTTATTGGAGTGACGAGACGCGAAACGATGTGAAAAGAAACCACAAGACAGGAGCGATCGCTCGCGGTGCTTCCTTCCTGTCGACATGGCTGCAAACGACGACGACGGTACAAAAACAGCGACGACACGACGATAACCGCGACGACTATCCCGATGACGGCTGTGTTGTGCTTTCTTGTTTCACATAGATGGACACAGGTCCAGCCGAGTCGGGAACATAGCGGCAGAAGTGAGTTTATTCAAGGAGAAAGGCGGAGGTTCCGTAACGCTGGCAACGTGAGCGTCGTGTTAGGTCGAAAGGTAAAGGATAGACGGTGCGACGATTAGAAACCATCGTTTGCATGTGCGAAAACACCAAATGACACGATATTGCCGGATACGTATATAACTGACCTGACGACGACCACAGCAGGGCGGCAGGACAACGATGACGAGACTCGTCTACACGACATAACACGTGCAATGAAGATGATAGCTATATGGCGCCCCTAACGACGGCTCGCGGACGACGCGGTATCAAAACTTATGCAAGGAAAAATAGTTTTCCTTTCCGACGACTTCCGCCAACTGAACATAATTACCATCATGATAACTGCGAGATAGGCTACGGATAATAGATTAAGTGCACTTTGCATGTGTCGCTGTGAAAACAAATGACAAATGTTCGAGTCCTCTTTGATCTTGATGGCCAAAGCGAAGCTCCCCCCCGCCCCCCCCCCAAAAAAAACAAAAATAAAAGAAAAAGAAAAGAAAGAAAGGATGGAAGGAATGAAAGAAATCTTCACGTTTGGTAAGAAACTCGAAAGTGAGGCCTTACGCTTAAGCGCAGCCCAGGGGTGGTAATTAATTTGTCGAGGAGACACCGGCCAAGCATGGCTGGTCCGCTTTGATCATTCTTTTTCGGCGAGACAGGCGCGCAGCCGAAGCTTCCGATATATGGAATATTTTCTTGGCCTCCAGTGCGTAATCAGGATTATCAGACAGCTTCCCTTTGCGAGTAAAGCTGCACATATGCCAGCGTTGAGTCGTGACGCTCGTAAGACTGGCATCGACAAAGCGAGGCGGTAACATCGCTGCACTTGCTGCACGGATATGATTTTGGCCGCGCTGATTGGCATCGCGTCCACTTACAGCTCCTCCTGTCTGAAAAGCAAACACCATTCGACGCGGCATTATCCCGTCCGGCGCGACTAATAAGCGTATAGCGCGGCACGGGACATGAGCCACCCCCCTGCTAGTGCCACCCCCCGTGCACTGCTAGGGCGAACAACGTGCGAGAGATTAAAAACTCCCGCGTCACTGGCTCGTGTTTGCATTTGCATCGACGCGTAATGCACAGGGCTAACACGTGCCCAGGCGGTGCGGGAGAGATTGGGCGTCTGCGCCGGCGCCCAAATTGGGAGAGTCTGCAAGCGTTCGTTTGTGCAAAAGTTGTCCCTATAGATGCAGGCTCCCGCCGCCGGCATCGGTGGCTTGTTAGGAGCAACCGGAATTCTCTCGCTCGTGAGCTTCATGCGCGTAAGCGTGCGCGCATACGCGTGTACTCGGCATCATCAAATCCGTGCAGTGAACTAGAACACAAGGGCCCTGACAGGGCCCCGCCAAGCCAAGAACGAGATCCCATTGCAGCTTGTCACCCCGCACGCAACTGTTCGCCGCTAATCCTCGCGCGGCTGACGCCCCTTGAATGGAACGACCGTCGTGTGAATTTGGGTTTGTTCGCATATCGTATCACACAGATGCGCGGCACTCAGGTCTTAAGCCCCTCCAACGAAAAACGCAACGTGTCGCAGTTGGCTCTCAGTAATTTGATTTAACGATTCACATAATTTTTTTTATCTGTATTTATTTCTGTTCCGCTGCCACTCCGGGCGTTGCCATAGCTGTCACCGTGAGTATATCCTAATAAGTTCTTGCGTGTCTCTCCCATAGAGAAACATTGGCAATATGAGCGGTTTTTTACGTCAGTGTCGTGGTGTGTGTTTCTAAGCTGCATGATGTCCAATGAACTATCACGGAGAGATTAGAAAATAAAACGAAAAAGAAAACGACGGGCGATGCCACCAATCTTCTTTCTTCAGTGAGATACTAGAGAACGCGGGTTTCTCGTTCCTGATTGGCTGCTCCAGTTCGTCGTTCTCGCCACACTGCACACAGTTGGTGAGGCGGAGTGCGCATAGAGTCGGTTCGACTGTCTGGCACGACGACTATAGCCGGCAAACTCGCCTAATTACGAGAGTCATTAATAGGCCGGGGAATGGTTGGAAAGGACGATGCCCATTGGGGAAGCGGGGAGAGATACCGACGGCGCGTTATGCGCTGCCGCCCTATACAGCGCACGTATACCGGGGGATGAAAGCGGGAATTCGGACGCGCAGGTCGGGAAAGCTCGTTCGTCCGAGCATCGAAACGACTCCCGCTGCAAACTGCCGACGCGTGCTCAGCGCTCAGGTGCGCGTGGTGAACAGGCTGCCGTGGGCCGGCTATACAGACTGCGCACGCAGCTTGATTGAGAACGTCGCCGCCGTCGCCGCGGACAATTTCGCTCTCCCTCGTTTGATTGCCCCGCCGGGAGGATTACTCGACGAAGCTCGCTTGTCGAACG
Source organism: Dermacentor albipictus (assembly GCF_038994185.2). Classification (NCBI taxonomy): domain Eukaryota; kingdom Metazoa; phylum Arthropoda; class Arachnida; order Ixodida; family Ixodidae; genus Dermacentor; species Dermacentor albipictus. The sequence goes on from NC_091822.1 coordinate 183,838,197, forward strand.
CCTGCTCGCAAAGTTGCGACGCGACGCGAGGGGATGAGGAGGGGGCGAAGGAGTTGGCGATGGTTCGTTCCGATGAAATATTTGCAAGTTCGCGAGACCCGTGCATGCGCGGCTGCGCCGTGCGTCTGCAAGTTCGCGATCGAGCGGCTTTGAATACGCGAAGTTTGTGTTCGCCGAAGCGTGTATATATATATTTTTTTTTCAGCGAAATTGGCGCCCTCTTATATGTATAGGTCGTCCCAGTTGAGCTGCGCGCCCTTTAATAATGATGGGGGTATTGCGGATGCTCCGCGGGAACGACCGTTGCCAGGACGGCGCGAATCATCGTTAGTATCGCAATGCCACCGAGTGAAACGACGATGCGTCAGGTATTAATGCGGCCTAGCGAGAAGTTCGCGATACGTTTTTGTATTTTATGTACTTCTTCAGAGTGTCGCTGATTGCACTCCTTCAGCTTGAATGTTTACTCGAGACTGCCCACCTTTCGCTGTAATGATGGTTTCGAATTTCGCAGCCAAATTAATTCTTGGCAGATCTTTTGACATTTCCGTGTGCGGGAGAAAGAGCGAGAGATAGAAATAGAAGACTAGAAAGGCAGGCAGGTTAACCAGACGCACGTCCGGTTTGCTACCCTGCACTGGGAAAGGGTGTAGGATGAGAGAGAGAGAGAGAGACCAGTTTCGCGCACCATGGAAGGGAATGATACTGTATAGTCTAGTGTTCAAACTGCATGGCGAAAGCTATATGATGACACAGGTAAGCTCATGGACGCGCGTCGCGGGTAATGTATAGCTGCTTTTGACTTTAATTGCTCTCTAACAGATATGCTAATGACGGAATGTGAAGATGTTTGGCTGTGTCTTCAAGAACATTGTGTGCCACACTGTGCGTTTCTGACCGTGACGCTTCAAGCTGCGTACAGAGGTATAGAACCAATGTCGATCACTGAAAAACAAATCACTCACAACTCCATTGCAAGGACGCTGTCTTCCTCAATCAGGCGAGCGATTTCACAAGTACACTCCTTGGTAACGATTGCTCAGCCTTGCCGGACGGCTGTATTGTTCCAACCAATCCAGGTTTCATCGCAGTAAACTGTGTAGCGTTCAAGCGAATCGTGCATGCATGCGTTAAAGCACAGACATTCCTTCAAATGTAAAAGACAAACTGTCCAGAGACGTGCTAGACTATTGCCGCTGTATCGATTCTCGTTTTTGCTTTTATGCATAACCTAAAAAAAAAAGAAACGAAAGAAGAATCCCTAGACAACAGTTGTCTGTAAGTTCCCAAGTGCATTGAACATACATGTGTACACGAAGTTTGTGTTCGCCAAAGCGAAAATTTTATTTGAACCGGGCGCTTTAGCTTGGCCCAAATGAGTCAAAATATTTTACAAAGTTCCATAAGCTTTTGAATTTGGCCTATAGAGTGCACTTATATACGTGGTCTGGTGCCACTCGAAATGGTTTATTAATTGTCAGTAGGGTTGTAGAGAGAGAATGTTCAACGAGAACTGGAGAGCTTATAAATTAACTTTTATAACAGGACTCGTCGGTAATTATTCCTCATAATAATGGCAGCGCAGAACAAGGACAAGAAAGTAATGAGGACGGGCGCTAGCTTTCAGATGTGATCTTTTAGACAGGATGAATCAGTTAGGTCAGACTGCACATGCGCACTGGAATTAACAAAAGAAGCGACCAAAAGAAAAAAAAAAGGGGGGGGGGGGAACTATAATGAACCATGACCATGAGCATGGTCAACATCGACCATGGAACGCTACTCCTCGTGTAATATCTATGATGAGAGATGAAGGAACGAGATTGGGATGGAAAAGACAAGTGAAACGCAGTATAGCACGACAGCCAATAGATTCCTAGAAAAAAAAAAGAAATCTCTGTATTCTTTCAGCCGTGGCAAAATAAATTTCTTAATGCGGAATGCCACCATACTGGCAAGCCTAACTGCAACGGGCAGCAACGTAAGCCAACCGTAATTAAGTTTCTGACATAGGGAAGGCTCCGTGAATGTGGTCCAAGGTTCCGTGCGACGAGACCAACTCGTCCAGTTTTTAGGCGCCGCGAGTTTGGTCGTGACGGCACGACCGCATGCCAGGCAAAATGCAGCTTAATAACGCGCAATGTTGTTATCACTATAAGGTCTTGGCATTGAGTATGCGCTGGCTATACCGAACGCGCCCGGCCAAGTTCTGGAGATTTTCGATGACCTCGTTCTCGCGCTCCCTCGCTGAGAGGTCTGGCCCTTGGACATCACGAACTAACAATTACCATTGTGCGCCACTGTAAAGGAGATAAAACGATTTGCAAAGCAACAAAGCTGTGTGCTTGCATTGTGTTCTCGTGATGAAAACAACTAACTAATCGCAGTGACCTGAATTCTAAATAGAGGCAGCCGAAAGAGAGAGAGAATAAAGGGGGAGGGATTGGATCGGAGAGTCTAACCTTGTTTGTGCTAACGAATAAAGAGATGTTATAATTGAAGTAGCGTGCATTGCAGGGTAACTGGGCTCATATTTGAAGCGAGAAAAAAGCAAGAAAGATTATAACGACCGAGGACAAGCTGAGACCGAACAGTACGGATGCTCACTACCGATTGTTTTTTTTCTTTTTTGGAAAGCCAGGAAAAGGTTCGTAACTTCTTGAAACAAGCTGTGAGACGAAAGAGAGATAACAAAGGCAGGGATGTTAACCAGTCAATAGTCCAATTGGCTAACCAACCCTGAGGGAAGGGAGAAGGGGAAGAGAGACAGAACGGAGAGGGAAAGAGTATAGAGACGTGCACGGAAAGTAATAGAGTCAAAGCCAAGTCAAGTTATTCCACTGCTTTTTGAGCCGGTGATCAGCAGGGACGGTATTCTACTGGTGTCTGTTCACTCAGAGGACGATCACCTAGTTGAATGTGTTGGACATTGATTGTCTTTGTGCTTCAGATTGATGACCGTGACACAATAATTGGTCAATGTTCTCCTCGCATCTGCGAACATCCCACGCAGGACTATCAGCCATTCCAATTAGTGCTAAATACGCTTTCGTGTAGGCAACTGCCAGTCACAACCGACACAGAAGGGGCGCTTCGCGTCGGCGCAGTCTGGCCGGTAGTCTGAGTAGCAACGAACGGTTTAGTTTGTGCATTCTGGTGCGCCTTGCATGTGTGGTATTCCACTCTGCTAAGGAGAGCGCGTGTGACGAAAAAAGTAGAAATCGTAGAAGGCCGATAAGCTGCTTAGCCTTCGCCAAGGTGAAGGATAATTACACTGTGTTTTTGTGGGTGGAACTTGTTTGTAATCTTTAAGTTGTCACCAACTATAAAATGCTTCAAGAATGTTAAGAAGCTCGTCCTGACACACACACACACACACACACACACACACACACACACACACACACACACACACACACACACACACACACACACACACACAAACACACACACACACACACACACACACACACACACACACACACACACACACACACACACACACACACACACACACACACACACACACACACACACACACACACACACACACACACACACACACACACACACACACACACACACACACACACACACACACACACACACACACACACACACACACACACACACACACACACACACACACACACACACACACACACACACACACACACACACACACACACACACACACACACACACACACACACACACACACACACACACACACACACACACACACACACACACACACACACACACACACACACACACACACACACACACACACACACACACACACACACACACACACACACACACACACACACACACACACACACACACACACACACACACACACACACACACACACACACACACACACACACACACACACACACACACACACACACACACACACACACACACACACACACACACACACACACACACACACACACACACACACACACACACACACACACACACACACACACACACACACACACACACACACACACACACACACACACACACACACACACACACACACACACACACACACACACACACACACACACACACACACACACACACACACACACACACACACACACACACACACACACACACACACACACACACACACACACACACACACACACACACACACACACACACACACACACACACACACACACACACACACACACACACACACACACACACACACACACACACACACACACACACACACACACACACACACACACACACACACACACACACACACACACACGAAAACACAGTGTGCTCATGAATTATGTTTTGCACAAGTTATACCGCTAGAGCTTTGAAAGAAGCCCTTTGGTTGTGTAAGCAGAAGGAATACGCCAATTCAACACGGGAAAAGCGAGAAGCTTCATAATAATAGCGCGGTTCGTATTGTTAAACAATGGCGCGGTTCAATTTCACTTCCTGAAAGCACTCATAGCAGGTCGGGAGTCATCCGACCGAGCTGTTGTTTGATCGAAACAAATACCAGAGCAAGAACAACGCGGAAAAACAAGAGAGAAAGATCTGGGTAGGAATAAACATCACCATTGTCAAACTCTTTGCTATAGTGGTTGGCAGCCTTTCGTAATAATATCATAGTTATCGTGACTCGCTTGTGCGTGTTTTCACGAATAATTCCAGGATATCAGCTGCTTTGTGAATACGAGTCCCGAATGATTAAACAAATAAATACCCGAATGACGCAGCAAACTGAGTTTCGTAAGAGCGTACACCGAGCTCCACTGGGCTTTTAAGAGCAGGTAAGCTGGCTTACGTGGCCATAATTACTATATGTGCTGCGCCTTTTTTGCAGGTAAAAAAAAAGTACAAGGAGCACTAACCGTGCCCACCCTATTGGGATAAGCCTTGTTATATAAGTGTTACGCAAGAGGTCCAGAGAAGCTGCAAAAATCCTAATCACTGTTCATATTTCAAGCCCTGTCAACTTATTTTCACCGAGAAGGAAAGCGGACGTTTAATTGCATTCAGCGAATGATATTTTATTATACCTGTTCATCTGCTTATCCATCTATAATTTTGCGTCTAATGTTGTAGCGCGTAGCATCGCGTTATTGTGTGAATTATTTTGAATTTTCCTTTCTTCTTTACCTTTTATTCGCTTTACCCCTTTACCCAGCACAGGGTAGCCAGCCGGTACTTACATTGGCCAACCTCCCTGTCTTTCCTCCCCGTTTTTTCTCTCTCTCTGTTTATTGTCAAAAAGTTACTAAGCGCCTCTTTGTGGCACTCTTCTTAGGCGTAAAACGTGCCTACGACAACGTAACCTACGAAGCCATTGTCCAAGCTCTTGAGACTGCAGGTCTTTAGGTGGATTGGGAGCAATCTCTCACGGAGAGCTGCGTTTGTCCTTATAGAGGATGACCCGCGGCAAATAGATATATCCCCAGTCGTAGTGTCCCACAAGGCGGAGTGTTGAGCCCGACTCTTTTCAATGTCGTTCTAGTGGGGCTCGCCGAAATGCTATATCACAGACGGCTAATTTCTTGCCCTACGCTGACGATATCTGTATCTGGGCGTCCGCGTTACAAAGCCACAAGTGCACGCCAGAATACAGAAAGCGCAACACTAACAGCGGCATACGTTGGCCCCAAATGTCTCGCGATATCTACAGAAAAATGCGCACTATATAGTGGCATTTACAAGAAAACCGATGTCTTTCTACCCGGTGTGCGTCGAGGGCCAGTCAACTGCGTACAAGAAAACCCACAAATTCTCAGGCGTTATTGTGGATCGCGACCTCCCCTGGAGTTTCCATGTTTCCTACGCGAAGAAAAAACTCATTTGTATTGTGAATATGTTTAAATTGTTAGCTGCAGAATCGTGGGGACCATCCCTGCGCTCCATCTTACATCTGTACACGACACTTTGCAAGCATTGACAAATCCTGACTTGGAGCTTACCAGTGTCGTTGATAAGAAAAGTGTGCAATAAGTCCACTTTACCGGTGCTAACACAAAGTGCAGAAACTTGGAGGTTAACAAAGAAGCTCAAGAACAAGCTATAAAGATGGCGCAGAGAGCGCTGGAACGAAAAATGCAGGCGTAACGATAAGAGATGGGAAGAGAGCGGTGTGGATAAGGGAGAAAACGGGGTAGCCGATGTTCTAGTCAACATTAAGAGAAAAAAAAAATAGAGCTGGGCGGGCTGTCATGTAATCAGTAGGGCAGATGACTGGCTGACCATCAGAGTTAAAGAATGGTTGCGAAGGGAAGGAAAGCACAGTTGAGGACGCCGGAAAACGAGGTGGGGTGATGAAATTAGGAATTTTGCGGGCACAAATTGGAATCAGCTAGCGAAAGCCAGGGGTAATTGGAAATCGCTGGGAGAGGCCTTCGTATTGAAGTGGACACAAAATTTGCCGATAATGAGAATGATGATGATGTATCCCTCAATGTTGTCTTAACAGTTTGATGTTAGTTGCGCCTCGTTTATTCCTGCTTGCTCGGACTCTAAACTTGTACGATTACCATTCTGCCTCGTACTAAAGCCTTTGTAGTATTATTAAAATAATAGTATCATGGTGCAGAGTATCATATTTTAGTGGCATCATTAAAGCGGTAATCAGTAATCAGTAAAGCAGTATGAGTAATCGAGTGCCTGAAGGCGGGAAGGAGGGGTGCCTGCAATATGTTTTGCCACACAAAGTCTACCGGTGATCAGGTTGCTTCGAAATCTCAGCTTTACATAAATTTAATTTTCGTTTCGAATTCCCGCGATTACGAGTTCGTTCGGAGATCTGCTTTTCGTTTCGCGCATCCAAATTGGGAAGAAATATCGATCGTTTCCATTTCGAAACCAAATATTGATAGTTGCTCATTATGAGAAACTAAAATTGCTCTTCTGTAATGAATATCCTAGACTTGGGTATTTCGGGCGCTAGTAATATACGTTCTATACGTTAACGAGGAAAGCAACGATATTCCTGCTAGTCACGTGAGAAGTATAGGGGAGGAAAAAGTTAGGGGAATCCCAGTGACTCGCTGCATTCGGTTTGGATGAAGTGAGCAGTGATGAGTACGTGCGCGTGCGCGCATTGTTCTGGCTGTTCACAAAAGCATCGCGCATTTATCGATCGAAAGCTCTACATAAGCTCCTTCTTCTGAAGCCACACTTGGACTCTTAGACATCCGCCTTGCACCTTATTATTTATTTCTTCGAATGTTTGTTTGCTTCATTTGTAAAAAAAAAATGCGACAGATGCTTTTCGAAGCCAAGTAATGTTTTGAATGCACGAGAGCGGTGCGCATTGTAAGGATTTGTGTGACTAGAAATGACACAGTAAAATGTTTGAAAAATGGCCACCGTATGCGTGAAATCGTACATTAGGGCATCGATATCCAACGTGACACTTTATGTGTCAAGTGTGAAGCAAAATTAAAGGTTCACAAGTGAGCACTTTGATCGCTCAGCCTTAAACAGTTCACACCAAAAGTAAATATTGATTCTCTCTCTCTGACACTGGAACACACTCGTCTTGGATAGATAGCATGTATACACGGTATTCGGCCTCCTTTTGGCCAGACCCTGTGACAACATCATCATACTATCAGCTCAGCCAATCGTAATCGATATTCGATTGTCAGAGCGATGTAGTCGGCATAGATTACCAATAACAAATTTTATTGCAAGAAACACGCCAGCACAACATCGCCAAACGTTACGTGCGACATTGCTCATACGATTTCTGCAGTTGCCGTTGGTTTAGTACTTATGGATGGCACAGGTCTGGCGCTGTCTTATTTTCTTTTTTTTTTCGTCTGACATACAGGTGCAGATCATCACTTAAATTTCGGATGGCTATACGTGGCAAAGAAACTTCACGTCTCCTCATCGAATTCTTAAGAGCGACTGGTTTGATGGACATATGGTGAAACCCTTCAGCGGTATTGTGCGAGACGCTCGGGTGGAGCAATTGTCGGCCTTGTTCGCCAGGCTAAACCCGCCTGTTGCTACAATTCACCACCACCACCATGACACGGCAACGGCAATTGTGATTCCGCACTAAAAGAGGAATATTTGAAAATATCCACTACTAAATTTTCACTCTATTCCGGCAATACATGATTAACTTTAGATCAAGTGGGGTACCGTTTGATAATCAAGATAAATGTGATTACATGGCACCGCAATTATTGTGGCAATAACAATAATTACATGGGCACTTTTAAAGATTCAGGTGCTCCGAATTCTCCTTCGCAAGGTATCTAGACGGTTCTAGATTGTATATCGCACTGCAAGCAATTGTGTGCGTATATATATATATATATATATATATATATATATATATATATATATATATTGGCAGAAAGGACGGCAGAGATCAATTGCGGTTCCACCGAATGTTTCACATTGCCATCTCATCGTCCTTTCACCGACAGAAAAAATTTCCACTTGACAGAAATGAAAGGATTACTTTATTAAAGAACTAGAGATGGCGAACGCGACATGTCCCATCCGCTGCCAAAGTAATAACAACTTCCGTTTAACGAAAAAAAGACACAATGCAAGTGTAGGGCGCTCACCTTTTCGCCGTTATTGAGCGAGCCCGCCGATGCGGGCACACGACGGCCGCCTTCAGCCCGACGTTAGGTATATCCGAGTTCGGGGAGGCACATATCAACACATCCTCACAGGAGCATCAGCAGATGCAAACGGCCGCTGAGCAGACGACAAGAAGGGATGACCAGACGATGCGCGTGTCACTAACGGAGAACGCGTGGTGCCGCTCGCTGCAGCAGCAGACGACGCGCCGCGGCCGACAGGCTTTCCACTCAAAACGTCATCTCTCCACACAGCGTCGTTGTCGTTCAATTTCTCGTGCCACCGGCCGGGCTGTCACCCGCTTTCCAAGTGATGCCTTGGCGGATCCGCGTCCTCGTCGTCGCGACGCTGTTCGCCGCTCGATCCGTCACAGGCCGCGCAGAGCCTTAAGGGAATGAGATTGATTCGATTCGGCTTTCTCAACACCGCTCTCGCCGAACCGTTGTTGTAACCGTTGCTGTTAACGTCGTGCCTCGGACTTCACTTTTTCTTTCTTTTCTGCGCAACCTTGCCACCAAGCACTTGTTTTCTCAACGTCAGTTTCGAATGCGCGCTTTGATCGGCTCGCAGGCGCAATTCGAGAGAGTGATAGGCCGTCGGTGTCTGAGAACCTGACCGGGAATAGAGTAAAGAGAAAGAGAAAAAGAAAACCTAGAATGCAACGACGCCGACTTCGAGAGGCAGGCTTCGGTTTCGTCGCCGGCAGAAGCACACACCACAAACACGGGATGGAGCACACGCTCAGGCGTCGAGCTTTCCCGCCGACCACACGGCGCACGTTCGCGATTAGAACTGCGCCTGAACTCTTTCTGGGCGCCGCTTTTTCCCCGTGCCATCTCTCCCGTGCTCCGGAGAGTGGAGAGGAAAAAGGAGACAGAGGGGACAGATGATTGAGCGCGAGGAGGTTCTCAACTGTCCGAACCAACTGATGGGCGAGGATTCACCTTTCCCCGCACCCTCCGTGCAGCTTCGCGAAAGGGAGGAAGAGGCAAGGGTGCGGAGGCGGAGACGAGCGCCTCCTCCTGTGTCGCCGCCTGGGGAACGGCCGGGGAACTGCGCCGGGCTTCGCCGAGCCGAGCTGCGTCTCTCTTCCACAGTTCGCTCGGTGATGCCGAAGCGCCGAGATGGTGGGCGAGATCGCGCTCGCCTGTAAAGCTGGCTTTTCTGCGTTGCGCGCGTGCTCTCGGGGCTTCGCAGCTCTCGGCGCTTGGAACGGAGCGTTTGTCTTTCTCGGCTGTTGCGTCACGCGCTTCGAAGAGTTATCCGCAGGCGCTCTTTGATACTGGAGCCGATAGGAAATGTCGCGATGTTTTATGTAAGCTATGTGTCTGTGACGTGCGCTCTGCACATAATTTTATCGCATGCATCCGGAGCACCATGTGCTAGACATGCCGCCAGGCAAAGCTCTCCAGGATTCATTTAAGTGTTCCACTAAGAGTTGTGTGCACGTTAAAGAACCCCAGGTGGTCAAAATTAATTCGCCGCCTCCCACTACAGCGTGTTTAATAATGAGATCCTGGTTCTGGCGCGTAAAACCCTATAATCTAATTTTAATTAAAGCGTTACCTCGTTCGCTTACGAATGCTACTCGAAACTGACATTTTTCATGAAACGCGTGACATATGTACTATCGGCGTGCATACACCCTTGTTATGCCAGAACACACAGGTAGAAGAGGAAACCAGAACAAAGAAACGTTTACGTAGCACACCTGCGCTTATCTGCACATTTGCAAAGGTAGTCCTAGTTGAGTTGAAACTTACAAGTCATCAAAAATGTTGTGTGGCAGGATTCACTGCTATACCACAGCTGACGAGGTGGGCAATATTTGTTCGGCGTATCTCAATGTGATGTTAGCTAATGCTAGCAGGACATTCCTATCTCCCGCAGAGAGCACTGAGGCTCTGCGCTAACACTGCGCTCGACCTAGGTGGTGTAGATAAGATAGCTTTATGTTAGCGATAATTCAAGACATACTCACAGACCACTTGGAGAAAACCGTGAGCGCTACTTACAATACGCATCGCAATACGATCACAAACGCAAAACATCAGATAATTGAACTGCTTTAGAAATGCTATGAAAATATATTTGCTTTCCCTTTCCGATCGAGACTGCGGCAATTAGTTTCTTGTGCTTTATGTAAACTTATTCTTTGTTAAGTCAGTCTCACATTGTGCTTGCATATATTGATCTATCTTTTTCTCACACATGTTATACCCCGTTGGACCTAAACTGTTCCTACTTACAAGAGAGAGAGAGAGAGAAGCGAAGACGGAAAGGCAGGGAGGTTAACCAAACAAAGTTACCCAACTTACAAAGTTGTGTAATGACACAGGTATATAATGCACGTCTATTTATAATGTATGCTATATACTTGTAATCCACACTGTTGAAATGCATGTATGCTATATTTTATGACTATGGTGTTGGGCTGCTGAGCACGAGGTCGCGGCATCGAATCCCGGCCATGGCGGCCGCATTTCGATGGGGGCGACATGCGAGAACACCCGTGTACTTAGATTTAGGTGCACGTACAAGTTCCCCAGGTGGTCGAAATTTCCGAAGTCCTCCACTACGACATTCCTCATAATAAGAAAGTGGTTTTTGCACGTAAAACTCCATAATTTAAAGAAAAACATTTTATGCGATGCTACCTCACCGTTGAGTAACGTACGGGTGACAAGGCTTTACTCAGGCAGACAATGTTCTGCGTTTAGCCTTGGCATCCAAGACCTTCACTGTGTCTGAACCAATAATAAATAAATTAATAATTAGAATTTTTTATTCAAGAAACACGTGTTATACTATGTCAGCATTCAAGTGCACTTGCTTAGCAAGCACGCACAATAAGTTCGTGAGCCATTACAATTTTGAACAAAGGTACAAACATATTTATTGTCCTGATGTGTGGTCATTGTGACGATAAAGGTACGCACACACATTCGCGTATCACCTTTGTTATTAAATGTGTCCGTCACGTAAGACAATGAATGACGCATACCCTCTTAAGCAATGGCTCATGCCCCCCGTAAAAGCGGCCTCCCATTTACGACGACAGAAGTGACGTAAAATAAGAGTAATGACCGGATATATTCTTCTTTTGAAAACAGGAAGCTAGTGTGAAAGTTTAATTTGAAACTTTGACACTCGAAGATTTGCCGAACTCGGCTTCCTTTTCTTCATCCTTTCTTTTCTTTTGCATTTTTTTTTCTCTCCACTCTGCGGGCGTGTTTTGCGGGTCTCGACCTCAAGCTTCGAACTCGTGCAAGCGTGAAAGTTCCGGCATCCGCGGCTAACCCGATCGCGTTTCCTGTGAAAGTGCGGAAGTGTGCCTGCTCGCCTACGCGCTACTACGGCGACGCACTTGTGAAACACTCTGCGCAGCACGTGCTTAACGATGAGACTGACACGGCGGTGCACGGCATTCGAGGCTGATGGATGCGTCAAGCGGCACGCCGAACAGGTCACCCGGACATCGCGCTATACAGTCGTCTTCGAACTCGCGGAAACGCGGTCGTGCGTCGTTCGTGCTCTCAAACACGTTTGCTCAATGTGCTGTGACCAAAAGTACGCATCACTTCTGCTCTTAAGTGAGTTAACTCATACATACGCCTTTTTATTGCTTACAAACGAAAGGCAGAGAGAGGTGCCGATGCCTGTGTCTTCCGTATTGTGTTAGTGCAGCATACGAGTGCTCAGCTGTCGCCATTCGTTTCATCATCATCATCATAATCATTATCATACCACCACATTCATCATCATCGTCATCGTCATCGTCATCGTCGTCATCTTCTTTCAAATGCCATCTCCAATTACCCCTATCTTGCGCTAGCTGAGTACAATTTGTGTCTGCAAATTTCCTAATTTGTTTACAAAGCATTATTACATAAAATTATGAAGCACTATAAAGCCATTCGTTTATAAAGCATTACATGTTATTTATTTATTTATTTATTTATTTATTTATTTATTTATTTATTTATTTATTTATTGACTGACTGACTGATTGATTGACCATTCTAAAGCAATGCGAGAGGCGCCTAAGTGGAGGGCGCTCCGAAAGAATTTAGACCACCTCGGGCTCCTTGTGCCTAAATCTAGGCACACGAGCGTTTTATTTATTTTTTTTATTCTTTTGCTCCCTTTAAAATGCTGCCGCCGCCATGTATTGCAATAAACCTCGACCTCGGGCGCAGCAGCAGCCCGGCACAGCTACCGAGCCTCGAAGACGGGTTGCATGGAATCTGATTTCAGCCACAGCCAGAAACTCGCTAGTAATAACACGGCTACCTTGCCAGCAGCCGCCGTAGAGATAGACGTTATCCACCCTCGAAATGTTGGCCACTCAGTGGCCAAGAGCACTTCCGAACGAAAATCCTTGTGAATGCGGCACATGCGGTTTACCGCAAATTTAACTCTCATTCACTATTACGGTGTGCCCAGTCAGTGAATGGACGTCTCTGTTTGCAGGAAGGTGAGAAGGGGAAGGAATAATACAGTCTCCATATATTTCATTTCATTTATGAAAAAATTATGGCTTTTTACGTGCCGCAGCCATTATCTGATTATGAGGCACGCCGTATAGTGAGGTACTCCAGAATAATTTGGACCACCTGGGGTTATTTGACGCGCGCCTAAATCTAAGAGCGCGGGTGTTTTCGCCTTCATCGAAATGCGGCCGCCGTGGCCAGGATTCGATCTAGCGACTTCGTGCTTAGCAACCCAACACCACAGCCACTAAGCAACCACAGCGGGCGTATAGAAAGCCCGCGAGCGGACCATTTGGCCGTTGGAGCGATTGAATCGACTCCAGTCATGTCCCCGTATTGTACCTGTCGCGCAACAGATCGAATCTGTATACACAGGCGAAGGCGGGCAGTGATTAATGTTCACGCGGACCTGCGCGGCAGACGCGGTAGCAATTATTTGATTGGTAACGTGATTACGACACGGTGCCTCCCAACGCGTGCTTCCTTACATAACCTCCGCCCCCCCCCCCAAAAAAAAAAAAAACGCTGATAGTTTCGTACGCGCGGGCGACATCTACAATACTCGCTTCGACGAGCAGCATGTTTACAACGCAACGAATTCCCGCGCGTGCCATCTTGCAACATCTCGTTACATCGCGAGCGAAGCACCGTTCCACTCCTCAACGCTCCACCGGGCGTTCGGGACCGCCCGAGCGAGTGTTCGGCGTAATGTACTGTGACGTAAGTTCGAGGCCGTCGCACGGACCGTTTCACGAGCGTTCCTGATTGTTCACGTGGGTACGCTGCGTGATTGCGGCGCAGGGTCTCGCAATATACCGTCGTTGCAAAAGCGACTTCGGGCTCAGAACGGCGACAGTTTCGTAAACATACAAGACAGCACGGTCCTGCTGTCGGATCGCCTTTTTCGACGATTTTTGACTTGTAATTTTTTGTTGTAATCACTATTGTTTATCATCTGGCTGAATGCTCGCTGCCAACAAGCGTCAACAGGAACATAATCGTTTGTGATAGTATAGTGAGTAATAGTCGTTCGGGGTCGTAGTTCCTCGCGCACAACTATTAAACGAAACCATTTAGTTATTGAGTCATTTATTCGCCTAAAGACCTTGATGTGAATAGAAAATTCGAAAGCTGGCGTTGGGGTGCATTCAAATCAATTGTTACCGGACAAACTATTCTTTCGCACGTTCCTGTCTTCTTTCCTTTTCTTATACCATCCCCACAAAATTCGCACCTCCTACGCTGAGGAAACGCTATGCGAAGCAATTAATTCAGACGCCTCTCGATTTTTTGACGCAAGACAGTGTTAAAGCTCCCCTCTCCACTATTGGGAGTATTCAGATGACGTCATGTAGGCCATATTGTTGCTCTCTTTACAGCTTACACAGCGCTCCTAAAGATAAGTGGAGATAACTGGATAACTCGCACGCCGCCTTCACCGCGCTATCCGTACAACACTGTATGAGGGTTTCGATGAATTCATTGCGGGCAGCTACTGATAATGAGGCTGCCGCTGACAGGAATGACATCAGCGACTTTGTAGACGTCGTCACTTTTGCGCCAGCCAATATCCGCAAAGCAGTACTTCACATCGTGACACACATTCCTTTATGCTACGTCACGGCGTTGCTGCTGTCAAACATGTCTATTACAAAGTTTCATGCGAATATAGCCAGGTGAAATCCTCACGGAACATGGTGTACGCTCCCGTCCTCATTTGCAAGTCCCTTCGTCGTCCATGGTATTTGTCTTTCCTTCTTTTTCCTTTATTCCTGCGTGCTGCCCTGCCTGTACTAACGAAACGAACCAGCTATAGCGAAAACCAAAATTTTATTGCATGTTTGGTGGTTCAGCCAGCACGGCAACGATGCGCAGCCACGTTGATCCATCTAGGCTTGGTCCTTTCTGCTTGGAACGACCTTGTGGATTCATACGCCTAGTGTCTCGAAGCTCATTTGTAATGTAACTAA
This sequence comes from Dermacentor albipictus, assembly GCF_038994185.2. Taxonomy (NCBI): domain Eukaryota; kingdom Metazoa; phylum Arthropoda; class Arachnida; order Ixodida; family Ixodidae; genus Dermacentor; species Dermacentor albipictus. The sequence goes on from NC_091822.1 coordinate 183,853,282, forward strand.
TTCGTTATATCCAAACGACTTCGCCTCTGATTAGCAGCGACACTCAACCGCATTATAACTTCGTAGAGAGAAGCGGAACAAGGAGGTCAAAGACAGAGAAGTTAGGCAGTGCGTGTTTTGAGGCTACAACAGCAACCATAACGTGAAACCGGCAGGCAGGCCAACTCGTGCTGTAGTAAGGAGCCAAAGGGAATTGAAGTTGAAAGAGAGACGAAGCGAACTTCAAAGAAAAACAAAAGTAAAAGAGAGAGACAGAGGCATCCTGACAATATCAGGCACTTTTTTCGTAGTTAGAACCACTTTCCCAAAGTCTTCCAGGTTCAGCCACTGCCACAAATGGCTATCACTTATGCCCTAAATGTGTAAGATTAACTTAATAAACTTTGATCATTATGCCAGAGTTTACTTAAAGATGGAAAAAGAAATCCTGAACTTTTATATTCACTAGAACGGCCCGAATACGACAAAACATCTTGCAATTGACGAACAGGCACTGACGTTTCGAAGTGAAATTCATTAAGGGCAAGCTTGGCCTTCGTTACCTCTTGTATATACCACTGCCCGTCAAACGCATGAAATCAGTCTTGAAAGAATGTTTCACAAGTATGCACAGCTGTAATATGGATCTTCAGCACTCCGTTAAAATAGAAACCACATCAGCAGCCATCCAAGATGCCCTAATCACTCAATTCATGAAAAAAGACGTTCTCATAAGCTTTGCCAAGTTTGAGAAGCAAAGATGCGTCCCCTTCGAGATCCTCAATGAATCGCCTTGATGATCGTCCTTTGAATGCATAGAAGCTGCTTGGACCATGCAGCAATGCCTCCTTACAGCAAACTGCTCTAAACGACTAAGTTTTTCCTTTAAATGAAAGTGATATCGTACCTAAATATTAACAACCTTATTCCTGTTCTTCTGTTGTGTTTACTTATTTTGTCTAATTGGACTGGGAGACATGCGTGTAATCGCGTAAACTGCAAAATTGGCCGTTTTGACGCTGTATTTATTGTTTTAAGCACGCTAGCAAACTCTTATTACCGGAACGTTTCTATAACACCTCATATTACCATCCTTTGATCGTTAAACAACTCATCACTTGTGGAAAAGCCGGCATTAGATTACGGTTGCCAACACTTTCAATTTCGTCCAAATAAATCAATCAGAACCAATCACCGACAGACTACCACGATTACAACACGCCATCTTCTGACATAGTACTTTCTTACGATGTTACATTCTCCCCACTCCCCCCCCCCCAAAAAAAAAATATAGAAAGAAACGAAAAACGAAATAGCATAACACCCGCGCTGCTGTGCGGGCCCGTTATGGCAAAGTGAAGACCCCCACTTTCGACCCGGTTCACCCCACCTTTCCAATAATTCTCCGCCGACCCCCCCATGCTCTCCGCCGCCCGTCTCCCAAGCCTACAGATAGATAGATATACGCTTTATTTTTAGAGCCAATATCGTTTCGCTCCACGTGTACGCAGAGCTCAGCCGCTAAAGGTCCTCCAGCGGCGGGCGGCGACAAGACGCGAGCTATGTTCGATCTCTGCCCCCGCGCCCACCCCGAGCTCGAGCCCCGCGTTCGACGCGCAACGCGGCGTCATCATCGTCTACGCTCGTTCCTTTCTTTTTCTTTTTTCCTTCGCGTCACGACCGAGGAGTGTTTATTTTTACAAGCGCCGTGAGCCAAATATCAGCGAGCGTTCGCCAGAGGCCACGCTACGGCGCGGGCTGACACGTACAGTGGTGGGAGGCTGGAACTGCAGCGAAGAAGAAGAAGCGAACAAGCATGCAACACGAAAAAAGAAAATAAATAAAGAAAGAGAGAGGCTTTGTAAACTCTCGATGTGTGCGCACCTCGGTCAGACTTATGTCAACAAATATACCTGATAACTTGGCAACCTGGATAAACACGAAGAAAAAAAACAATAAAGAAAGCAAAGAGGGTAAGGAGGAAGCAACGTTGGGTTTGTGCACGAGCGTATACAGCGGGAAGTACGTATACACGCGAAAAGTAGAAATTGAGAAAAAAATATTGACGCCCAGCTGCCTGACGTTTCTTTCTTTGTTTCTTTTTCTTTTTACGAAAGCGGTAAGCTGGGCGCTGGAGAACGCCGTATATTCGGGTAACGTAGGCGTGTATCGCGAAGTGAAATATGGCGGCGGGAGAGGTCCGAAGCCAAATGCGGGGATGTAGTGTTGTGATAGGGGGGGCGGGAGGTCAGGGGGAAGGGGGGGGGGCTCACTATGAAGGTGTTTTAGTAAGGAAATATATCAATTACACAGTTGGAGCTTCTTGCTGGCATACGTAGGCTCAAGAAAAGCACATTACGTCAGTTCTTCGTTTCTTTTTTCCGATTCCTGCGAATGGAATGGAGTACTTTTCAAAATCTGTAGCGCCCAATGTGTTTGACATTAGGTTAAACATTCTTAAAATTAATTTATTTTCTTTGCATACAGATCCCTTGAATTGGTAGTGTTAATTGATGAAACCATCGTAGTGGCTGAGTGGTTGTGGCTTTGTGCTGCTAGGAATGAGGTCACTGGTTCGAGTCCCGACAGCAACTTCCCAATGAGAGCTGAATACAATGTTGTTTGTACACCGTGCTTTGCTGTGCGTTGAATAATCCTATGTGGTAAAAATTAAACCAGAACCCTCCACTACGTCGTCACTCATAATCCACTGTTCAGTTTTTGGGCAGTCCGGCAACTCCGAGTTTCTCTCTCTCTCTTTAACTCTCTCTTTCTCTCTCTCTTTCTCTCTTGGTCCGACCGCTTTAGAAGCAAATACTGACGATGCGTGCGGTTCATCGACACGCTGCCAGTTCCACCCTACAAACTTGATGGGTGCATCCCCTTGAGAATTTCCAACAGTGGTGGTGGGATTCCAGACCGAAAGTCTCAACATCGGTGAGCGGCTGTGGGTTACGTCCTCTAATGTCACAACACTGCCACGGCGGGTTTAATTAGTCTAGTTAAGATGTACGCGTAGTGAAATTTCGGCTTTGTGTCCTTCATGGTCACCAACCGACCTGATTTTCTTTCTCTCTTTCTCTTTTTTGTGTATTAAGGAATTTGATCTCTCGACGAAGGCGATTTCGCAGTGCGAAAACTCAAATGTTCTTGCTTGTTACCTACATATCTTTTCCGGCTGTTAGTCCTTGAACTATTATATAAGGTAAGTGACCGTTAATCAAGCATAGTTTCCCGCGATAGTCCACGAGGGTATACTTTCTTAAATTTAAATTTAGATTCTGGGGTCTTACGTGCCAAAACCACGATCTCAATATGAAGCACGCTGTACTCAGGGGCTCCGGATTGATTTCGACCGCCTGGGGTTCTTTAATATGCACGCAATGCACGGATCGCGAGCGTTTCTGCATTTCGCCCTCATCGAAATGCGGCCGCCGGGATTCGATCGCGCAACCTCGTGCTTAGCATCGCAACGCCACAGCCGCTAAGCAACCGCGGCGGGTGAGGGTACGCTTCTCGCAAGCGGGTCCCCGACTTCTGTGTCTTTTTTCCGGTGGCTTGTCGGGTGAACCAGGCCTAACTACTCCGGCGATCGATCTATTGTCTTCAATAAATCATCACACCGCCATCTACTTTCGGTCTAGCCTACAGAATCCCTTACCCTGCATCGAAATTACCCCAACTCTAGTGTATTGTACGCTAACCAACCTTCATCGCAGCACAATTCTGTACTCAGGTAGGCGTAAAACTCTGTATTCGCCTTGCAGATACCGTTCACCACGCGACGCTTTTATGTATATATATTTAAATGAGGACTGTAATAACAATGCATAAAATATGCCACAAGAGGCGCCCGGAAGTGATATCGCATGGCACTCGCGTGATATCTTTCTTTTAACACGGGCGCTTACAAAAATATACAAGAAGTAAATACAAAGCACACGGCCGCACTTTGATGCTATCAGTAAGGACTTCATAAATACGGCGACTGGCATAGGTGCGTCGTTAGCACGGCTGTTTTATAAACAGGCGTCGAGATGAAATCAGCAGTGAACGTTGCTGCCAAAAAGAAAAAAAAAAGGAAGACAGCTTCATCGTAGGAAGCAGTACGATCGAGCACTATATGAAAAGATGAATTATTAATGCGCCAGACGAAGAAAAACGCGAGAACAAATGAAGCAAGCAAGGTACGATGCGCATAATGAATCCGGCGGGACATTATACATATTTCACCAAAGCGCATTACCCACCTGACCTTCACCGAGGATCAAGTCGACGCCGCGCTGCGAGTAGTTCTAACGCAGTCAGCATAAAACGGGTCATGGCGACGCCACGTGGGGTAAAGCAACCTCGATCCAGAGTAAATTACTATTCTATTTTTTTTCTTCTCGTTCGACGCGTCTAATGAACATCAGACCCGCGAATGCCCGCGAAAACCAAAGCGCAAATTGCACGCGCACGGTTAATTGCGTGCACTCCCGGTGAATGTTTCGCGGTACTTATGCAGCGACCTCCGTACGATAGTCCACAAACAGAATCTATTCGCTGGAACCAAACTGCGTTTATTGCAGCCTAGAATACAGTAAGAAATTATTACGCATAAATGTTTGCAATATAGAAAAAAAAAAGATGCACATCCAACGCACCTACTAGAATCTACTATGTGAAGCAAAGCGTTTAGTTCAGCGATCCTATACAACTAAAAGCGATGCGCACAATTGTGTTTGTTTTCAAGCTACGGAACGAGTAATTCCATGCAATGTTTATGCACCGTATGGGTCCCAAGTTTACTCTCGCACAGTGTTTATTTTCGTGCACATCGACGTTCACAAGCTATGCCACATGTTTCTTTCTTGAGGCAAAAAGAGGAAGAGCAGTGTGCTTTCTTTTACGGCGCTCAGCATACAACTGAAAAAAAAAAACGAGATTTCGCTGCTCGTAGAAAACGCAATCGCAGTATTTAGGCATTCACTCTATAGCCTTTTCTTTTCGTACTGCAAACTCAAGTATTACAAGCATTGCGGTGCAAATGAGTCGCGTTTCAGTGACGACTCCCTCAGATTATTAAATGTAATCGAGAGGAAAAGAAAACAACATCTGGTGACGAAACTCTGTATACAGCAGCGGCGGACAATAGGATTTGCGCGACAATCGCGAGAACGATTACTATCGAACAAAGCTTCACCCATCGACCTTGATTTTATTAACTATACAGGAAGAACTTTGTAATTGCGATATTGAGGCCACTTTTCTTGTGCGTCATTTCATTTTCTTTTTTTGACAGCGCGCGAACAGGATAACCGGATCAGCAATGCCTTTCACCGAATATATTTAGTCCGTATTTCATGACACTGGTGCAAAGCACAGAGATTCTAGCCAAACAAGTTATGAATTGGATATTGACTCACTTCAGCTTTAAGTATACAAGCTCCCTAATGTCAATACATAAGAAATCAGTCAGCGAAATTTAGTTACTTAATTACCGTATCGGCAACTATCGCGCCAAATGTAATGTCCGCCGCTGCTATAGCTGCAGGTCAGCAAAAGTTATCATTTTCCACCGCATTTAATAATCTGGCATCATCGTTGCAAGAAACGCGCGGTACATACCAATAAGTATCGAGGTTTGAAATCTGGGCCAGTTGGTACATACCTGAACGAAAAAACCAGTCAAAAACACAAAGGACAAGAGGAGAGATTCACACCACAACGACTGGTTCACACCACAACCACAGTCGTTGTGGTGTGAACCTCTACTCTTTTGCTTTGTGTTTTTACTGGTTTTTTTCGTTCAAGCATCGAGGTGATCGATAGACACTTGCGCGCGACGAATCTGCTCACCACGCGGCACTCGTCGTTTGCTCAGAGACAATCAACGAGCCACACCGGTGCCGCTTCCAAAACAACACAGGTTCGCGAGCTCGTCCCCTGCAGAGAAAGTGCGCGGAAACTGATAGCTAGAGGATTAATTACATTACGGGGCTTTACGTGCCAAAACCACGATCTGATTATGAGGCACGCCGTATTGGGGGCAACTTCGGAATGATCTGCGCCACCTGGGGTTCTTTTAACGTGCACCTAAAATCTAAGTGCAACGCAATTCGCCCCCCCCCCCCCCCTGCATTCAGCCCCCCACCTGCGACCTCGTGCTTAACAACCACACACCATAGCCACTTGGTGATATATATATATATATATATATATATATATATATATATATATATATATATATATATATATAGATATAGATATATATATTAACATTTCAAAAATGGTTGGTGATTTAAACTGCTGCTGCGTTTCCGAACGACCACCACTAAACAAATGTAATTAGTGAAACTGCTGCACCCGAAGCGCTCTCTATAAGGCTCATTCTGAGGATCTTATAAATTAATTCAAAAACGACGCGCGCTTTTTTGGAGCGCATGTTCGGTTCGGCGCAAGGAAGCGCAACGTGTGGATTCCGCAACTGCAAACTACCGCAGCTTCATGATGGTCAGATCACCCATGCGCCGTACAGGCAATTCGGCCGCCTTTTCGTATGCTTTTTATTAATAAACTGTTTTCTAGAGAGTCATTTCTGAAGCAACATTTCTTAATGGCAAAGTCGCTATAAAATGTCGCAACTTTTTCCGTTCCGTTTTTTTTAAAAAGGCTGCACGTCGTTAAATGGGACATTTCGTCGCTACAGACCGAAAAGTCGCTAAATTTAGCGACAATATTACTGCAATGGAAACTCTGCGACCCGGTCGATGGGCAACAGAGATATATAGATGGAATCATATGATAGGTTCTGTCGACGCACTTCTGTTGTAATCGGAGACCCGCAGAAGATGATACAGTGACCGCGGTTAATTTAATTGTGCAGCTGCTGACAATCATGATCGCAGCAAAGATCACATTTGGCGAGTTCCTGCAGCGCGGGCGCTGACACCGCGGCCAGTCCGCATGCGTTTCCGCGTAACAAGTCAGGGTGCCACGCGAGATTCATGTCGGCTTCTAAAAAAATATAAATAAAAATACAAAGCAATCTATATGCCACATCACCCTCGGTCCTGCCCCTCCCCTCCCCCCCCCCCCCCGTCCACGCACACACGCACACCCGACACACTACGATCGAAGCTTGATTGCTTGACAAGCCCCCATTCCCAGAATCACACAGGCGTACGCTGGCTGCAGACGTCAGAGGGATCGATTTCCAAAAGAACAAATCAAAAGCCTTATGCAGACAGGTCCAGTGTAAGCCGAATCGGTGCACCGGACGGCAGCAGACGACAATCAAGAACAGAAGGCCCCGCGGGAACAAATCACCGTGTAAGCTGCGTGCGCGACCAGACGACCGTCATGCTGTGTAATGAGAGATGGAAATCTACAACATGCGTGCCCTGCGAACTATACGCGTACTGGGCGTATGCCGTACTGTATACTTCGGCCACGGGTGCGAGCCTGCATATAGTCCCCGTGCGTCCTGCATGCAAGCGCATAGCGCCGGCGTCGAGCCCCGAAAATAGATTGCAGTTCGACTCGGGTGCGCCCGGCGAGTGCGCTTTTTCTGCGTTTGCCTTCGGGCAACGGCCTACGCCAGCTGCGGGTTCTTCGGTGCCTAATGATCGCGAAAGTGTAATAACGTCTGACGCATCGCATAGCTCGGGGGCTTAGTGCGTGCGCGCTCTGAAATACTTTCCAGAGTGTGTGCACTGTACAAGTGTTCCTTTATACCCGTTCTATTTCTGGGCAACGTATATCGCGATATTGGAATTGTTAATAGGCAGCATTCCGCTAAGCTCCAACTTCGAACTTACTGTTTCAGTTCTGAATGTTACATGCTCACGCGCATAGGCGCCGACTACGGAAAGGGGGGAGGGGGGCTCCTGGGCCCGAGCCACCTCCAGAGTTTTCCGGGGGGAGGGGGAGGGGGAAGGCAGAGCCACCCACCCCCACCTGGCTATGCTGAAGCCTACACTAGACACAATATATATGTAAACATACAGGATGTCCCAACTATCGTGCACCAAGGTACAAAAATATGCAAATGCCAAGCTAGACAGAACCGAGGTAATCAATTCGTAAGCTAAGTTTTATTGTTTTAATACCATCATTTGTAAAGATAGCATAATGATGGTATCATAATCTGATGTGAAGTGGACGTACGCCTTAGCAATGAGAAGATTCTGTCAGTAGCTAAGCAAAGTGTTTTGGCAACGCAAAAACGTGCATGAGGAGCGCTAGGAGCGTGTCTTTGCGTCGTGTACAACCTCCACCAGCCCCCCCCCCCCCCCCCCACGCACGCACGCACGCACACGCACACGCACACACACACACACACGCACATCGTATTATGTATTATATATATATATATATATATATATATATATATATATATATATATATATATATATATATATATATATATATATATATATATATATATATATATATATATATTGCCAGATCCTATATGGTCGCCGCGGGTATGTGCCAGGCGATGAGAACGACGCTGAAGTGGCGCGCGAGTGGAAAAACAGAGACGACAACGACGTCGCGTTGACTGCTCTCATAAAAGTGCTTTTACACGTCCTCTACGCCGGCTTCCCCGTCTCCTAATAGGTTGCGACAATATATATATATATATATATATATATATATATATATATATATATATATATATATATATATATATATATATATATATATATATATATATATATATATATATATATATATTGTTGCGGGAAGAAAGCAGGCCCACGAGTGTAAAATAACTTATATTTACAAATGATGGATATGGCGTTCAGGCAACCGCCAGACTTCGTCTTTCTCTAGTCCAATTCAACGTCTTCCTTCACTTCACCGTAACATCACCCTCCCGGTGGGGGAGCTCCGTCCCGGTGCAAGTTAAACAGCCTCACTTATTGGGGGGACATAGGGCTTGAGCCTGGTGACGTGAACAACATCACTGGTTAAGTTGGGAGGCACGGAAGGCTGACCGAGTGGGGCGATCTCGTAGGTCACGTCGGACAGTTGGCGTAAGATCTGGTACGGACCAGAAAAACGGGACAGTAATTTTTCCGACAAGCCGACACGACGTGAAGGCGTCCAGAGAAGGACAAGGGAACCAGGTGAAAAATGGTGGTCTCGGTGCCGAAGGTCGTAGCGTCGCTTTTGAGAAGCTTGCGAGACTGTGAGGCGATGACGGGCGACATCTCGGGCCTGGGCGGCTAAGTCAATAGCATCGCGAGCGTAAGCAGTGCTGGGTGACTGTACTGCGGAAGGTAGCAACGTGTCGAAAGGCAAGGTGGGGTCGCGGCCGTACAAAAGGAAAAATGGTGAAAATCCGGCAGTGTCGTGACGGGACGAGTTGTATGCGAAAGTGACGTATGGTAAAGCGACGTCCCAGTCGCGGTGATCGTTGGAAACGTACATGGCGAGCATTTCAGTGAGTGTGCGGTTGAGTCGCTCGGTGAGGCCGTTCGTTTGAGGGTGGTACGCGGTAGCAATCCGATGTTCTGTAGAACAGGAGCGGAGCAGGTCATCAACGACCGTCGATAGAAAGTAGCGGCCGCGATCCGTCAGCAACTGGTGAGGGGCGCCGTGGTGCAGGATGACGTCTTTTAGTAAGAAGTCGGCGACATCTGTAGCGCAGCTGGTTGGCAGGGCTCGTGCGATGGCATATCTAGTGGCATAATCGGTTGCTACAGCAATCCATTTGTTTCCTTTGATGGAAATTGGAAACGGACCAAGGAGGTCGAGGCCCACACGGAAGAAGGGCTCTGTAGGTATATCAATGGGTTGAAGCAAACCAGCGGGAGGCATAGCAGGCGTCTTCCGGCGCTGACACAGGTCGCAAGAAGCGACATAACGGCGCACAGAGCGATAAATGCCAGGCCAGAAGAAGCGGCGCCGCAGGTGGTCGTAAGTACGAGTGACGCCCAGATGTCCAGCAGTAGGAGCGTCATGAAGTTGCTGGAGCACGGTGAGTCGAAGGTGCTTGGGGACGACTAGGAGGAGCTCCGGGCCGTCAGGACGAACGCTACGACGGTATAAAGTTCCATCGCGCAAGGTGAACATCCGAAGGGACGGGTCATTGGGTGAGGAGCTTAGGCGTTCCATAAGTGTTCGAAGAACAGGATCCTTGCGCTGCTCGTCGCCAATGTGGAGGAAGCCGGAGAGGGACAGAATACTGATGTCCGAGTCTGCATCGGTATCGTCCGGTTGATCCACGGGATTGCGGGACAGGCAGTCAGCGTCTTTATGCAGGCGTCCTGACTTATATATAATAGAAAATGTATATTCTTGTAGGCGCAATGCCCAACGTGCAAGTCGTCCAGTTGGGTCCTTCAAAGAGGAGAGCCAGCAGAGGGCGTGATGGTCGGTGACAACGCAGAAGCTCCAACCGAAAAGGTACGGGCGAAATTTCGCGACCGCCCATACGAGCGCGAGACATTCTCTCTCAGTAATGGAGTAATTTCGCTCGGGCGTGGAAAGGCGGCGGCTAGCGTAAGCGATGACACGGTCTTGGCCCTGTTGACGCTGAGCGAGGACAGCGCCGATGCCATGACCACTCGCGTCAGTTCGTACTTCAGTGGGCGCAGAAGGGTCAAAGTGGGAGAGAATCGGGGAAGTGGTAAGCCGCTCAATCAGGGTAGAGAAGGCTTTCTCCTGTAGCGGTCCCCAAGAGAAAGAGGCGTCTTTCTTAAGAAGGTCAGTGAGAGGGTGAGCGATGTCCGCAAAATTTTTCACAAATCGCCGAAAATAAGAGCATAAGCCCAGAAAACTACGGACATCGTTCGTTGAACAAGGTACAGGAAAATTTCGCACGGCGTGAACTTTCTGTGGATCAGGTTGGATTCCGGCGGCGTTGACGAGATGACCAAGCATGTTAATTTCACGGCGACCGAAATGGCACTTGGAGGAGTTTAGCTGAAGGCCAGCCCTGCGAAACACGGAGAGTATGGTTGTGAGGCGCCGCAGGTGGCTCTCAAAGTTCGGCGAAAACACAATCACATCGTCGAGGTAACACAGGCATGTAGACCACTTCAAGCCGCGCAAGAGAGAGTCCATCATGCGCTCGAATGTAGCTGGCGCATTGCATAATCCAAAGGGCATGACTTTAAATTGGTACAGACCGTCCGGTGTGACAAAGGCGGTTTTCTCGCGGTCCATCTCATCGACGCTAATCTGCCAATAGCCGGAGCGGAGGTCAATTGATGAAAAGTATTGGGATCCGTGAAGGCAGTCAAGAGCGTCATCAATGCGAGGCAAGGGATAAACATCCTTCTTTGTTATCCGGTTGAGGTGACGGTAGTCAACGCAGAAGCGCCACGAGTTATCTTTTTTCTTTACTAAGACAACCGGTGATGCCCACGGGCTACTGGAGGGTTCAATGATGTCCTTGTCCATCATCCTGTCTACTTCTTTCTGTATGATGGCCCTTTCTGTTGCCGAGACACGATATGGCCGCCTATGAATGGGGCTGGCGTCACCGGTGTTGATGCGATGCGTGACAACAGATGTCTGGCCAAGTGGACGGTCGTCCAAATCAAAGATGTCCCGATAAGATGACAGGAGATGACGAAGAGCTGTTGTTTGCTCGGAAGGAAGGTCGGGCGGAAGGAAGGTCGGGGGCGATCATCTTAGAAACATCGTCCGCAGGCGTCGAGTACGAAGGAGTGGATGACAAAGGTCCGTTCGTACTGAGGAAGGATTCAGAGGTCAAAAAAGAAATCTGAAATTCTTCCAAAGGAGTGATATGCGCTATGGCGATACCGTGTGGCAAAACATGTGACGAGAACCCAAAATTGAGGATGGGCACGCGAGCGCAGTTTTCGCGGATCCGAATTAAGGTGCTCGGTAGGGCAATATTACGCGACAAAACCACGTCAGTAAGCGGCGACAGGACGTACTCGCCATCAGGTACGGGAGGACAGGGCGTCAGCAGGACATTTGTAGCAGCCTGTGGAGACAGCCATGCAAATTCAGCAGCACATAAGCGGTGTGGAGCACAAGTGGTTGCGTCGGCAGGAAGCGGCAGGTCCAACTGTACAACACCTGCGGAGCAGTCAATTTGGGCAGAGTGTTTCGAAAGGAAGTCGAGGCCGAGAATTAGGTCGTGTGGGCAGTGTTCAAGGACGATAAATAGAACAACGGTATAATGGCCCCCAATGGTCACACGTGCTGTGCACATTCCAAGGACAGGTGACGTACTCCCATCGGCGATTCGCACGGTGCACGGTACGGCGGGGGTCAGAACCTTTTTGAGCCGGCGGCGGAGAGCAGCGCTCATAACTGAAAGCTGCGCTCCTGTATCAACGAGAGATCTAACAGGAACGCCATCGACTTCAATGTCCAGCAGGTTTCCACATGTAGGCAGGGTCAATAGAGGATTTGTGGGCCGGGTCGGAGTCGCAGCTTCACCTCCGGGAGCTGCACCGCCTAGTTTCCCGAAGCGAAGCGACCGGTTGCAGAAGGGGACGAAGAGCGGTGAACGAGAGGCGAACGGGACCTACGACCTTGCGGAGACGGGGATCGGCTGGATCTTGGTGGAGCACTGTCGGCGTTGATGTTCCTAGTCGGCGTATAGGGCGAGAAAGTGCGATTGTCGGGTACTTGGCTGTAGTGACTCGGAGACGACCACCGAGGAGGCGACGACCAGTGGTTGCGGCAATGACGGGCGATGTGTCCAATACCGGAACAATTAAAACAGATGGGTTTATCATCCGCTGTGCGCCATTCAGCTGGGTTGCGACGGAGTGGTGGAAAGCTTTGCGTCCGGGAGCGAACGGTCGGAGAAATTTGGTAGGTGTTGGTATGGCGGACTGAGCAGAGAGATGGAATGCCCAAACTTGCTATTTCCTCCCGAACGACCGCTTGTATAAGGGAGATAGCGGGTACGCTTTCCCGACAGTCTGAACGAACGGGAGCCGGGGCCATGGCCTCAAGCTCACGGCGAACGATGCGCGTTATTTCTTCCGGTCCTGCGGGCTGAACGAACCGCGGCGGGTCTTCGCAAGAAGATGTCGCGGCGGTATTGGGCAACCGGTCGAAAGTTTGAGTGACGCGGCGGCCCTTCGCTTGTTCGAAGCGCCGGCACTCCTTAATAATTGCATCCACAGTGGCACAATCCTTACACATCAAGAGATTGAAGGCATCGTCTGCAATACCTTTCAATATATGGCCAATCTTGTCTGCCTCGGTCATGTTGTCATCAGCCTTGCGACAGAGGGCCAGCACATCCTGTATGTACACGACATAGGATTCTGTGGACGTCTGAGCGCGGCACGCAAGTTCTTTTTTAGCTGCCAGCTGACGACCGACAGGTCTGCCGAACAGGTCTCGCATTTTTTTCTTTGCAAACATCCCAGCTCGTTAGGTCAGCTTCATGTGTGTCATACCATTGCTTCGCAGTTCCCTTCAGATAAAATATTACGTTTGCAAGCATCATTATAGGATCCCACCTGTTGTTGTCGCACACTCGCTCGTACATCGTAAGCCAGTCCTCGACGTCGACGTTGTCCGTGCCACAAAATGTTCCCGGGTCCCGTGGGTGAGTGAGGATGACCGTGGGCACGGGCTGCCGAGGCGTTGTCGCTTGTGTCGGTTGATTTGCCATTGTGGCAGCAGGTAGATGACGTCCGCTGCGAAGTTCCGTGGTGGTACCCCGCACCTCCACCAAAATGTTGCGGGAAGAAAGCAGGCCCACGACTGTAAAATAACTTATATTTACAAATGATGGATATGGCGTTCAGGCAACCGCCAGACTTCGTCTTTCTCTAGTCCAATTCAACGTCTTCCTTCACTTCACCGTAACAATATATACAGAGAGAGAGAGAGAGAGAGAGAGAGAGAGAGAGAGAGAGAGAGAGATGAAGGACGGGGAGGAGGGGCAGAACCTCCGATCCCTGAAATAAGTACATTTCTGGCTACGCCACTGGTCCTGCTGCTCACACAGAAGGAACTGCAGGCGGCTTCGCTGCATTACTTGCCTACCTTGTAGCCATCTCCGCATTCTTACAGCGAACACGTCCCAAGTAAACGTTTCTTTCCTCCTACAGGGGCTTCACTTTCCAGTTGGTAGCATCGTGCTGAAGCAACAGGTTCAGGTTCCGGATGTTATGGAGCTGAAACTACGCAGACGAGAAGAGGGTTGGAGGCGTGCGAGGCGCGTCTCCGGTTTTCCATGTTCTCTTGCGCGTGTAACCTGAAGACAGCATTTGAACCTAAAGTGTTCTCCATTTCTGTGTCAGTTTTTATTCTTCTGACCGTAGTTTTCCTCTGGCAGAAGTTTTCCTTCAACGCAAACGGACTTGTTTCGTGTAGGTCTTCAGCAATAGTGTCATAAACTAACATAAATTGTGACATGTTGTAAGTGAACCCTCGCAGAAAATTAGTGGTTGGCTCCCCCCACACTAACTGATCACCTATGCATCCATCCTACTTTAAGCTACCTTCAACCACACAAATACAACTTCGCGTCTCTAACGGTAGGCGCTCATTACCTGGCTGCTGTACTGTGTTACGCTGCTTGTAATGATACGTCATATTTAGGTAACATCACAAGAATTAAACAGTTGAGATTTCCGGGGCGGGAATCGACGTTGAAAATCGCAAAAGTTACGTGCAGGGATATACAGTTGGGTAATAGGCAAACAGTGTTTCAAGGAAAGGCCGCTTTGTTTAGTGTTTGAGGTATATGCAGTGTTGGCTAAGGGCAGGAGGTACGACAGCGCTGCCGTCTATCCTTCAGCCTACAAAAAAAGAAATCGCACATTGTTGCGAATCTACAAAGCGAAAAAAAGGAAGCCAGATTAGACAACCCTATTTAGTAGTGGGGGAGGAAGGGGAGTTCTTGACGTAACTATACTTTTTTCCCTTTTTTTTTGCTTTCACCTATCTTCTTTCCTCCTTACGTCTCTCTTCCCTTACCCAAAGCGTTCCAGTTCCAGTTTCGCCCGCAAGTCGAAGGATCGATTACGATGGCACATTATTTGAGAAATATATATATAAAGTAAGGTTAGTAGTGTTATCGAACGTATAAATCGCAGTAACCATTCGCTTATTAACCTAATTAACAAGCATGATGTCACCCATGCCTAGACAAACAAGAACAGATCTCACTCGATCACCCTGGACACTCGTCAGAATGCTGGAGCGATCGAGAACGGCATCGGCGGGCAGGGAATGCTCTCTGCTGTCTCTATAGCTTCTTCACGCATCTTCGGAACTACGATATTACGCGACGTATAACGCTTTCACGTTTTCTTTCACGCGTACAGCATACGGCACCGCGGGACGCGATAGAATCTTATCGTACTCGGACTTTACACGGAACATGACGGCGACGGCGACGGCAGGAATTCGCCAGGAGTGTTCTTATGATTGCTACCGCGATAAAAGAAAGCGTTTCTTGCTCGCCCCGATCACTCTATGCCTGTCCTTTTTCTTTCTGTGGCAACCTGTCGTCAGAATGATCTGTGTTCCTCAACCTTACCTAATGAGGACGGCAATAAAAGACTGAAGTTGTATTTTCCGCTGCTTCACGCTTCCGTTATTAAAAAAATAAAGAACCAAAAGACGAGAGTGGTACGTACTATATATAGGATGGGTGCTCAAGGGCGCTCAAAGCGCAGCTTTGAAGATACTACACTTAATGAATGTTTGTACATGAGCGAAGGCGAAATGGTGACATCTCAGTTCTCGGCCTATGGCCATCTCTAGGGGCACAACTCTGGCGGTGCAAGAAGCGTCGGCGAATCACCGCGGTCCGAAACGGCCCTGCAACAATGGGGCCTCATTAGGGGTGACACAGCGCGACGCAGAGGAGTCGCGCTGCGGTACGCCGAGACAGAAAGAATGGGGTACGGTTGCAACGGCTGATTGCGGGCTTCGTGTGACGCTGCCCGACAGCGCGTGCGCACGCTCGCCGTGGTCGTACTTGGGTGACGTAGTCGTCGTTAAAGGTCCCCTCTTTTTGCGGAACAATCGCTGGCCGCGTCTTCCTTCCACGGTTGGAAGATGAGCTAGGCGGACGTCAAGACGAGACGCGTCAGCTGAGATGTCACCGGGTTGCTTCGAAATGCTTCCGCGTTTCCGTGGGAGCCTCCGGAAACTTTGCGCACTGTTGTTCCCGAGACAGTTGTACGCGTATTTACTAGCTTCTGCATCACATAATATCCATTATCTATCTATCTATCTATCTATCTATCTATCTATCTATCTATCTATCTATCTATCTATCTATCTATCTATCTATCTATCTATCTATCTATCTATCTATCTATCTATCTATCTATCTATCTATCTATCTATCTATCTATCTATCTATCTATCTATCTATCTATCTATCTATCTATCTATCTATCTATCTATCTATCTATCTATCCATCCATCCATCCATCCATCCATCCATCCATCCATCCATCCATCCATCCATCCATCCATCCATCCATCCATCCATCCATCCATCTATCTATCTATCTATCTATCTATCTATCTATCTATCTATCTATCTATCTATCTATCTATCTATCTATCTATCTATCTATCTATCTATCTATCTATCTATCTATCTATCTATCTATCTATCTATCTCTGCCTCGGTCTGTCTGTCTTCCGACGAAAACATTTGTTAATTAAGCCCCTTATTAATTATTATAGTATTAATAATGCATGCTTCATTAACTGGGGCGAACCGTATGTGGATGTTGATAGAGATAACAGTTGTCACGTTAACATGCAGAAAGATGTTGTCTTGGCGCTAGTGATTATTTGCCTGAGAAAGCTCGTGCTAATAGAAAATTAGTTTAACTGGCTGAGGAGGACTTAAAATTAAGCTTAAATATAAAAATGCCAACTAATTTCAAAAATCTTGCGTCTTGAGGACGTGTCAACGACTTTACCCTTTAAGCGTTTATCAGCAAAGTTGCAGGCAGGCTGAACAGCGAGAGAACGCTTTCATGCAGCAAATAATGCAATAAATAAATAGTTGCTGTCCTCGAGATTATATTACAACGTCCTAGTGTATCAGTTTTTTTAACAATAATAATGATATTGAAACTGTCTTGACGTCCTACCAAATGAGGGCGATAAACATGAATAAGATCAGAACTATCTTATGCCTCCATGCTACACCTCTCCCATCGCACGTTAGCAAACTGGATATTGGGATCGGCTTAACTACCTGGTCTTTCCCTTTGTTTCCATCTCTCCATCTCTTGCCGAGAACCTGTATGTAAAGAAGGCGAGCGTATTGTTCATCACACTCCTCGGGGCACGCTTCCGTCTGTGTCCTGCTCTATGTTTAGCGTTCCAAAAGAGCGCAGTAAAAAAGCTAAGAACGGCTGCCATGGCCCACAAGGCATGTAACTAACGTAGGACATGCCCGCAATCAATACGGGTGTCCCTTTTGCTCCATTCTGTTCGATTATAAATGGCAACAAGTACATCATCGACTAAATGGTGTACTCGCAGCACACAACCATTAAGGCCAGAATACATGGAGCGAATATGCGACGAATAGTCGGCGTTCGACGCCCGGCGGCGTACGCGGGACGCGCGGCGGCGGAGAAATCGTCGTTCGCTGCCGATCTAGCTGGCGCAGAAAAGTTCGTCGGGCGGCGACGATACCGGAAGCGGCAAACGAGCGGCGTCCCAAAGCGAGCCAATCAGGTCTCACTATCCGAAACGACTTCCGTATACGCTTCGCCGCTTGTCCGTGCATTCCGATCCCGCTCTATCGTTCACGCCGGTCTCCCGCTTTTCGCATTCATGGAATCCAAAGCGGCGCGGCTGGAATTTAACGAGAAGTTAATTTCGGCTGTTCAGAAGCGTGCCATCCTGTGGGACTGCAGTCGCTATGACTACAAAGATCAAAGGAAGAAGGCTCAGGCGTGGGAAGAAGTTGCCGCCGAAATAGGATGCGACCTGCAAGGTATGTTTACAAATATTAGTGCCTCTATGTTTCCGCATGCAGGGTGGGCTTTCTGCAACTATGTCGCTCTCGCTAAGAAGGGAGTGTCACCCATTCAAAGTACCCACTTTTCATCATAGCTCGCCGTGGTCAAAATACATTCAACTCCAACGGCCGCGCGCCCTGCATGTTACTGTGGTGGTGCCCGTACGCCAGTTGCGTGTTCTCTCGAGCGAACGAAGGTTGTTACCTCTCGTAATCAGTGAATGAACAGCGACCCCATGCAATCGCGCGACGATGCAACGATTATCTACAGGAAAGATTGCAACCGTTACAAGGGACTGAGCTGTATGTGCGGCGATGTTGGGCGCGCGAATGTGTTTGGGCGCAGCAGTTTCGGCCCACTATAGGGCGCGTGACCGTTAGCTACGTTAATACTTTTTGTGCACACCTATATGGTTCGCCGCGGCAAGCCAAGGACAGAGGAGTGTGATAGCATTGAAATAGTATTCAGGTGATAGTAGTCAGGTGATAGCATTCAAATTGATGCTGCTCCCTTGCTTGTTGCTGGCACGCGAAGGTAGCTGTGAGCTAATAATTTTGCTGTACTTCCAGAAAAAAATCTACAGGCTAGGTGGAAGAGCCTGCGGGATACATTCACGAAAAAGTACCGGGTGCACAAACACGGCGCCCCGAGTGGCTCAGGTGCAAGTGACGCGAAGGGAATCAATGATGCAAGCGTGAGCTGGCCTTATTTCACCTTGCTGAAGTTCTTAAAAGATCAGGCGGAAGTGGCCAGGTGAGTGCCTTCTAGTTGTTTGACTTGGTCGTTTCAGGTTGGCATGCAAGCAAATGAATTGTTTTGTTTAAGTGTAAAAGTTATTGCACAGGTGAAGCAACCTGGCTCATTTAAAGTTAGAATTCTACAATACATGAAAGCAACTGGTACTTCATCATGCACGTGCGAGCTAGTTGCTTGTGTCAAACCGGTAGTATGCAAGCTAATGCAAATGAAAACAGATGGCTCACATTTCCATATGTGCCATTACTTATTTTATTTATACATATGTAAGCCTCCTACAGGTACTGGGCCATCACTGAACTGAAATATGGAAAAAAACGAATACACAAATATTAGACGGGGAAAATACAGGATTACAAAATTACAATGAAGGTGCTCCCAATGGATCCCTTTTCACCTCAAACAATCCACAATAATAATAATAACATGGGAAAAATTAAAATAAGGAAAGTCTGTACTCGCGCGCACGCTCACACACACGCTCACACACACACGCACACACACACAGGGCCCTCTCTTCTATGCCATAAAACACCGATCTACAGTCGACACGCTTCTTATAAAGGTGGTTGTATTTTTTCAGTACCATATCCAACATTTCTCAGCCGGCTGCGACTGAAACCGCTGAGGAAGTGTTCGAGAGATTGTACAACACTGGAGGTAAAAGTTACGGCTGGAGTTATTAATCATTAGAGTCAGTGCTGAGGATGTTTACGCTCCTTTGGCTTTTTCTTTTGTCCAGGAGCGCAGGAAGAACAGGAGGACGAGATTTGCAGTGCCCCTACAAGCTTCGTAGAAGAAAGTAGTGTTGAGGCAAAGACGTCGAATAGTGACGACACAGCAGCATTACACTCCAGCTCCATAAAACTTGTATCAGAACCTCCGAGGAGGAGGCGAGCCCAGAAGGCAAACAGGGGTACGTGGAAACAAGAACTGGACAGAGTTGACGCCCAAATAGTCGCTAACAGCGACAAAGGAGCCTTGTACGGACAGCTGTTGGCAGAAAAGTTTCGCTCTTGCCCTAAAAGGCTAAAGTCACAAATGGAACTTGAACTCTTAGATTTTTTAAAGAAATACACGTTCGAAGAACCTCAATAAAAACCTCATGCATACAGGTGTTGTGCCTAAGTTTTTGGAGGTGGCGGGAGGCCAGTATGCGCCCACTGCCACGTCACAGCACCTTCATTCATGAAGTACTGCGCGAACATGTTTCTTGTTGCCGCAGCACTCGCACTATAGTTCCTTGACGGTGTTGCTTCCAAGTCAAGCAAGTCTCTCCTCTGGATTTCAGTCCTCCATTGAGCTGGAACAATGTTACCATAGTCGTCCTCCACGGCTGCATAGCCTGGCGGACAGTACGTTGCCTCACTTGCCGCACACAGAAAGTTGTGGAGCACACAGCACGCCAGGACAACATAAGTTGCATTGTCGGGCAGTAGGTTGATGCGGCCAAGTATAACTCACCATCGTGCAGCCAGAATGCCAAAAGCATTTTCGACGATGCGCCTGGAAAAAATACACTTCGCGCAATAATAAAAGATTGTTCAAATGCTGCCAAAGCCTTTAAGGCATATGTTAAAAAAAAGAACTCCAGTGTTCCTAAAAATAAAGCTAGGAACAATCTGCTGACAAGCAACCATGTTTTAAATTCAGTTGGAATAACTTCTTTGCACAGCAAAAAGTTGCTGTAGACATCTGGTTTGACTCACCGCAGACCTGCATGGGTGCTTAAAATGCAAGTAAATGTCATATCTGCGTTGCTCTGTTTTCTCCGACTAGTACCCTTTCCTCTTTTAACCCCACTGGGACGTGCAGTTCACCAAAGTGCGAATAATACAGAGTATAATAATACAGAGAAAGTAAAGAACACAGGCAAACTTCAGTATGCTTGTGTAATCCGTGCTTAGCGAAGCACAAGTTGTCTTCCTATGGCGAATGGAGGCTTGCCGGAAACCCCCTCCCCATACCTTGCTCTGCTCAGCCTGTAGTTGAAGACCCTCTGGGTCGGCGTCAGGTGTTTTCCTGGGTACGGGCGCAGGAAATCAGGTCGAAGCTGGAATGCCTCGTCCCCAACAAACACGTGAGGTGCAACGTTGTTGCTGTTTGGGAGACCTGCTGGTACTGGGAGGTTCAGGTCTTCATTTCCAAGCTGCCTTCCGAATGAACTTGCCTTGAACACTCCCCCGTCACTGTGCCGGCCTGCAGCCCCAACGTCGAGCATGATGAAGCGGTAGCTGGCGTCAACAATCGCCATCAACACGATAGAGAATGTGCTCTGGAGTATGTAAAAAGTTATTCACGTTATTAGAAACAGCACAGACCAGTTCGTTGCAAAAAAAAAAATACTTTGGATACTATACCTTGTAGTTAAAATATTTGCTGCCAGAGTTTGGTGGCGCCTTAATTTGGATGTGCTTGCCATCGACTGCCCCGATGCAATTGGGGAAATTCCAGCGCCTGCTGAATTTCTCAGCGATGTTTTGCCATTGGGCAAGTCCTGGCTCCTAGGTTACACAAACAAGAAAGCAGTGCATTTTGAACAGGTTGCAATGCATGACATCGCTTAAACATAAATAACTTCACTTCTGAGTATTTAACGCTCTTAATACCTGTTACGCCCGTGATTCGCTTCACAAAAAAGAGTATAAACAAAAATAAGGCCAGCCATACTCACAGGTAGGTACAGCGACTGTAAGTGCCGCCAGAGAACTTTGCAGGTGTGGTGAATGACGACATGACATGTTGATGGCGCAACTCTGAAATTCATTGCAATCTGCTTGACTGCACTCCCTGAGGAGAGGTACCTGCGCACATAGAAAAACGCTCAATCAATGAGGTGAAACAGTGGGGCTCTTCGATTTACAGACTCGGACTCACCGTCGACTCCCCGAGAAGCAGTCTAGCATTCGTTTTTAACATATATTCCTGTGGCGTGGGAAATCCTAGGACTACCCGCAAACATTCCGCGGCGAGTCCGAGATTGTAAATCGAAGAGCCCTAGTATGTGAAAGCATTAGTCATATTGCAATCGATGCTGTACCTGAGGGTGATGGCCAGCCTCTCTTCAGAACACAAAGGTTCGCGACACAAGAACGACTTCACCAAGTCCCTTTTCACCAGTTTGTGCAGTTCGTTGAACTTGGGTGGTGTCATTCTATAGTATCTAAAAAACATGGTGGGGTCTGCGTCCTTTTTCATGACTTGGAACTGGAACGATTGGAGTAAAACAAGAACATTATTGAACTGTTTAAATGTATAGTATTTTACAAAGCACTTTATGACTGGTGTATGTACCTTCTTTTTCTCTTTTTTTATTCTAAGGGAGCAATTCATGAAGTCTTGCTCAGCTGCCAAAAGCTATAAATACATACATCAACGACGCCGCCCTCACCATATTACAAAGGTTACGTCACCTGCCGTCAGCACCCAAAGACAAAAATTTCTCCCGACGGCTGGCGTAATCACTAGAGCCGAATCGGAAATGAGACGGAGGAGAATGACGCACTATGTCCATTACTAACTCTTGAGTCTAGGCGGATGGAGATGACCCATTTGATATTGCTCAAACCACCAGCGCGGCAAGAAGTTTTTAGCCACAAACTGCTGAATGAAACGCCTCATACAAGGGTGATGCATCAGACCAGTACACTCTGTGCTGTTTACACTTACATGTCAGCGGCGATTTCGCAAATTGTAGGAAACACAAACCGGTACTTACCGCGGTGTGGTACTCTCCTTCTTTTTTTCTCTGTTGCCGTACCTGGTGCACCCAGTGTTTACGCTGCCTTTTTTTTCTTTGAAGTTCTATTAACTTCATTAACAATAATTTCTTTTTCTGAAGGAGGAGGCTCCGAATAAGAGCCATGGTTAGGCAAGTTCACGTGTGCTACTTTCGGGTCTGCTTGCTTCAGTCGCGCGCGCGTTGAGCCACACAACAGAGCCGCGGTGTTCGAGGAGCAGAAAGTTGTTTACCCGCCCAGTGTTGCCACAACGCATAGCATCGCCGCTTTCATTAAAACTACATCGGCACATGAATGTCCCAAACACATAAAAAAGACTAGAAATCATTTCTAAACAAACTTTTACGCGTTTTTAGAGTGTTCCGTAATTCAAAAGCGATAATAATTGTCGTTAAATTTTTTTTTTGTCATGTGTTTCACGACAGCGCATTTGCCTCGTCTAGCCACACTGATAACAACGCAGCGACTCGCCGGCGGCGGCCGGCCTATCTTCGCTCCATGTAGCGCAGCCCGACGAACATACGGCGTCGCGCCGCGGCAGATTTTTTGCCGCCCGAACTTCGACGTGAAAGTTCGCTCCATGTATTCTGGCCTTTAGGCGTGCGATCAATGATTGTGGAGTGATTAGTCGTTTTCCGGTGAGGAAGCGTGTAAACGTAAACTGCCTGCCAACTGTTGTCGTTTCCAGGATGAGGCATTGTATGTGTATAACGCTGCGAATCCGCCTACCATGTGCTGCTAACACGTACAGATTGTAGCCCGGCTACTACGTTAGAAAAAGTAATAAAAATAAGGGTCACCAAAAAGGTCCTGCTTTTGTTCGGCACAATCAGTGAAGCTAGGGTAATTAACAATCTTAGTATAGGGGTATATATAGGCATATAACTATTCTATACATATATTTATAACACAGCGGAATGAACTGTTCTTTTTCACTTAAATGTATAATAATAATAATATTTGGGGTTTTACGTGCCAAAACCACTTTCTGATTATGAGGCACGCCGTAGTGGAGGACTCCGGAAATTTTGACCGCCTGGGGTTCTTTAACGTGCACCTAAATCTAAGCACACGGGTGTTTTCGCATTTCGCCCCCATCGAAATGCGGCCGCCATGGCCGGGATTCGATCCCGCGACCTCGTGCTCAGCAGCCCAACACCATAGCCACTGAGCAACCACGGCGGGTTCACTTAAATGTAGACATAATCAGGAAAAAGGAGATGAAAGTGTACGAAAAGACAACCCGCCGCAGGAAGGAGCCGAACCCTCAACTTCCGCATTGCGCGTGCAGTGCTCTATCGGTGAGCTACCACGGCGGCCGTCGTGTCTTTTGGGGTGTTTGTGCATGTGTGATGCATCTAACCACAGGGTCTGTTAGGCAGCGCCACTTACGGCCCTGGCGGCGGATCTGGAACACGCTTTCAAAAGACCCAGGCGGCATTTAGTACCGTGAACTTTGCAACAGGCAAATGGGCAGGTCCAATAAATTCCCGTGTGCTACCTCATAAAATCGAGACTGCCATAATAAGACAATAAAAATAGAGAGAGAGAGAGAGAGAGAGAGAAAAAAAGCAACGTCTTATAAAAATACATTCGTGGCAAAAGAGGGTCGAGGACACAGGTGCGCAATCATGTTTCGAAGAGATCGACGTACGCGAAGAGGTTGCCCAGCGAGCCTTGTGAAACTCGCGTGTCTCTACCGGTGCGTGCGCAGATTTCGTCGTCATGCATGCAGCGACGGTGGTCGTCGCGACAGGTGCCTTGGCCTGGGCGATACGGAGGCGCTAAAAGGCGTGTGCCGGGCGTGTCCTCGAACAACTCGGGAGCTGTCCCGAAGCGCCGCGTTTGGCGGTCGTCACGCGCTACTTGCGCCACTCAATACGCGTCGCAAACAGACGGCGACAGTCGAGCAGCGCGCGAGGCGCCAACCGCGCTGTCACTGGCTGTCACCGGTTCGTTGGTCGGCGCGCTGGCGCGAGAGGTACGCGCCCTGTGTGTGCGGTAGTGCCGGTGGCGGTAAACTTTATCGAAAGCGGGGAAGGGGTAAGGTGGCTGAGGTATCGGGCTCAAGTAAGGCCCTGTGCCTGCTTGACCTTCCCCGCCCAGTACACCAGTTCAAGCTGCCGTCGGCTGTGAGGCGTTGCCACAGAACGGATACTGTATATCATGGCTCTACAGCTTTCGCGTAAGCTCGGGCTTGGAAAAGTATATGGAGTATTTCATTGCAAAAGGAACCCGCGAAGTATGATGCTTGCGTCATTATTTCTGTCTGTGACTTGTTTCTGTTGTTGCGAAACAATAACAGAAACTGGGAAACGATGCAATTTCTTGGCGCGGCTGTGCACTACCTCCGGGATCGTCCCGCGCAAGAGGCCGCGCTTCCACCAGAAAGCTCGAGTTCGTGCACAACGTTCGCCGTCAGCGTTTGCCGATAAACATTACGGTTACACAAGGTGCATTTGCAGGGAAGCATGAGAAGCAGTCAGGGATATTTGAATGCTATCGCGTTCCGCTCTTAAAGGCAAAGCTTAAGCGTCCTCCAGTTTTTTACAGCGAAGCTGTATAGCTCTACATTCCGAACGGGCCCGACGTCTCCGTAGGCTAACAATCGGGAGGCGCGCGCCGCTTGTGCCGCCGGGTTCCTTGCAGCACCAGAAGATGGCGCTCGCCGCCGCGCATCTGCGGCAGCGGCGGCGCCGGCCGTGCGGAGGAAAGAAGCAAAAAGAACCAGAAATCTCGCCTTCGCGCATAGTGTTAGCCGCAAACGTTTCCCGGTAAAGATTACGGTTGCAAAAGCTGCAGTTGCCGGGAAGCGGCACCTGTAGCATACGAAGCAGCGAGTGACGTAACTACACTTTCTTAGTTACGTCACTTAGTTAGAAGAAGCCGCCTAGCAATTGATTTGTGTTGTAACAGTGCTATGGCAAGGTCACCTATAGTGAGGATTCTTGAAGAGCAGCGCGCATTCGAGGCGCGGTGAAAGTGTGGTTAACTGCATTTCTCTCCTCGCTGGTCCATTTTTTTGTAGGCGCACGAAGTGACGGCACGAAGTGGATGCACGAAGTGGATGCATGAAGGGATTAATCAGGATATAGCTGGTAACGTACAGGAATTTTATAGCAATAATGAAATGGGGTAGGTCTTGTTGTGAAACTGAATAAGAGGTACAAATTGAAGGACGTACAGGTCTACGCCCCTACACACAGTCATGATGTCCAGGAACTCGAAAGCTTCAATGAAGACGTGGAATCGGCGATGGGTAAAGTCAAAACGAAATACACTATACTGATGGGTGACTTCAATGCCAGGGTAGGCAAGAAGCAGACTGGAGACAAGCCAGTGTGGGAATATGGCATATGTTGAAGGAATAGCAGGGGGCGTTATTAGCAGAGTCTGCAGAACGGAATAATATGCGGTTAATGAATACCTTCTTTCTTCCGCAAGCGGGATAGCCGAAAGTGGACGTGAAGGAGCCCGAATGGCGAGACTAGAAATGAAATAGACTTCATACTCTACGTTAACCCTGGCATCATGCAAGATGTGGACGTGCTCGGCAAGGTGCACTGCAGTGACCATAGGATGGTAAGAACTCGAATTAGCCTAGACTTGAGAAGGGAATGGAAGAAACTGGTACAGAAGAAGCCGATCAATTAGTTAGCGGTAAGAGGGAAAAAAGAGGAATTCCGGATCAAGCTACAGAACAAGTATTCGGCTTTAACTCAGGAAGAGGACCTTAGTGTTGAAGCAATGAACGACAATCTTATGGGTATCATTAAGGAGTGTGCAATGGAAGTCGGTGGTAACTTCGTTAGACAGGATACCAGTCACCTATCGCCGGAGACGAAAGGTATGACTAAGAAACGCCAATGTATGAAAGCCACTAACCCTACAGCTAGAATAGAACTGGCAGAACTTTCGAAGTTAATCAACAAGCGTAAGACAGCTGACATAAGGAAGTATAATATGGATAGAATTGAACATGCTCTCAGGAACGGAGGAAGCCTAAAAGCAGTGAAGAAGAAACTAGGAATAGGCAAGAATTAGATGTATGCGTGAAGAGACAAAGCCGGCAATATCATTACTAATATGGGTGAGATAGTTCAAGTGGCTGAGAAGTTCTATAGAGATCTATACAGTACCGGTGGCCCCCACGACGATATTGGAAGAGGGAATAGTCTTGAGGAATTTGACATCCCACAAGTAACGCCGGAAGATGTAAAGAAAGCCTTGGGAGCTATGCAAAGGGGGAAGGCAGCTGGGGAAGATCAGGTAACAGCAGATTTGTTGAAGGATGGTGGGCAGACTGTTCTACAAAAACTGGTCACCCTGTATACGCAATGCCTCATGACCTCGAGCCTACCGGTATCTTGAAAGAACGCCAACATAATCTTAATCCATAAGAAAGGGGATGCCAAAAACTCGAAAAATTATATACCGGTAAGCTTACTGTCCGTCGCCTACAAAGTATTTACTAAGGTAATCTCAAATAGAATGAGGAACACCTTAGACTTCTGTCAACCAAAGGACCAGACAGGATTTCGTAAAGGCTATTCAACAATAGACCATATTCACACTATCAATCAGGTGACAGAGAAATGTGCGGAATATAACCAACCTTTATATATAGCTTTCATTGATTACGAGAAAGAATTCGATTCAGTCGAAACCTCAGCAGTCATGGAGGCATTACGGAATCAGAGTGTAGACGAGCCGTATGTAAAAATACTGAAAGATAGCGGCTCCACAGCCACCGTAGTCTTCCATAAAGAAAGCAACAAAATGCCAATAAAGAAAGGCGTCAGGCAGGGAGATGCGATCTCTCCAATGCTATTCACAATGTGTTTACAGGCGGTATTGAAGGACCTTGATTGGGAAGAATTGGGGATAAGATTTAATTGAGAATGCCTTAGCAACTTGAGATTCGCTGATGATATTGCCTTGCTTAGTAACTCAGAGGACCAATTTCAATGCGTGCTCACTGACCTGGAGAGGCAAAGCAGAAGAGTGGGTCTAGAAATTAATCTGCAGAAAACTAAAGTAATGTTTAACAGTCTCGGAAGAGAACAGCAGTTCACGATAGGTAGCGAGGCACTGGAAGTGGTAAGAGAATACATCTACTTAGGGCAGGTAGAGACCGCGAATCCGGATCATGAGAATGAAATAATCAGAAGAATAAGAATGGGCTGGGGTGCGTTTGGCAGGCATTCTCAGATCATGAACAGCAGGTTGCCATTATCCCTCAAGAAAAAAGTGTATAACAGCTGTGTCTTACCAGTGCTCACGTACGGGGCAGAAACCTGGAGGCTAACGAAAAGGGTTCTACCTAAATTGAGGTCGACGCAACGCGCTATGGAAAGAAGAATGATGGGTGTAACGTTAAGGGATAAGAAAAGGGCAGATTGGGTGAGGGAACAAACGCGAGGTAATGACATCTTAGTTGATATCAAGAAAAAGAAATGGGCATGGGTAGGACATGTAATGAGGAGGGAAGATAGTCGATGGTCAATATGGGTTACGGACTGGATTCCAAGAGAAGGGAAGCGTAGCAGGGGAAGGCAGAAAGTTAGGTGGGCAGATGAAATCAAGAAGTTTGCAGGGACAACATGGCCACAATTAGCACATGACCGGCGTAGTTGGAGAAGTATGGGAGATGCCTTTGCCCTGCAGTGGATGTAGCCGGGCTGCTGCTGCTGATGATGATGATGATGGTTATGAAGAACTGGCGGCGCAAGTCAACTCGCAGGCCGTTCAAACGTCTTAGGCCAATAATTAGTTGAAGTGCATGTGAATGTTACCATGTGAATAATTTCAACTTACGTCGAAATGCGTAATCGTTCTAGTT
The DNA here is from genome assembly GCF_038994185.2 of Dermacentor albipictus. NCBI lineage: Eukaryota > Metazoa > Arthropoda > Arachnida > Ixodida > Ixodidae > Dermacentor > Dermacentor albipictus. The sequence continues at coordinate 183,881,550 of NC_091822.1, forward strand.
GTCATTTATAGCTTCGCTATCCAACCACCTTCACAGAGTAGACTGGAGAAACTTTTTTTTTCAAGCGTAATTTAAATAAAAAGTTTATGTTAGGTGTACAACTTCATTCGCCATAAGCTTTCTTTTTCGTAACATATTGAAATTTCAAAGACATATTGTAAAATATTCTACGTAGGTACTTTGAGCAACTATGTAGGTTATAAAAAGTGGTATCTCGTAGCCCTGCCATATCGATTGGCTCCAAAGGTAAGCCCCCACATCGACCCCCGTCAGGGCAACAAGATAAAATAATTAAAACAATATATTGAAGATCATTTTGTATAATGGGACAATTAGTTTATGTGTAACTCTGCGTTTCCGTGGGTCTGTGTAATTATGTATTAGTAAGTGTGGACTCGGACACTTCTTTCAAAACGTGCCATGCATACAATGCTTGGTACTTTGTGTATGTTATCGTCCTGGTGAAATTGTGCCGTGAGTGCGACTCAGTATTCCTAACGTCTCTTGTTACAATAAACTTTTTCTAAACAAGACATTCCCATCTCATTTTACGTTGCATAAAATGTCTTTACGCTTCATGTGCGACAGTTCTGTGTACAAAAGTTTGGCAGAGACACTGAAGACTGCGTGTGTGTGGGAATGCGAAAGCATTATAGTAACATCGATGAAATGTTTTTTTTTTAATAAGGGAGTCAAGGCAAGGGAAGCAGATTAACCCTCCTATTCAGAAGCGCATACTAAACTTCAAGCCCAGGTTTGACTTGATCTAAATCCCGCCAGGCGTGAACGCGCCGAAAGAAACGCAATAGAGAGTTCTAGAATTGGGGACCCAAGCGGCTTGGGGACCCAAGAAAATTGCGGGCCGCAAGTGCGCATGCGCAGAATCCAAGCCCGTCTTAGGTTCACGCGTTCGCGTTGACCCAAGACCCAAAAATCGAAAATTAGCGTGGGTCCCCAAGCCGTCTTGGGTCTTAATGCATGCTCAGCTCGTAGTACTAACACAGTAATTATGTTTATTACATCTTGTTGTTTCCCCTTTTCGCCCCCAAACGCACTCTATTTGCTTTCAGTTGTAAGAAAAGCTTTTCTTCTTCTTTCTTTTCTTTGCTTTCTAGCGGCTTTTGCGGCTTCCTGCTGACGTCCACTGCGGCGTCCTGAGCGCATGACCCAACGCTGTCTGCGCTTGACCTAATTCTCAAACTCAGCTGCTCCTCTAAACACAAGAGCAGCCTACGCAACGCGGCTTGGGGACCCAGGATTCTGGGTCCCCAATTCTAAAATTCTCTACTTTAGAGAGTTTAATAATTGGGGCCTGAATAAGATTGCGGGCCACAGCTAAGCATGCGCAGAACGCAAGGCAGCCTTGGCTCAGTGCGTTAGGGTCAATCCAAAGAGCCTGAACTCGAAAAATAGCGTGGTTTCCCAAGCCGCATTGGGTGGCTCGCGCATGCGACGAGCAGTCGCATGGTAGCCGGAAGAGGTACGAGCCGCAGCCATTCAGAGCTCAGATCGCCAAGTCAAATTATGGCGACAAGCATGACTGGCCACAAAGATTCGTACGCGCACTCGCGTTTCAGTCCAACTTAAATCGGCATGCAACAGTTGTTTGCAGAGTGACCTTGCCGCATTCCGCGGGCGATTTTCGGAATATTATTTAGAGGCAAGAGACGCGGCCCAACGCAAGAAGACGCCAGCTGATATCGGTTCGTCGTTCTCGACGCCCCCCCCCCCCCCCCCTCCCGGCTCAGAAAGGTCAGAAACAAGTTGTACAATTGATGACATAGACATTTTTCTTATTGCGAACTTTATTCCAAACCGTTTTCTTTTTGGTTAAAAAATGAATTCTTTTAGGTTTCGCTTGTAAAAAGACTCTTGCCTTCTTGTTTTTTTGTCTTCACGAGTGATCTATTTTCCCACTTCGGCGTCGCGAGCGCGCAACCTAGCGTTGATCTTGTCCCAATTCTAAAGCTTCGATGCTCCTCCAAACCCAAGAGCAGCCAAAGCAGCGCGCCTTGGGGCCCCAAAGTCTTGGAGCCCCAATTCTAAACGTCGCTAAATTAGCACGTTCGCGCCAGGTATAAAAATTAAGAGCAAGTCAAGCGTGGGCTTCAGGTCAAAACAGTACGGCATAGACAGCTGCGACTGCTTACGTGTCGGAATGCGAAAGCATTGTGGCCGCTCTGGGGAAATGTTTTCGCTAATAGGTGTTCATCCGTATGTCATCGTGAACGTTGTAAACTTGCGCAGCATTCCTTTTTGCGTTCACTTGCTTCATCTTCTGGGGCGTGCTTCCGTGGGCGACCACGTTTCACAGATGCCGCTGAGGTAGACGCTTCGTAGTCCATGCCGGTAGACGCAGCACCGACAAAATCTGAAGAGCAAGCGCGGGAGGCAGCGGCGTGATGTGTGCAACGACGCACGCGCTAGGCACACCTCCTTTTGTACACTCTTGATTTGGCGTCGAGAGTGCATCGCAGTAGATGCAGCACCAATGAAATGCGAAGAGCAAGCGACACGCTGGAGGCAGTGACGGAGGAATTGACGTCATCGTAGCCACGGAGGCACCGTGGCGTCGGCGAAACGTGCTCGTCTCGCGCCCCGGAGTCCCGGGTTTCATCCCCCCCCCCCCCCCCCCCGACCGAGGTGCACCAAATTTCCTTTGAAGTTCCATTAATTGACTTTGTTTACGGAAACCTGCCTTACCAATTCGACGTCGATCCCAGTATTTGTGACGAGTCTTCACGCCGTCGACCACTTTTGGTACCATTTTTCGGTCCTGCCGCCGACGACAACGCCGGATTTTCATGTAATGGGGCACGTAATGCTTTCGCATTAAAATTTAGAGCACGCTTGAGCTTCGCCTTCAAGAGTGGAACGCGATAGCATTGGAGGGTCCCTGACTGCGTTTCACGCTTCCCGGCAACTGGAGTGTATGTAACCGTAATGTTTATCGGAGAAACGCTGGTGGTGAACGTTGTGCATGGAGGCGAGCTTTCTCGTAGAAACACGGCCTCTTGCGTTGGCAGATCACGGAAACAGTGGAAAGCCGGGCTAGTCCCCGTATTCGGAAACGCATCTCAACTTGAAGCCCACCCTTGACTTGATCCAAATGACGCCTAGCATGAACGTGCCCAGGACGCCCATTGCGTTTCCTTCGTTGCGTTCACAACAGGCGTCATTTAGATCAAGTTAAGCATGCGCTTCAAGTTGAGATGCGTTTCTGAATACGGGGGTAAGACATTACATCATTTTCAGGTTTCTGTTATTGTTTGGCACTTTAATATTTCGGTCTGAGAAGATAAAATGGCTGTGGCTTAGCTAAGGTTAAGCCCAGGATGCGAAGCATACTAGCCTTTATTTTAACGCGACAGCGTTAAGGAGCTCGTGTCGCAGAAAAGCCGGTGTCGTCGGCGTCGGCTCAGGCGTGCGGCGCTTGCTCAGGCGCACATTTCGTTGTCGCGCCCAACGCTGCGTTGCTCGACGCTCACCGCGTCCGATGCGGGGGGCGACGCCGCGAGCGACGGCGCGAGTTGGAGCCCCGTTTCTCCTCTGTCGTGACGTCCCGGTGTCACGTGGTATTGAAGGCGACACCGCCGCGCCTGAGGAGCTGGGTTGAACTCTAGTAATATGCTTCGCATAATAACATAAAAGGCATGCGCTGTCGGTCATCGGTTTCATGACATTTGTTTGTGGGCTCAGAGGACCACTTTCAATGCGTGCTCACTGACCTGGAGAGGCAAAGCAGAAAAGTGGGTCTAGAAATTAATCTGGAGAAAACTAAAGTAATGTTTAATAGTCTCGGAAGAGAACAGCAGTTCACGATAGGTAGCGAGGCACTGGAAGTGGTAAGGGAATACATCTACTTAGGGCACGTAGAGGCCACGGATGAAATAATCAGAAGAATAAGAATGGGCTGGGGTGCGTTTGGCAGGCATTCTCAGATCATGAACAGCAGGTTGCCATTATCCCCCAAGAGAAAAGTCTATAACAGCTGTGTCTTACCAGTACTCACGTACGGGGCAGAAACCTGGAGGCTTACGAAAAGGGTTCTGCTTAAATTGAGGACGACGCAACGAGCTATGGAAAGAAGAATGATGGGTGTAACGTTAAGGGATAAGAAAAGGGCAGATTGGGTGAGGGAACAAACGCGAGGTAATGACATCTTAGTTGATATCAAGAAAAAGAAATGGGCATGGGTAGGACATGTAATGAGGAGGGAAGATAACCGATGGTCATTAAGGATTACGGACTGGATTCCAAGAGAAGGGAAGCGTAGCAGGGGAAGGCAGAAAGTTAGGTGGGCAGATGAGATCAAGAAGTTTGCAGGGACAACATGGCCACAATTAGCACATGACCGGCGTAGTTGGAGATGTATGGGTGATGCCTTTGCCCTGCAGTGGATGTAGCCGGTCTGCTGCTGCTGATGATGATGGTTATGAAGGACTGGCGGCGCAAGTCAACTCGCAGGCCGTTGAAACGTCTTAGGCCAATAATTAGTTGAAGTGCATGTGAATGTCGCCATGTGAATAATTTCAACTTACGTCGCAATGCGTAATCGTTCTAGTTGTCATTTATAGCTTCGCTATCCAACTACCTTCACAGAGTAGATTGGAGAAACTTTTTTTTTCAAGCGTAATTTAAATAAAAAGTTTATGTTAGGTGTGCAACTGCATTCATCATAAGCTTACTTTTTTGCAATATATTGAAATTTCAAAGACATATTGTAAAATATTCTACGTAGGTACTTTGAGCAACTATGTAGGTTATAACAAGTGGTATCTCGTAGCCCTGCCATATCGATTGGCTCCATAGATAGACCTCGAGACACCTCCGTTAGGTCAACAAGATAAAATAATTAAAACAATATATTGAAGATCATCTTGTATAATGTGACAATTAGTTTATGTGTAATTGTGCGTTTCCGTGGGTCTGTGTAATTATGTATTAGTAAGTGTGGACTCGGACACTTCTTTCAAAACGTGCCATGCATACAATACTTGGTACTTTGTGTATGTTATCGTCCTGGTGAAATTGTGCCGTGAGTGCGACTCAGTAATCCTAACGTCTCTTGTTACAATAAACTTTTTCTAAACAAGACATTCCCATCTCATTTTACGTTGCATAAAATGTCTTTACGCTTCATGTGCGACAGTTCTGTGTACAAAAGTTTGGCAGAGACGCTGAAGACTGCGTGCGTGTGGGAATGCGAAAGCATTATAGTACCATTGATGAAATGTTATTTTTTTTTTGTAAGGGAGTCAAGGTAAGGGAAGCAGATTAACCCTCGTATTCAGAAGTGCATACTAAACTTCAAGCCCATGCTTGACTTGATCGAAATCGCGCCAGGCGTGAACGCGCCGAAACACACGCAATAGAGCGTTCTAGAATTGGGGACCCAAGCGGCTTGGGGACCCAGGAAAATTGCGGGCCGCAAGTGCGCATGCGCAGAATCCAAGCCAGTCTTAGGGTCATGCGTTCGCGTTGACCCAAGACCCAAAAATCGAAAATTAGCGTGGGTCCCCAAGCCGTCTTGGGTCTTAATGCATGCTCAGCTCGTAGTACTAACACAGTAATTATGTTTATTACATATTATTGTTTACCCTTTTTGCCCAAAACGAACTCTATTTGTTTTCAGTTGTAAGAAAAGCTTTTCTTCCTCTTTTTTTTTTTGCTTCAAGCGGCTTTTGCGGCTTCCTGCGGTCGTCCACTGCGGCGTCCCGAGCGCTTGACCCAACGCTGTCTGCGTTTGACCTAATTCTCAAACTCTGCTGCTCCTCTAAACACAAGAGCAGCCTACGCAACGCGGCTTGGGGACCCAGGATTCTGGGTCGCCAATTCTATAATTCTCTACTTTAGAGAGTTTTATAACTGGGGCCTCAAGCGCCTTGGGGCCTGAATAAGATTGCGGGCCACAGCTAAGCATGCGCAGAACGCAAGGCAGCCTTGGCTCAGTGCGTTAGGGTCAATCCAAAGAGCCTGAACTCGAAAAATTTTCCCAAGCCACCTCGGGTGGCTCGCGCATGCGCCGAGCAGTCGCATGGTAGCCGGAAGAGGTACGAGCCGCAGCCATTCAGAGCTCGGATCGCTAAGTCAAATTATGGTGACAAGCATGACTGTCCACAAAGATTCGTACGCGCACTCGCGTTACACTCCAACTTAAATCGGCATGCAGCAGTTGGTTGCAGAGTAAACTTGCCGCATTCCGGGTGATTTTCGGAACATTATTTAGAGGCATGAGACGCGGCCCAACGCAAGAAGATGCTAGCTGATGTCGGGTCGTCGTTCTCGACACCTTCCTGGCTCAGAGAGGTCAGAAAGAAGTTGTACAAATAATGACATAGACATTTTTCTTATTGCAAACTTTATTCTAAGCCGTCTTCTTCTTGGTTAAAAAAGAAATTATTTTGGGTGTCGCTTGTAAAAAGAATCATCTCCTTCTTGTTTTTTTGTCTTCAAGAGTCATCCATTTTCCCACTGCGGTGTCGCGAACGCACTACCTAACGTTGCTCTTGTCCCAATTCTAAAACTTCGGTGCCCCTCCAAACCCAACAGCAGCCAACGCAGCGCGCCTTGAGGCCCCAAAGTCTTGGAGCCCCTATTCTAAACGTCGCTAAATTAGCGTCTTGGGCACGTTCGCGCCAGATATAAAAATTAAGAGCAAGTCAAGCGTGGGCTCCAGGTCAAAACAGAACGGCAGAGACAGTTGCGACTGCTTACGTCTAAGCACCTTACAATACTGAAAGCTGATCCTGTTTGAATGGCAACGAGAAATTAGATAATGTAACATCACAAGGAAGGAGGCAAAGCAAGAGGTGATAGGCAGATAGGTTAATCAGAGCGCACGTTTAGACTACGTACGTAAAACGCACCTTACGTACCTTGTGTACCTCATGTACCTACGTAGTCTAAGCGTACCTTTAGGTCATAAATGCAAATAGGTCCCGCACTTCTGCTCTGAGCCGGTGTTTACAACATGCTGTGAACGCCAGGCACATAAAGAAATAAGAGCTTATCCATCATTTCAACAGAGCGGTATCGGGTTTGCTCTGCTGAGTTGCTGTGCTGAACCAGCAGCGCAGTCTGCATCCACATTGCCTGCCATTCCGCCGTAAGAGGACAGTCACTGTAAGGCAACGTTGGGCTGCATAACGCGTGCTTTGACGTGCAAACAGTTGATCGCTTCCTCCAGTGAGCATCATGCAAAAACTAGCTCAGAAGCTCACTACGCGTTGTTGGGAGAGTTGGTGTGAATTGTTGTGCTGAATCTGACATGTACACCTCTCTTTCACTTTTTTTAGCGATGAAATGTCCGGTATGCACCAGTATGTCATGTCCGCCACTCCCTATGAGCCTCAAACGTGTTGATAACAGGTAAGACACAACGAAGGAATCTTCATTGAGTTCTTCTGAGCTTTGCTAATTGAATTCCTACTCGATTTATTTGGGAGTGCACTGTTTCAGTATGTTCAGACTCAACAATCAACAGATTGCACAGAAAAACGAAAGAATAATCAAAATTGAAATGTCGTTCGAGGTCTGTGTGGGCGCTTCGTCGAGGAACCACGAGCGATATACCTCCTGTTTACATACGCAAATGCCCCGGGCTCTGCTCTGGTTCCCACGTGCACGAATCGAGGGGGCGTCTGTGAGCTGCTGCAAACACATCGAAATCGTTCGAATGAGCTCGATCAACTCGGCTCGCGCACACCCTCTTCGTCCGTCGTCCTGTCTATACCTCATTAAATGGAGTGGGCAAATACGGCGACAGGATGCGTCTCGCGGCTAAATCAGCGACGACATCGTCCACTGTCGTTTCCCAAGAAAAGGCGCCGCTGCGACAGTTCGCCCTCGCATAAAGGACTCGCCCTCGGGCAGTTTTGTTTGCCTCCGCGCAGCAATGTGACGCAGCGGCCTCCGGCAGTGGACGCGAACGCCGCGTCGCGCGCATCTCGTATCGCGTCGTCTGCCGCCGAAGCCGCGTCGTCCGGCCAACTGTACTTTCTCCCTCGAGTTCTCCATCCTTCCACCACGCAAGAACAATGAGCACGCCTCGCGGAGCCATCGCACTCTAAACAAAGCGCGCGCTTTGAGAGCGAGACGGCGCAGCCAACTCTCCCGAGAGGGGTTCAGCCGTCGCCGCGCTCCATCAGTCCTCGGCTCGCGTTTCCAGGAATAGAGACCGCACGCGTTTGTCCCGACCGTGCCGCGCGTCCTATCACGCTTGCGAGCTGTACACAGCGCTCTCGGCGTGCGTCTACTATACGCCGTGTTTGTTGCGGCGAGCGCCTCGCAACACAGGCCGAGCATGCGGACAGGCACGCATGTACTACAAGCCGGGCTGCTAGGAAAGCAGGGCCGGCGATTCGCGTCGCACCGCGAAGTTCCCCGCCGCGCTGAGTTGGTATGCGAGAGGCGAGCGGGAGAGCGATGGCGCGTCATTGGATTCGGGCAGTGCCAGAATAGCCGTCTGTCGTCTGTTCCGGCCGAAATCTGTGCAGCCTTGCGAAAGTTGGGGCTCACGCCGCACTGGTACGGTCTGCGTATCGCAGTGCGTAGTGTTCATCCGCGGTGAGGACAACGGCGGGCGCGTCGTCTGTACTCGAGCAGCAGACGACGTCGCAAGCGGCGCTGGCGGGATGGGTGAATTGGTTTAACATCTTGTAACCGCGCTCTTACAACATCTTTAACATTGTGCCGAAAGTAGCTAGCTTTAAAAAGAAAAACGATGCGCCAACGTTGTCGACAATCCACATTATCTTTTTTTTTCCTTCCCAGCAGCCCACAGCACTGCAAAGTGTATTTAAAATTCAAAATGGTACCGAAAAAGACCCTGTTACTGCACGACGGAAACTTGCATTATCCCACTCTACGGTACTTCAGAGCACCGGGAGGGCACATGTCATATGAAACATATATCTGGCTTAGAAAAGATAGATAGATAGATAGATAGATAGATAGATAGATAGATAGATAGATAGATAGATAGATAGATAGATAGATAGATAGATAGATAGATAGATAGATAGATAGATAGATAGATAGATAGATAGATAGATAGATAGATAGATAGATAGATAGATAGATAGATAGATAGATAGATAGATAGATAGATAGATAGATAGATAGATAGATAGATAGATAGATAGATAGATAGATAGATAGATAGATAGATAGATAGATAGATAGATTCAATGTGCCTAAAGTAAACAAAATGTTTCGCAATAAAGGAAGAGGGAAAGAGGGGGCACGAAGCAACGTTAATTTATATAGCCATGATTATCCGCGACCTGTCCCCTTCACGAAAAAAAATAAAATAAAATTAGGCTGTGAAATTGTGGGAACGCAATTGACGTTTTGACTGACCGATCTCAGTCAAAACTAAGGGCTACATTTTAAGCGAGATCGCACTACTTTTCGGTGCGCCTGCGGCTGCCTGAGCGCTCCCCGCGCCTTCCCCCAACACTGCACGGCGTGACTGAGAAAGGTCTGCGCACGCTTCGTTTCGGTTGCCCGCCGTACACGACGACGAGGACGCAGCGAGCGTTCCCGACACCGCCGGCGCTCGGCTATTGTTGTGTCTAGTGCGACGTCCTCGCCACCGAGTGCGTCGTGAGTAATCGGATAGCGCGAACCCAAAGCGCCAGCTCCGTTGGTGCCCTTGTATAGGCGGCGGACTGGCGCGCTCCAAGGCCTGCCATAGGTACGTCTCCGTTGCGCATAGCGCTCGCTGGGACGATGGCGAATGCATACGACGACACGCAATCGGGGGGCCATGCATGGGCTTGATGTGCGTTGGTCGCTCGGGTTACGCTTTTTTGTGCCGGCCCGGCGAACAAAGGAGTGCGCGCCGCCCAAAACCTGGCGCCATATGCGGCCGGCCGGTGACTGATGCGCCTAAGCCGAGCTCTTTTCCATCTGTTCACTGTCATATTGTCCGTGTCCTTTGCAGTTGCCGTATTCGGTGTCCTCAACTGACTCAACTGACGCGACGGGGCTAAATTCACGCCGGGATAGGCAAACAACATGTGCAGGGTGGCCGCTTGGAATCTGATTGCGTCCCGGCTTGACGCCACGCTTTGTTCAGTCACACCGTCTCACCCGTGAGAAAGTTTTGCCAAGCTTGAAACTTGCGGGGACGCACATTTTGTTCCAGCTGTAGTGCGAGAAAAAAAAAAAAGAGTACTCGAGTTACTTCTGCCACTCCGGTGCTGTCCTCAGTTTGTCGGCGTAACTCAATGCCTCAGAGGCGTGCAGAGCCACATCACAAGTCACCCGAGACGGCAGACGAGGCAGTTACGAATTCATCTGCAAGCAGGGCTGTACCTGGCCCACTCACAGCCCAAGCAACGTCGGAATGCTTCGGCCTATATTGATGCGCTTATACGGAACAGTTACGGCGATATCACGTATACATATCTTCCTGCCACGCACGTGGCATAGACGGCGTTACAGCTACCAAGCATTCGTATTTCTAGTATAGATTAGGTGTCCCAACTATCATGCACAAAGACTTTAAAAAATATGCGAATGCCACGCAGCTGGACGGAACCAAAGTAATGTTGTTTGCCGTCGCTTGGAAATACGTAGATTGTTTCTTTCATTCTACCTAATTACGTAATTATTCATATTTAATTATTCAGTTTCTCGAATATTATAATTAGAGGGAAAATGTCAATTAAAAAATTACAGAACAACATGAAAAACTTCCGATACAGCTTTATGTTCCTCATTATGTGCTAGATAAAAGTGTTTTTCCAAGCGTGAAAGAAGCCCGCGAATGCACGCAAAGTGCCTCGAGCGGTCAGTCGCGCGGCAGTTTTGCGTGCATTCCTCATACCACGAGTGCTCGAGTGCACATGCGTGCACGTGCTGGATTGCTTTACGTAAAAGATGCGGGAATGAAATGGGCGAATTTATAGTACTTGATTAACTGCTTAACGATGGCTTCGCTTCGCATAGGTTCCAAAAACCGTGCGTTGGATCAGAGTAAATTTAATGCGTTGTATCATCAGGTGTGTCACAGCGGGAAAAGAGTGCATGTGCGGGAAGCCGATCAGGTGGCACAGGTGTGTTTGTGTATGAGTGAGCTCGCAAACAACACTGTGCAGTGTGGTGAACGCGGTTTAAGTCATGGATCCGAGACCTCAAAGAGGTGCGACGTAATGATAAAGCATTTCTCTCGTATATGCCGCTCAGTCACAATTGAAGTTTTATCGTTATTATTATTATTATTATTATTATTATTATTATTATTATTATTATTATTATTATTATTATTGTGATGATGACACTAACATCATTGCAAATATCTACAGAGATGCTCCAACTTCTTGAAAATGATATAGAGGCATCGGCTCGTGTCGGGTTAAGGAGTTGCTTACAAAGCGGTTATCATTGCACAAATACACCAAAAGAACTGCAATAAGGTAATAATAAATCGTAGCATCTTAGAACATATATATATATATATATATATATATATATATATATATATATATATATATATATATATATATATATATATATATATATATATATATATATATATATATATATATATATATATATATATATATATATATATATATATTGTGGTGTTCACCCGCGACGCTCACGGCGCGCCGGACGACCCCCACCGCGGGTTCGAGCAGTCCGAGCCGCCATGCGTGCGCAGGGCACCGCGCGTCCGCGCCTGCTCCGGCCCGCTCCGTGTGCCGACGCGCAGCTGCGCGCGTACGCGCCCCGCCGGCCCCACAGCTTAGGGGAAGGCGAGACCGCGCGCGCAGCAAGGGAGACCCTAGGCAAAGCTCTCGAGAAACAACAAAGAACATTTATTAACCTGGAAGTCAATACAAACACACGTTTTAACATAACTTCCGAATATTAATCACACAAAACATGGCCGAATGGTCGCCGGTGGCCGCTAACGGCGCACCGCGACAGAGAGAGAAACAAAGAACAAAGAACCCCCAGCAGAAGAATTTGCCTATCCTTCGGTCAGCGCCTGCCATCGTGCACCCCACAGCAGAGAAAAGGGAAATAGAGAGAAACGACAGACGAACAGACGGGGGCACGATCGGCAGACGCTGCCTCAGGACATCGAGACGACGGAAGAGTGCGCGCACGCCCGCCGAGGCCGGGACCCCGACAAGCCGGAGTAACCATCGGCCGGCGGCGGACAAAGGGGGCCGCCGCCGGCAGAGAAGGAACACGTACGCACCTTCCGACGCCCCGATGTGGTCTCCCCGGGACCCGTCTTGCGCGCGCTTACCCGGAGTGCACGCAAGCCGGGCCCGAATCCCGCCAAAATGTCGGCCAATAGGCAAAGCCTGTTGACCTTCGCGTGGGCGGGGTGACAGCAGAGTGACAGTGTTTTATGACCCGCTGCCACCCCGTCCAGGCAAGGAGGAGAGGGACACAGAGCCCCCTCGGCAATACAACGTAATGGCCTCCTCACAGCCATCGCGAGAGCCTGAAAACGCTGCGAGAGCCAGAAACCCCACAATATATATATATATATATATATATATATATATATATATATATATATATATATATATATATATATATATATATATATATATATATATATATATATATATATGTATATATATAACTTACATTGGCAACGTTTACCTTCCGAACTCTCTCTAGTGAAGCTAGCTTAGCGGGACTCTTTGAGGAACTATGAGGCTTTGTTTGGGATATCATTGACCTTAGTGAGGTTAGAAGTGGTGAGGCTTATACAATGCTGATTAACGGCCACGTTCTCTGCTATAGAGGGCGGCATGATAAGAAGCAGTACGGAGCAGGATTCCTAATTCATAAGGACATAGCAGACAACATTGAACAATTTTAAAATTTAAATTATGGGTCTTTACGTGCCAAAACCACTTTTTGATTAGATAGATAGATAGATAGATAGATAGATAGATAGATAGATAGATAGATAGATAGATAGATAGATAGATAGATAGATAGATAGATAGATAGATAGATAGATAGATAGATAGATAGATAGATAGATAGATAGATAGATAGATAGATAGATAGATAGATAGATAGATAGATAGGTAGATAGATAGATAGATAGATAGATAGTACAGAGAGAGGGGGGCATATACGGAGAGGCAGGGAGGTTATTCAGAGGCAGTCATGCCTGACTAGCCTGCATTGGGGGAAGTGATAAGAGGATAGAATGGGAAATCGAGAAATAAGTACAAAATAAGTAAACCTCGCGCGCAATCCAGCAGTATATAGTAATTTTTAGCGCACAGAAAGGACACAGGACTGAAAGGAACGACGCGGACACAGCGATCCTTTCGTCCTGTGTGCTGTGAAAGTAGTTCCTTTCAGTCCAGTGTCATTTTTGTGCGCTAAAAAAATTACTAGGTATTACCAACATGCAGAAGCATATGTTTTTTCCAAGTATGTAGTAGGCTGCGTTGTCAAAGTCTATAGCCCTGTAGACCTTATGAACTTGAGCAGCGCAAATATAATCACGTGTTGCTAGGCTAGTTTGTTCTTTTTTTCTAGTTCTGCGTGCTGTATAACGTGTGCGTTTGTAAGACCTACGAATAGCTATGTGGGTGGAGTAACCTCGGGAGTACCGGCCTAGAACTTTCTCTTCCGATAGCGGATCAACAACGTTACAGTTGGCGACCAGTAGAGAATGTCAGATGTCAGTCCAAAGCTCGTAATCACCTCCACTGCTGTATATTGCACGGTTCGTGACAGCTCCGACCTTTACTCGCTGTTTACTGACTTCAGACCAAACCCTCTCTTCCCAGCAAGCACAGAGTTAAGGGTGGTATCACGCTCAAATGTCGCAACGGGCGCCAATTTTGCAAGCCGCCTGCTGGCCAACACAAACGCCGAGAAGTCACTTGCCAGAAACAGTTGGGAGAGTTACGAAAGCCAGCCCGCACCTAGCCCAACTATGATCGCCCTTATCACTACGCAAGTAGCCAACGTGGGAGGAACTTTTACGATCTGCTAACAAGACCCGCGTTAGCGTAGTCATACATTCAGCGCCTGAAGCGGAGTCCGGTGCAAGACGCCCACTCCATCGACTTCTTAACACGGCTCTCTTGGAATGGAACATTGCGTGATGGCGTGCCTACGATATGTTTCTTCTTTCCATGGCGTCCGTTTCGAAGAACTCTGCGCGGTGTTGCGTCATAAGGCTTGAGGGCACGTTTTCAGAAAAGACTGTAAATATGGCAAGCGTCTTTTATTTATTTATTTTGTTTTAGAGCTTAGCCGCATTACGAAAGCCCGAGAACAGCGCGAAAGACACACTTCACAATGTACTTTACGTCTAGTTTTGCAGTATGTGTGCTTGTACGTATGTATAAGTTAGCCGGCGACGTCGGTCTAACTGCACGCTGAGACGCCGTTCTTGTTCTCTCCTGGTCTTTGACTATGGCGGGCGCGAATTGGAATATGTACGTACTCATGTGTACCGCATTCGCACTCAGATACCATGCTCTGGAACGAAGAACGATAATGCTACATATTGCGCAGTAAGATGCATCCCAAGTGCAGCCTCGTAAAAAGAAAGAAAGAAAAAGAAACAGATGATGATGATGATGATCACGAGGAGGAGGAGGAGGAGGAGGAAGGATGGGCCCTGTTGCGTTGCTGTATAGCAGTAAACCCATAATCAGCGGATGACGGTGGCAACATTTTTACTTTAGCTATGTGAGGCCTCTCTCGGTGGTTGCTCAGGACGGCACCGTGGATGTTCTTGAAGACAGCAAGCACGGAAAATAATAGACTAATGCGCCTGATGAAGAATAGTAGTGGATAATTATACCTCAGCTGGTAGTTCCATATACGAGACCTTTATTTCGCTTCTACTGCATATGAGACCTCCAAACGCGGTTTAGTCCATCCATCCGTGGTACGTTTGTCATGCTGTGATCCATTCATTGCAATTAATGTTATTATTCGCTTTGCAAGCATATATGCAATGGACAGAGGGGAAAATCGGGGAATAAGCATGCTGACAACTGTCACAGAAAGAGCCTCGACACCAGAGTACACTTCATGAAGAGGAGGATAAAAACAGGAACTGAAGATGGCGAGCAAGTCAAAAGACAGCCAGGCAAGTAAAGTACCTTTGTCTTTGTTCTCACTTTTTTGTCTCGTTCCCTCGCTGTTCATGATATTACAGAGATACGTACCAACTCTCAGAACAGCAAACTATCCTAAAGAAGTGAACAAGGATGAGAGATTAAAAGACTATAGTAAAATAAAAACAAAGAATGTATTGTGGTTGTAGGAGAGGAAAAACTCATTGCTGGTCACACTAATTTCGAAAGAGTGTTAAAGCGACTACCAAAAACCTAAAGAAACAAACTAAGGTCTTGCCACTCAGAAGCAAAAAAAAAAAACGCTAGCAGTGGGAAGTCAAGTCAGCTTGTTCTAGACAAGTAAGTGTAACGTACAAATAGTAAGTGCAATATGTTTCTGATGCAGCGCTTACAGCTCGGAAACGATATTTGGTCCCTCGAATCTCTTATATACACAGCACCGTGCGTCGATTTGTAATTATCCTATTACGGACAGTGCAATGTATTTGTGCAAGATTGGAGAAGTGTTGATGAGAAGTGTTGAGAATCAGGCTGATTATGATGATGAGATGAGAAGTGTTTCACGAAAATTGGGCGCTGGGAAAGGGGAGGCTGCGCCAGTAGCAGTACGTAGAGTGACTGCATGTCATGGAAGTGAGTTCAGACACGCGCGAACTGACGACATGTGCTGACTATTTCTTGCCAAGGCCATAGTATATGATATTTGGTAGTCTGCTGCTCAGAAGTTATCGATTAGGTAATGGTGAATGCTGAGTGTGAGCGTGATTACATAAAAAAGGCATAAGAATGTCTCTAAAACTGTTACGCAAGCTAAGCTAACAAAAAAAAAATAGAAAAGAGTACGCAAGGTACACTTCAGTGTTGCGTCAAAGGTTATTCGGCGACTGTTTCTAATTAGAGAAGGAAATAGCGACGCGTTAGTATACACATTCGAAAATGCTGCCATATTGACCATAATGCCTCGCAAACCTTGGCAGCCCACGAAATAAATGTTACCATGCTTGCGATGTGTGCAAGCTGCCACATAGTACAGAAAAAAAGGGGAAAAATAAATTATAGGGTTTCGCGTGCCAAAACCACGATCTAATTAGTGACTAAAGTTGCACGTTGGGATTGTCGGTATATCATGATGGAGGCAAAAGGCTCAGCGCGTCAGAAACAGGACCAAAGAAGGACGCAGACGACATACAGGTTTGGCGTCAAACGGGTTTGCCGTCTGTGTCCTTCTTTTGTCCTGTTTCTGAGGCGCAACGCCTTTTGCCTCGATTTGATTAATGAGGTACGCCGTAGTGCGTACTCCGGAAATTCGGGCCACCTGGGGTTCTTTAACGTGCGCCTAAATCTGAGTACACGGGTGCTTTCGGATTTCACTCCCATCGAAATGCGAACAAAACAAAAGAACAACTATGATATAATTTGTTATCGTACAATATTGAGTGCGAAGTCACTACTGTGTCTGTATGCTACACGACTTAAAGAATTTCTCGTGTCTGAATATGAACACGAGAAAATACATTTGCCTGCCACATTGGGCAGAAGCTTATAATTGTATATTATGGCTTATATCGCAACTCCCTGCCACCCGGTCTGGTCTTAAACCATCCGGCCCCGCAACCGCAATCGCGAACGTCCGCCCATCGCATTTCTGAACAATATCATGCTCCGAGCATTTCCACGTATCCACATAGTGTGTACGTGGTCAACCTTAAACACACTGCTCAAACACTGCGAATGTATAACGCACACTGCAAACGCACCGCCGTGTATATATATACGGCGTCGTTATGCGCATTAGCGGTTCTGTGTGCGCTCGTATCTTCCTTCTTTCAGCGCAAAAGCGCACACACTCGCTGTTTGCCCAGCGCACGCCCGAGCAGATCGCACAACAGGCTAATGAGTGCGTTCGCTCCGGCTAAGCCTCGGGCGAAGCTCGACATGCACAAATAGAAGAGCGCGTATCCAAGATAAAGAGAGAGAGAGAGAAAAAAAAGAAAAGCTTATCTCTGTCTGCCGTTTAGTCGTCGCCCCGCAACCCGGATGATGCGACGCGAACGAGCGCACACGCGCGCCGAGTTATCGAGACTCTGCGTGAATATTCATATGCGCTCAGGCGCACAGCAAACCGAGCGACGCATCAGCGATATACAGACCCCCCCTCCCCCCCCTCTTCCCACGCACGAGCGGCGATACCCATTAATGATGCCGGTCCTCCCCCCCCCCCCCCCCCACTTCTTTTCTTTCCCTGTAGCATTCAGCACCCTCTCCCTAACTCCCTGATCCCATGAGTGCGGAGAGACCTGGAGAAGATCAAAGTTACGAGTCCCTTAATCCCATCGGTGGCTCTTGACGAACGCAAAACCGCCGCTGCGCCAACGTTTGCTTGCGTTCCCTGCTTGCTTGCTTGCTTGTTTGTGCATCTGTGTGCCCAGGCGGGCGCTTATGGAATGCAGGCTCTCCTTAATAAGCGTGAGATAATGCCGTCCCCGCAAGCCTGAGTTGGGAGAATGCGATAACGCCCGAGAAACAGCCATCGTGAAGGAAAAAAAAAATATGAGTGCTTTCAAACTTTGGCAGGACTGGGAAGCGTCGGAAAAAGATATGGGAAGCCGAAGGGAATGGAATATTCATACGAGTCTTGTCTCGACGTTCACAAAGAAATTTTCATGATTGTCTAGGCTTTAACAGCTCGCTTCGTAGTGCTTACGCTCGCTTTCTCTTACTGCGCAAAGTACAACGTGAGCCCTACAGCAAAGTGAACAGCAATTAAACGTTTCGAAACTTGCTATGAAATTTCATTGCGGATAAGCCCAAGTTTTCAGTCGTCGCGTTAAACCACTGGGTCCTTCCAAGAGGGACTCCTGAACACCACAAAACTATACGCGACAGTTTGCTACTCTATCTATTAAGGAGCGAAACAATTTACCTCGCCGGAAGAACCACTGGGGTTGCTTTTTAATATATGAATTTTTTCTTCATCTAATAAAGGTCTTTCTCTCTCTCACTTCCCAGGACATGCCGATTCTCCACGGGGCAAAAGTTCATCTCATTTTAGAACGAGAGTTTGTTGTGACGAGCACTTTAACTCGACTCAAAAAGCAGTGAAATAGTTTCAAAACTTGAACTGATCATTTGTATATTCTCTGCCAGAATAGCAATCCGTTTCAGTCATAAGCGAACACGCTGGAAGGTAGTCATTTGGAGTACTTTTGCCAATAAGAAAATTCCGTTTCGTGTTGCGACCCATGCCTTCAATGATTACGAAAGCATTGCAATATGTATGCAAGCCTACGTGTTTCAATAAAAGAAGCGCTTGCTGCCTCGGCAGCATCGTCGCTGCCGTCACTCAGCGCGCATCAGCTAGCCCGTTTATGACGAGCGACGCTGATCACAAAATGACGACGCCACCCGTTTCCAAATGAGGCAGAGGTTAAAGCGGCGAAAAAGGCACAAGAGGCCTCAGTTGACTGCCGATCGAGCTCGGAGGTCAAAGTTCGTAAGAAGGACGAACGCTGCGCGTTTATCGACGACTATACGACCGCCCGATTGGGATCTGCACAAGCGGCGTGCACCGTCTTATGCGAGGTCGCGCAGGCGGGCGGACATCAGAATTCGAGGGACTTTCTCTCCGGTCTCCGCGCACTCCTACATACTAAATGCGCGGTGCAAAGCGTGGAGCAGCCCGTCGCGTAATCACCGCAATTCCAGGTAAGTAGTATCTATACGGCGTTCCTACGGGCCGCCGCCGCTCTCATCTCTGGTAGACCCTCGAGGGGTGTCCCGACCGCTTTCTTTGCTTTTGTGTTTCCTCTCGACGATGGCAACGCGCTCCCACATCTTTACCCCACCGAGTCTTTGGCCAGGGCACGCGTGCACGGTAGTTAGCGAAGCCGGGCTCCGAACCAAAAAAAGGAACCGTCACCTTCGACCTCCCCATCTTCCGTTCCCCCCTGACCTCCCTGCCAGGTTTGCAAGGCATATACCAGCTTCCTTCACCGTCCCGAGCAGCGGCTGTTGTTGTCTCGGGCTCCCCGACCGTTGTCTAATGTTTCGTCGGCGGATCGCAGTTTTCGCGGTTAATCGTGTTGTGTCTCCGGCGAGGCAGGAGCGAGAACGTTGACGAGCGTCGCTTTCGTATCCCCTGTTGCGCGCCGTACAAGTGAGTACGGTAACACAAACAGAAAAGAAAAAAAAAAGCAAATGCCATTGCAGGCACTGCTGGAAGCTCCGCGCCCGTGATCTTCGCAGTTGTGTGCAGTGTTGCTGGGAATGAGTGGTCAAACAAACAAAAAAATGAATATAAGGTGACCGTCAATTGGGAATGCGGGGAAGTAACCTGTATTTAGTTACCTCGTTCTGGTAGCTTCGTTATTCTCAAGACCAACCAAGTTCGAGTGCTGATTACATTAACGACTTAGGATAAAACGAACTCCCCAGATCTTCTCGCCTGATTGATATCGCTGCTTCCTTCGTTTTAAGTGCGAGTCGGTACGTAGGACAGTCTAAGGCTGTCACCACAGAACGACGTGGTAAACGTCGAGTGAAGAAATCGCGTTGCGATTCCATCAGTGAGCGGCCTTGGAGAGGTGCGTTGTTTAATCCATGTTAACACTACCACCAAGGTATCACTTGCATCGCACCTGTGCGCTCCGTACACTGTACGCAACTGCCAAGCCCGAACCGAACGACTGCGGCCCGCGGCGTCGTCGGGACAGCCACGCACGCGATGATGAATGGAGCGCGGATAATTTTTCATCTCGTGCCCGTCTGCAGGGGCTATCCTGCCGACGCGCACGCCAGTCGCGTCCGTCTCCTGGCTGCCCGCGCCGACTGCCACCCCCGGGCGAAGAGAGAGAGAGAGAGAGAGAGAGAGAGAGAGAGAGTCACGAGGCGGACAGAACAGGACCATGGACAGTACGTGCTTCCTGCGGTGCACCTAGTGGGCCTTCCGAATCTCGACCCATGTTCTATCCGAAAAAAAGTTTTGGGTGCCATTAATTGATTGAATGATTGATTGATTGATTGCCATTGATTTGATGCCATATATAAACAGCCTCGAGTTCGGCAACGATAACGTGTCTTATTTTGTCATAGCGCAAGCTTGACAAGGACAAAAGAAGGCACATCAGACACACACAGCGCTGTGTGTGTCTGATGTGCCTTCTTTTGTCCTTGTCAAGCTTGCGCTATAACAAAATAAGATATGCCGTACCAACAAGCCCCTATTGCTATCCTCATCGGATAACGTGTCATCATGGACTGAGCTTCATCCCACCAACATCGTCCCCCCGCGGTTCTCAGCTAGCGGCGTTTCGCAAACGTACTAGCGTGGCTTCCAAGTCTCCCAAACGGTGCGGTTTGCGGCATTCTTCGAGGCCGTGATAGCCGTAACGCGCGCTGGAACCATTTACCGGCCACGTATTCACCCTGAATCGCGGCTGTTCCTATTGTCACTCTCAAGACATCTCTACCTGTGCAGCCTTTTGTCTTCATGCTCGTCGTTCGCCGTTGTCTTGAGCAACGTATCAGAAAAGACGTCCTGGGTCGTGATCTATGCATGCTGGCCTGTGCCATCATCAACGTGTTCCTCCAGTGGATGCCCGTTTGAGCGCGTCCAAGTCTACCGCGAGCTCCCGCAGCAGTAATTGGAGCCCATTCTCGATAACCTGCCAGATAAATTGAGCAAACCGCCAGGAGAAGGGAGCAAGAAAACGCAGAATAACGAAACGAACCAGGCCGGAGCAGATAATATTATAAGATTAAAACAAACCATACCAAATGGGCATGTCTAAGGTCTAGGGCGAACTTATGTATAAGGCAAACTTAAGCGTATTAAGGGACGACGGACGTTCGGGGATTTGTGCTTAAGTTTGCATTAGCAGGCCAGACCAATCCAAACGGAACTAAGGTGAAATAAACTGTACAAAGCTAACCTAACCTAAAGATAAGCGAAATCATAGTGCACCATACCAGCACAGACCAGAAGGAAGCTGGAAGGAACGGTAGCTTTTTCCATCCGGATATAGAGGGAAAACGCCTGAATAAACACAAAACATAAAATCGCTTGGAGTGTGTGAAAGTTATCATGCACCGGCAACGTGTGCCTCTACTAAGAAACGCGCTAGGCATGTCAGGTGAAGAAGGCTAACAACTAAAAAAAAGCGTAGTGCCGTATCGTTTTTTTTTAAATTTCTTTCAGTCTGCCCTACTCCAGTGTTCAAGCTCATTACAAAGGCATACTGTACACCATGACTCAATGACTCAATAACATGACTTAGAAAATGTCGTAATCTGAAGTACAACAAGAAAAAAAAAACGAAAAGAAGCAAGAAACGTAACGTGGTTGCTGGGCCGAACGAGAAAGCAAAGCAATAGAATGCCAAAGGGTCTCGTCTCCCTTTGATCACAACCTCAGTGCCCGTCAGGTTCCGCCTGTCCTCCTATTTCATCATTACCGCTAACGCGTTTGCATCGACGTGCGTTGTGTAGGCGAACAAGAGAGGCGAACGTACTAACTGCCTCCGGGCTATGATTAAAACGACCAGAGCACACACACACACAAAAAAGAAAAGAAAACGAGGAAGGAACGCTAGCAGCAAAGCTGCCTCATCTGCCAACTTCAATCTTCCGGATGTCATTCACCGCGAGAAATTCATTACGCGCATTAGGGTGGGCTGCGCGAGCCGAGAAGCGCAAGGGTGGCTGTACACGTCGCGACAATCGATATCTGCTCGGGACAGTCGCAGACAGCGCGCCAACAGAGCCACGATTCTTTTACGAACTTTACATATTTTTTTTTTTATCGCTCGCCTCGCGCTCAAGTCTACGTGTGAGCTCATCCTCTCGTTTTCTGTGTCTCCCATCGAGCATGCAGTCGCCCCTTGTCTTTTATGCCTGATTTTCGTTCCCCTCTGCGGTTAGGTTCCCTGCTGTCCGACGATCGCGTCCGTACCGTCCCGCTGCCACGTCAGCTCTCCCCAAGCCTGGCGACGTCCGTTGGCGCGCGCCATCAGCGAAAAAGGTCCGCAAACACGGGGGGTAGCCGACACTGGGCATATAATACGGAGGATACGCCCTCATCTGCCTGAAAACATCACCGCGGCCTCCTTCCTTGTCTTTCTATCTTTGTTCCGATCACTCTATTTTTTTTTCGCCTTCTATTGCGTGCAGTTCTGTGTGTTCCGACGTCTGGCTCAGCGTGTCTCGCTTTGAAAAAGTGCCTAGCATTACCCATGCGCTTCTGTATTTTGTATGCTTGAGTTCTTTCGGTTCAATCGCTTTTGTCACTAGATATTGCGTCAGGATGGCCAAACGTGCGTCATGGAAGATGAAGAGGAGCAGTTGGACGGTGCTTAAAGAGTGGGAAAGAAAGAGGAAGAAAGACGGCGCCTCGTGAAACTGGCAGGCAGCTCTTACAACCCATCACTACGTATATACATACATATATATATATATATATATATATATATATATATATATATATATATATATATATATATATATATATATATATATATATATATATATATATATATATGTATATATATATATATATATATATATATAGAGAGAGAGAGAGAGAGAGAGAGAGAGAGTTTTTAAGAGGAGGCTTTAAAAAGATTTCCGATCGCAAGTTCGTCTCTGTTGTAGAAGGGTAGGGATTTGGGCCAGTTGGCACATCGCTGAAAACTTACAATATCGCGAAGTAACAACAGTTGTAGGTTAGCCGTCGCGTGTCCCGTTCCATTCTTTCACTCCTGCGTGTTCCACAACATTATAACTTGTGAAATATATCTTTCGCCCACGAAATCTGAGAAAAATCTGAATACCTGCGCAGCCTCACAACGCAGACTGGTATTCATATTTACAGCATCTGGCAGGGTATGTGAACAACAATGTCATTCTCGGTTTTAATGAAAGATGTTACAGCCTGCTCGGAAATTGGATGTTTTCTGAGATTTCGTGGTCGATGAACTTTTGTGGTTGACTGTACACGTTGCACTTGCACAGGAAAGGTGTGTTTACTGGGGCGTGGTATTGTGGCGCATCCAGCATGCCTTTGGGGAAGGGCGACCTGTTGCCTCTGAAATTTACCGCCTTTATTGGCCCTTTATTTATTGTTTTTTCATTCTTTACCTGATTAGACATGGTACGTGTAAGTTGCTTGAGATGAAAGGACACAAACCTGAGCAAATGCTTATCATAACTTCAGAAGTAAATCTTTGGGTGAATACACATCTCAGACGCACACATGGAACAAAAGTGGTTTCAGACACTAGGCTCTATGAACCAGTTGGAAGCACTATCGATTCAAATCTCTGGTAAACGAACGAAAGTGTGGGCGCAAACGCGAGGAAAGGCGTAACAACCTTTATAACTTGTCACTGAGCCCGCGCATACTCGAGCAGTGTAACAGCTAACTAATTAAAGTTCGTCTATGCAGACCTCACTACTCGGCAGTGTTTCACAATTCTTTCTCCTAGTAAATGGACGTTCTCCAGAGTTTCTACTATCGTCAACAGAGCTCATGTTTGTGCAAGTTGTACCAACGACCGTCACAAAGACGATGTTTGGTTGTCTCATGTTATCCCATAGCGGTTACACTGGCACAGGGAGGCTGTCGTCCATTCCGTACAATGAATAGGCCTTGTGAATCACCCACTGCTGCCTGAAATTTCATCGATACTGCCTTGTCGCTTTCTTAATCTACCACGTCCTCTCTTGCCACGAGAGTCAAATGCCACATCTGTGATGCCGCCATTAGCTTGTCTCTTCCCGTTACAGCGCCGAGATGAAGCCAAACCAAGCCCGCACTCAATTAATAAAGTGAAGTAGAGCTTCCTTGTGCTTCACGAACGCTCTGGACAAAAGAGCTGCACACACTCTTTGCAGGAGAGTTTTCATGGCCAGAAGGCGAGCTTAACGTCGGCAGGGTAACTGGCCTCACTTTTGATGGCTGTGACTGAAACTTTGTTTCGAAAAATGACGAAAAAGATACCCGTGATAACCCAGGACGGCAATAAATCCTTGAAAAATAAAGGGTTGGGGGGGGGGGGGGGGGTGAGGGCTTTGCTTCCTGCTGGTACAAGAGGGAACTTACCCTTGCATTGCAAAACATGCGAATGCCGACCAATTTTTTATAGTGTTTCGAGTGGGGGGAAAGAGCGCGGTAGACTGGAAAGAGAAATAAGCGAAGCGTTCCACACAAGAAAGTTGGGCGCGCATATATGTGCAAGTCAGCCTTCGGTCGATTTCGTTGATAAAAAACTTCAATTTTTAAAATTACCACGACTATCCAAGTGTTGTCGGGAGAGGGTGTGGCTAGGATTTTTTATTTCTTTTGAAATCTTTGACTATAAATCTTGACATATTCTTCTTAGTTTTCTACGCATTCGTGGCGGAGATTAGTGGAATGCATTTGAAATAAACTTGACTTGTAAGTCCAGCGTTCTGCCGTGCGTTTCTTCACCCTGCACTCGCGTCGGTGCTTGCTGGAATTCCCTATACTATCACCATGCACCAACTCGCCCAGCAAACGACACTGATAAACAAGTTTAAGAGTGTAAGCCTGGAGCGTAAACTTCTGCCCATGGAGTTCTCAAACCGAAGAGAAGGAGCTGTGCAAAAACGGCGCTGAGAGTCGCTGGAAGCGCATCCACAGCGCATTCGACTCGGTTATATGTCGCCGTGGCCGGCACGTAGTGCGAGTTGGGAGACGCCGCAGCGTGGCGAAGAAGCACCGCGATCGCGCAGAACGCACTTCCCAGTTGGGACTCCAAGACTGCTCGAAATCGTTGGCTTTTTGGTGCGATCGAAAATATCTATGGTCCAGATTACGCGTCATTCATGTCTCTTGCGGGAAAGTCGCGGCCCCGAAATCTCGACCAACAGGGCCCAGTCAGGCCGGGAGCATTTCCCCTTTCCACCCAAGAAACTATGCTACTCCGAATGTCGTCTATAGTTTCCACAGTCCATATAATAATCTACCACTGCGGTATGTAAGCCAAGAAACGAAAATGACCTGTATGTACAGCTGCTGGATCCAAGGAGCTATATGCATGTGGGCAGGAGCTGTCCACGTATATTTACAAGCCACACAGGCACGAACACTGCCACTAAAACCGGCAACGCCTGCTCTCGCGTTTCCCTTTCCCTAGCCTGCAGCAGCGCTGCACTGTAGCACTCGGTGCAAGGTAGGCGCGCTATGCAAATGCATACGCGAACCCATGGCGCTGAGCATATGCTAAGCCGAATCTGTGATACAGGTAAGCACAGCGCTCGAATACGACGCGCATAATACGCGTGCATAGTGCGACAGAGAGACGGGCATCGCGTTTCCTCGAGCGGGCGAATAAATGGGGCGGAGCAGGAGGGGAAACGGGCGAGGGTATGCAGAAGTGAGCGACGCGCATGCGCTGTAGAGAATGGTGCAGGTACACACGGCGAGGGGGCCGGTGCTGAAACGTGGCGTCCGGTGCGGCAAGAGCACGAGATGGTTATTTACCCGCGGTGATGGATCTGCGAGACCGGGAGAGGAAAAAAAGGCCGATTCGCCTGCGACACGTGTTTGCCTTGGAGGCGATGGCCGGCGGCCAGGGGGAACCGTTGCGAAAACAGCGGTCTGCCCACCGTTCCGCAGCGCTATGGGGCATTGCATGTACGTGCGCGCGTGTGTTTGCGGCCACGCGTTGGTATTTGCGTTCGCTTTTCGCTCGCGATCCGAACGTAAACAGGCGTCGGAGTGAGGGAGGCCGGGTTTGTTTCTTTGTTCCACCACCTCGATGAAGCGTGCACTGCCCCTCCGTCAGTCTCTATATACCAGAGGCGTGTCATGATGCGCGCGCGTGCGTGTGCGCGTTAGAAAAATGGAACGCGCGAAGAACGGCACGGTTTCTCCGCATCTAGTCAGCAGTGCACACGCAATAAAAAAATTGCGACGCGTAAGCGTAGCCTTATGAAGCGCAGTTAGGTGGCGTTTTCTACGTTGGCGTTACCAGGAATCGGTGAGTTGATGCCATGCTGCAGCCAAGACTGAAATGCGTACGCGGTCGACACTGCAGCGAAGAGCGTAGCAGGTATACGTACATGCTGCGTTTATTCGTGTAAACACGAAAACTAGAACCAGTCATGTCAACACTAGTAGCACGTATACCCGGAACAGCACTTAGCGATGGTTTTACGTCATCACTAATGTTTCGAGTCTCCGTAGAGTGAATAGAAAATTTATTTCAACTCTTAGGGTCTTTGGAGCAGCACCGCAGTAGTAGCATCGCACAACGTGAGAAAGGCCCTGGTGACGCGCGCGCTGTCATGTGCACATTTTAGCAAACAACACATAAAAGTCAGACCGTCTCCCCATCGGCTACATGGTAAATGCGGAGGTCTCCTCGCTGTTGCGATACGTTCGTACGCGCAGAAACTCGTTTATTATGCTGTAGGAAATGTCGCGAATGTACGTGTATTAGCAGACCCACATCTGATGACGCTAAGCCATCGATTGTGCTTTCCCTTGCTCATACATCATGTTACTATATGAGCATTTCAACTGATACACGAACCATCGATTCAGCCCTAACTGCGACAGGGTGTGCGCGAATATGACAAGCGTCGGCTTACTGGAGTGGCTATATAAAGCGTCCATGGCAACGTTCAGTTTGTTTTCGGATAGAAATCAGAGATCCCCGCTATATTGAATAACGATAGCTACTTGTTCACGAGCATATAGATCTTTCCGCGGTCAGATAGTGCATTAAACTTCGCCGTCGGGACTCTTTTTGTTAACGGGGGAAAAAAAAAACATGACGTCGTTTGGGCAAGACAAATGACTAAGCTTCCTTGTCCTTCGCTTTCTCATAACCCTGCGGTCCCTTATTTGAGCCCTAAATGAGGCAACGCAGACATGGTCGGTAACCGCAAACGACACACATGCGCTATGGACAACTTATGGGAGAGAGAGATAGAGAGGCTATATAATGAATACTGGAGACCTTTGCCTGGCTCCACGTCTGGCATACTAGTCCAGGTGAATGTGATGACAAATGAAATGATACACGCATGACATACCACACTTAACACACGCATGACATACACGATAACACAACATGCATATTTAAAGTATCCCGTATAGACCGGTGTCTCGCAGAAAAGTTAAAAGCGCCTTCGTAGCGCGACATTCCAAGCCGGCACTATAGTCCACGGTAGAAGTTAAGTACTTGTATGGTTCAGGGCGTGAACCCTGACGTACTTTAAGTGCGGTCGTTAGGACAATGTCCGGAAGTGAAAAAAAGGTTGCATTTGCAGGTGAAGTAAATGTTATGTCCTCTCGTACATTGAAAGTAGGGAACAGCGGCGATCTTACCCTTTTAATTTTACCATAGTCACATGTATTCTAAGACCTTCGTGAAACTTATCGAAACACCCGCGCTCGTAACCGGAAGTTTTGCGCGGCCAAGGGCTCTTTAAAACCTTAATTGCTCTAAGATGCCAGGCACGGACACAGTGCCCTTTACTGTCTTGACATTCGGGGCGCCACGCTTCTGCAAAAGACCTATAAGCCAGAGGGCCCAGCGAGCAGACAGATATTTCCACTCACCTATTGGCTTCTCAGTTTCTCCCGTAGACTGCTTCTTGCGGCAGCCCTCATTAATTAGCGCTGGGCATTCGATGCTAAGCAAGAGAGAGAGAAAGCAAGGGTAGGGAAGGCAGGGAGGTCAACCAGAACAGCATCCGGTTTGCTACCCTACACTGGGGGTGGGGGAAAGGGGAATAGAAAGAGGAAGAAAGGGAGAGAGTCAGCACTGAGTACATGTGGGAGGGACACCTTACACAATGACACTATAAGCGGTCTCTTAAGCCCGTGCACTTTAAGTACCGCACTAGTGCACGAATCGCTTTTCGAGCCAGTGACGGTTGTGGCCACGGTCCGAGTATCTTTGACTCGGTGAATGGTCTCGAGTCTAGTCTGTGTAAAGTTGCCCGCAGAGGGAGGCGGTGGACATCGTAGCGAGGGCAGGTACACAATACGTGCTCGATGGACTCCTCGCACCCGCAGGAGTCGCACATCGGGCTCTCAGCCATTCCCATACGGTAGGAGTATGCGTTCGTGAACGCCACTCCCAACCAGCGACACAACAAGGTTGCTTCGCCGCGGGAAAGGCTAGGTGGCAGTTGTAGCCGTAGCGTGGGGTCCAGTTGACGTAATCTGCAATTGAAGCCACTTGATGTCCAGAGATCTTGGGACTTCTTGCGCGCAAGTAGGCGAAGTTCTCTGGCAGCGTCCGACCGATGCTAAGCAATGGTCGGATGCTAAGTAATGTGCTCCATATGCATAGGAGCATATCACACCTAGCTCTCCAGCTGTGCTTCCTGTTAACCGTGGTCACCCATGACAGGAGACGTGCAATAAGTTCATCGCATAGCGTGAGGTGATATATTGCCGCAAGAAATAATTTATGATCGCAAAGTTTCGGCAGCGCTGTACGAGCGCGAAGTAACTCGAGCTCCGGATTTATTGGGCCGTTGTATATTCATGGGCGTGGCAGGGCCCTTCAGCGATTCCCCGCATCACATTCCAAGTTCACCAGACTACTGGCATACTCCTAAAAGAATAAACCAGAACGGAAAATTGACATGCTTGTCCTATATATTTATCTACTTCTCCTTTTCTGTGATCTTCCGCGCTGATCGACCCACTCTTATGCATGAAATCAGTTATTTCATGCATAAGAATAGTCAACTTATAGCCAAATAATTACTTCATATAACTAATACAACAAATTTACAGCTTCAGTTTACGCAATGGGGTTGAAATATACCTACTTCCAAGCGTTGAGTCACCATAACAGCCAAGCATTATGCCAGAATTGTTGGGCTTTATAAGATTAAGAGTAATTTGAAACCAGTGCTTTTTTTTTTGAAGCAGTCTCAATGCACAATAATTCGCATCGACGCCTGTAATGCGCAATGTTATCTCAGATTGTAGAGAACTGCTCTGTAATGTATTTCACTCATCCATGATAACTAATGCGCTAAAGGGTGGTCACGTGAAACACGCGCAGAGAGCAGCTTTTACGCGTGAACTGGGCAAAAACAACAACAACAACAAAAAAGAGCAAGCAAGCAAGCAAACAAACGAAGAATTAACAACAAAAAGAAACTCACAAAGGAAAGAAATACTGCGAGAGAACGAAAGAGAGCGAATCAAAAATGACCCTCGCGTGTTATGCAGACGGCTCGCGGTGACCCCATCTTCACCGCGTCTTCCCGCCAACCGATGCCCGCTGGGAATTCCAGCGGCGGCGCGTATCTCATCGGTAATGACGTCATTTGCCTGCGATCCGGCGCCGTTCCCCACAGCGAACCCAACACCGATGGCAGTGCAGTTGTCAAGATAGTTTCTTGGTTCTCTTCTTATTGACTGCTTGGCCGACGCCGACCGCCTGCTCGTTCAGTATACTCTCTCTTTACGCCGCAGGAATGAAGGTGCGGGCCACAAAAGAATGAAAATATAAACTAACGTAAAGAGAGAGAAGTGACTACGCATTTGAACGTATACTCTGATAGGTTTAAGGCGTTGACTGAAAAAGTGTGTGCGAAAGACGATAATGTTTTTCTAACGTGGAAACGACAGCACAATGAAGAAGTTCCCTTCAAAGACACCATAAAAATATGTTTGCGTGTCGTTTACTCTTTATACTGCTCCGACAGCCGGTCAACGTTGCGCCCAAGGAAAACATGAAGTGGTATCGCAGTGTGACCCGGGACATGATGGTACGGCAGGCAACGAATTAGCGGACTGGCTGGCAAATTCGGCCAATAAAGGTGCAGAAATTGAACTGACCCTTTCAACACCGCTGAAAACACGACGCACATTACAAGTACTAAATGTATTAAAGATGTGTATGTCATCCTGGTTTAATGAAAATGCTAAGGAACCGATGATTTATAAAGTGGGCCCCCAACTCAAGCACCAGCTCGATGTAGAACTTTCGAAAAGTATACCGACACTAATTCTTCGACTGTCTTGGGACAGCACACGAGCAACACTTGCGATATAACATAAATTGGGCTTCATACCTGGCTTGCTCCTGTGGCAACGACGACGAGGATGTCCGCCATCTACTCCTCGAATGACCCAGCACGTGACGCATAAACTGCAGCTAGAGAGAGAGAGGGAGACAAGAGAGAGAGATAGAGGAAAGGGGAACGGCAGGGAGGTTAACCAGAGGGGAAGATCTGGTTTGCTACCCTACGCTGGGGAAAGAGGGGAGCGGCAGGTAAAGTGATAACAAAGTAGAGATAAAGAAAGAAAGGAGCACAGACATACGATCACAGTTGGTCACTGTCGCCGCACACTGTCACCGCACAGCACAGTAGCACTTGCAGCACTATGAACATCCGTTCATGCTACAGCCGCTTGTCCGATTCTGTAGCCCTTAAAAACTGCAACAGTGCCCTCGTCGCCCTCTGCTGCGATGGCTTGTGATGGCGGCATTTTAGAATGCCGCCATTCTTCTGTTAGAGGTTAGGGGCTCTGTTAGAAGTTCCTCTGTTAGAGGTTTTCGGTCAGAGCGCCCTACCGCGTTTGCGAGCGATCGTCTCTGTAAATTATAGCGAGTACGGTCACAGAGAAGGTGCTGAAGAGTCTCCTCGTTACCACAGTTATCATACGAGGCGTCGTCGGCCCATCCGATTTGGAAAGCAAAAGATTTGGTGAACGCTACCCCTAGCCATATTCGACAAAGCAGGGCAGCTTCGCGACGGCAGAGTCCATAGAGAGAGAGGCAAAAGGGGAAGAAAGACAGGGAGGTTAGCCAGTGTAAATACCGGCTGGTTACCCTGTGCTGGGGAACGGAATAAATTGAATAAAAGGAGAAAGAAGAAAAAAAAAAGCTCAGGAGAATTCACACAGTAACACGATGCTACGCGCTACAACGCGCTACAACATTCAAAGGCGGTTGCACAATTCCCAAGCCCTAACCGCAGCGAGAAGAATAGCTGCGCTTTATTGATCCTCACCGACCGTTCTCACTATAAAGATTGCTGGGCCTTCGGCCATCAAAAATAACACAGCGTAAGGCATTGAAGGCACTGGAACAATTCTTCGAAAAACACAGGCATCCTTAGTGAGTACTAGATGCCGCACTGAATAGTAACGCGATGCATGTAACTACAACTTGCTTCCATTTGTCTGTATTTAAGAGCGCTGGTATATTATATGTTATACTCCTTTATATTCTGTGCCGAAGCTCACTTTCGACCGCCGTACCCTGCGCGTGCATCATTTAATCAGGTGGTATTTTTCGTCTGTTTACGTGCTCATCGCAGGCTACGTCGCGGCCTCGTGTGTTTGTTTTATGACTCTGCACACGTGCACATGTACGAACTCAGTGTTGTGCAACTTGCCTTCGCCTTTTGTATATATATTTTCATGTGCATATAAAGCTGTGCTAGGGATTTTTAGCCCAAGGACGCTGTTTCTTTTCTTGCGACATATATATTCCCTGATATTCCCTGATATTCCCTGAAAACGAGTAGCCGTCAACATTTTAGGGTGACTACTCTTTCTTTTACTTTCATAAAAATATAAAGAAGGCGAGAAAATGCTTCAATATGGTTTTTCCTATGGCAAGAAAAAAAAAAGAAGTGTGCATTATCAAAAGCCAAAGATGCATTCACGCTGTAAACGGAAACGAACAGAGCGAAAAGTGGAAAGGCACAACGTTTCACTGCTGGCTTGCTACTCTACACCGGAGACGGGGAAACGTGGCTTCAAGAAAAGAAGCCAGATGTTAGGAAACGAGTGCGCGCGCAGGCACACTGTAACAGTGTTCACCTCGCATTCACATTCACGAACGAGTATGCATTCACGAACGCATACTCCTACCGTATGGGAATGGCCGATAGCCCGATGTGCGACTCCTGTGGGTGCGAGGAGACCATCGAGCACCTATTGTGTACCTGCCCTCGCTACGATGTCGAACGCCTCTCTCTGTGGGCAACTTTACGCCGACTGGACTCGAGACCGTTCACCGAGTCAAAGATACTCGGACCGTGGCCACAGCCGTCACTGGCTCGAAAAGCGATTCGTGCACTAGTACTTGAAGTGCACCTGCTTATGAGACCGTTTATAATGTCCTTGTGTATGGTGTCCCTCCCACACGTACTCAGTGCTTACTCTCTGCTTTTCTACCTCTTTCTATTCCCCTTTCCCCCACACCCAGTGTAGGGTAGCAAACCGGATGCTGTTCTGGTTGATCTGCCTGCCTTTCCTACCCTTGTTTTCTCTCTCTCTCGCATTCACAAACGGAAACAGGTAAAAAAAAAAGATAAAGCAGCGACCACATGGAACGCATTTCTGGTGTATTTCTTTAGCGTACTCGGCTTCCTCCGGCGTCAGCGGGTTCGTTTTATGTGGACCGAGGACTAGCGCTGCTATCCTGGACAAAATGGCGTTCTCGTTACCGATCAAAGTGGATGCCTGCATTTCGGTCATTATCACAGCGCCATTATCGCGCAGCGGCTTGAGAAAGACGCGCCGACGCCGCACAGCGCCGCGCCGATAATACGCCCGAAATACGCTCCACGTGGCTGACGTTATAGAGCGCAGAAAGGCAAAGTTGGTTTTCAAGTTGAGGACGCGGGCGTTCATAAAGTGAACTTCGGAGACGCTGAGATGATTCTTATTCCGGCATTAATCTTATCCACCACCAGAGGGAATAATTCAGCAACGGGCAGTTTTGGGAATTACAGTTTTTTGAATAAGGATGAGTGGAACGATCGTGATATTGTAAAACGGATAAAAAAAAAAAGCCAGCGGTAACACACGATAGACCAGACGAAGATGGCGGGACTAGCTAGACTATTGGACTAGCTTAGTTCTAGTTCACCGCTTTGCTCTTTCAGCTTTCTTTTCTTTTGGTGCTGACGATTTGACTCTCTGGACGAGTGCCGGCTCGGATGGGGACATTCAGGACCACCTACAGACGGCGGTGGATATAGTTCAGGCGTACCTCGCGACTGGAGGCCTCGAATGTGAGCCACATAAAAAACAGAACCATTACTAATCCGACCCCGAAGCAGCTCTGAAACGCCAATTCCAGTGATTGAAGTGAAAATACAAGGCAAACCAATTCCCACTGCACAAAGGGTCCTAATCCTTGGTTATCACCTACAATCCTATGGCAAAGCTTACTTCACGGTAGATCTCCTTGGACGACAGTGCGAGCAAATCATCGATATGATGAAGCGTGTTAGTAACCGCCGCTCAGGACTCAAGGAAGCCGATATGCTGCGGTTGGTCAAGGCATGCATTATCAGTCGGCTAACCTATCCACTCCCATACCACAACCAGGAGCTCTCCCAGACCAACCGTATAAACACAATTAT
This sequence comes from Dermacentor albipictus, assembly GCF_038994185.2. NCBI lineage: Eukaryota > Metazoa > Arthropoda > Arachnida > Ixodida > Ixodidae > Dermacentor > Dermacentor albipictus. Next base: position 183,915,032 of record NC_091822.1, read on the forward strand.
TAGAAGAGCCGTTAAACAAGCACTCGGAATTGCTGTATATGCTTCCACGGAACGACTACTTGCTCTCGGGGTACCCAATACCACCATCGATGCACACAGAATGGCGCAACTCGAACGATTGAGACTGACCCCCACAGGCAGGCATTTGCTCTCATGGCTGGGCTACCCATAGCATTCACCCTCTAGACAAGAGCATGTCCCAGTCCCCTCAAACATCCGATCCTTACTCACCATAGTGCCCATACCGCGCAGTGTGCATCCAGAACATCATTATGGTCACCGGGATGCACGTGTTCGATACCTTCGGAAACTCCTCAACGCCCAGCCGGAGGGTACCGTCTATTATACCGACGCTCCCCACTATGCTCTTGTGATCAGAAACAAAGAAAGAAAGGTGTCGGTGGTGGCGGATGATCAGGGTAATGTCGTCACCTCGTGTAGCATCCAAACCGAGGCTACGCTCACAGGGGATACGTTGGACATAGCACTCGCCATCAACCACATCGTCAGTCAGATGAAGAGATCAACAAAACGCGCCCACATCATCATTACACACTCTCAAGACGTATGTCGAGCCTACTTCAGGGGTCATATACCTCAGGAAGCCGATCGCGCTCTCGAGCGCACGTAAGCTCCCCGCCATTCCAGATTCCTCAATACCACGCATCAGGCTGATTTGGACCCCTGCTCATGCCTCGCTATCGGACAATGACCGCGCTCATGCGGCTGTCCGATAGCTAACCTGCCGGGCACCTGGCAATGAGGCGAGCAACCCATATCAAGCCTCCCAGAATTTGCCTAACACATACCGTGACACTCTAGACTTCTACAGACTAGGGGGCTTGCGATATCACCCTCCACCCAAATCCTTCTCCTGGAATGAAACCGTATCCCTGAGACGGCTTCAAACCAACTCATATCCGAACCTCCTCCTTCTCAACAAGTTCTCCCCAACCTTTGTGGGGATTTGGGGAATTCGACGCGCCATGGAGCGGCCGCATTTCACCCATGTCTGCAATCCAAAAAGCCATGCCGTTCTTGCTCCGAACCAGTTTTAGCGGTGGCGCTCCACTCGCCATGGTTCGTGGGTGAGGGCGGAGCTAGTGACGTCACGAGAGTGGCCCTCGTGGCTACTGCCGTGACGGTACGGGCTCTCTTCTCCTTGGGGACAGCGCCCGGTACGTACGATGCTCTCTCTCATCCGCCGACACCTTTGTGACTAGGATTGAGCTCACGCACGGCGCCTTTGCCCGTGCGGGGAGCGCGTACCTCGTGTTGTTTCCTATCCCGACGCTAAGCCTAAGAACGGGTGCCTAGTGCTCGCGCGAGGTCGTACCACGCCGAGCCGCACTCATCGAAGGCCCAAGCCGAAGGAGATTGCCCGAGCTCTCGCGAGTTGGCCCATTGGTTATCGCCAGAGCAAGTAGCATAGCCGCCGGGACTTTTCCTAGCGGCGCGTCCCAGCTTGAGCCTGTGCTCTCGCAGCGACGTGCTACAGGCGCCCCTAGCTGTATTTTTCGCCCTTGGTGCGGGACCCCTTTGGTTCCCCGCCGTCCCGGGACCGGGCGTTTGTGCAGTGTTGGGTGCCGTTGGAAACAATAAACGGTTTCCTTCATTTTAGGGCAATACTGTGTTTTTGCGTGCGTCGCTCGGTAGCCCCACGTGGCCTGAGCTCGCGCGCAGCGGCGCTAGAGGCTGACGGCTGACGCGGCCCTGTGGCTCGCTAAGCTCGAACCCGCGGTGGTCGGTACTCCTGTGAGACCCGTAGACCCCACACTGGCGCCCAACGCGGATTCAAAGGCTCATTAAGCCTTTGTCTGTGCTTAGCCGAGTTAGTGCGCCTTTGCATATTATACTTGCCGCGTTATGTCTGCTAGGCCGAGTGACCTTTGTCACTTGTTAGGGGACTTTTGCCCTTTGTTACCGCGAGCAGACGCGGCGTTGCTCGATAAAGGGGCCAGTGCTCCCCTTGAGCAGCGAACTTATGCACCCTCACCTGTCGCAGCCCCCTGTGGGGACGACAACACGAGGCGCTACGTACCAGCTCCCAGTGGAGCAGTAGCGTTGTTTGGGAACGGGGCCAGAGCCCTCCCCGAACAGTGCACACCAGCACATTCGTCTGCCACAGCTCCCTTTGGAATGCAAGGCAGTGCGATGTCGCAGCGCTCTCGATCGGCTCCCTGTGGAGTTTACGGAGCGCGGCACGGAAACGGGGCCTTAGCCCTCTCCGACGTTTGCCCGATGGCTGCTACTCAAATGAGCAGCCAAAACCAGTGGTCTGCCACGGCCCCCTGTGGGGATTACAATGCTGCAGCCACGAATTTCGCTCATTCGTCTCCCTTTGGAGTACATTCGGTTGTGCCCAGTGGCGCAACCTTCGAGCGCGCACCTGTTTTGTCGACGCTGGCTGCAAGCGGCCTAAGCAATTCACGTATAGCTGCCTCAAGTGGCGGCTGTGAACGACAGCAGGCGCACCCCGCTAGGAGCCCGTTTTGCTCTGGGGCTGGTGGCACCGCGGCCGGTATCCCTGTGGAAACCGCGCCGCTGATCGAGCTGGAGGACTGTTCACCCTTGCTCGACCACGCCGCTAACGCGCCAACGGTTCCCTTTGGAGCAGGCGCACAGACGCTGTTGCAAAACGCCGCTGAAATGATTCAGTCACTCTCGGGGGCAGTTAAGGCGCTTTCGGCTGTCCCGAAATGCGCGCACCCCGCTGTACGGTTGGCAGTCCCGACTTACAGCGGATACGGTGACATGCTCAGTGCCAGGGATTATTGTGACTCCCTGGTGCGCTACCAGATGGCAAATCGTTTGGAGGATCAGGAGGTGCTGGAACGCGTCGTTCCCGTAGCACTTACTGACACGGCGGCTAGGTGGTACCGGCTTTCCGGATACCGTGCAACAACCCTCGAGGAGTTCCGCGTGGCATTCCTGCGCGAATTCCTACCCGCTGACTACCAGAGTAGGATGCGGCGAGAGCTTGAGCTACGTACACAAGCTCCTGACGAGTCGCTTCAGGAGTACGTACGCGCGATGCAAGACCTGTTCTTAATCGCCGAGCCCAATGCTTCGAACGAGGAACGCGTCGAACGGGTGATCAGGCAGGCACATCCGACCTTTTCGGCGTACCTGCGCGGCGGCCGCTTCCGAGATCTGGAAGAATTGGCCGCCGAGGCGAAGCGCATTCAAGGCGACATTCTCGCCGCGCGAGCCTATCGCCCACCGCCGCCCGCCAGCGAGGCCCTTGAGCCAACCTGCGCGTGGGGAGGGCCTGTGCCCCTCCCCCAACGGCAACAACCCGGCCAAGCTGCCTTTGCGGCTACAAGCGGGTGTGTTTGGGAGCTGAGCGCGCGCGCTCTAGATCCCTACACGTACGGGAAACGGGCAGCCTGTGCTGCACCACTGCCCGAAATGCATGCGCAGGGACGCACTTCGACCCAACGCATCGCAGATGCGGACGCTCGTGACAACAGCCCCTTTGGTCAAGCAGCGAGTCGACCCCGGCAGCGAGCTGAGGCCGCTCCGCCTCGGGAAAGGTACCGAGAAGGAGTGCGCTGTTTTCGCTGCCAACAACGAGGGCATATAGCAAGGGACTGCACCGCGCCCAGGCCTCCTGCGAGGTCGGGAAACGGGAGCGCGGGTCGCTCGTGAAGGCACGAGTGACCGAACCCTTGCTTGTCCCCTCGGCGTATCGAGCAGGTTGTGTTGCTGGGGCGCACGCGCCCTTCATTCCGGTGACCATTGTCGGCCGCGAATTTCCTGCGCTGCTGGACACGGGCGCAAGCGCTTCGTTGTTCGGCGAACAGGTGTTATCCCACTTGCAGAAGCACTCAGTGCGCTTGCGGGATTGCCGAACGACATTCAATCTTGCGAAAGGCGTGGCCCATTCGGCGGGCGCCGCAAGGCTGACAGTCAGGTGGGGAGAGCGAATGAGACGCACGCGTTTCGTTCATATCCCCGGGCTCAGTGTTCCTGTGATCCTCGGAAGGGACTTTCTCCTTAAAACAGGAATCGTTGTGGACATTGCGAATGGCGGCTATCGCGACGGACCGTTCACGTTGCTAAAGCCGTTCATCAGCCCGCCGGCGTCCGATCTTGCCTGTGCAGATGGGGCGCCGGAAACGTGCCGCGCGCCGAGTTCGGGGGCAAGCCCTCGAGCTCTGCGCTCGCCTGCTAAGACTCCCCTTTGGGAACGAGAGGCACGGCACGAACCGCGTCGCACGCAGAATTCGGGGGCAGGCCCTCGAGCTGTGCGCTCGCCCGGTAGCACTAACGTGGTAGCTGACGCGCTATCCCGTGCCCCATTGTGCACCAAGAGCATTCCTCCAGGTGTTACAGCCACTGCCGGTGCCTTTGCACCAGCAAGCGTCGGGGGCGAAACGAGCGCAGAGAGAGGCGAGTCCGCAAGCGGGCAAACCTGTCATTCCGCTCTCCAGGCAAGCAGCGCGCCGCAAAACGAGCGAGCGGGGGAGCTTCTCGAAAGCGAACCTACAACGCCGTTGGCTGCAGTCCTGAGTGGGGACGAGACCAGACTCCCCTTTGGGAGAATTGGAATCGCATTCAGCAGGCAAGAGTTACTGAAGGCCCAGCAAATTGATTCGTTTTGTCGCGGAGTGAGCGACGGTCTCAGGGAGACGGAGCGCCGAGACGCTGCTGGTAGTGCGGCGGGCGCAGGGGGGCCGGAACCGGCGTGTGTCGCTGGGTCCCCCACGGATTTATATTTGCTGGATCACGATGGGCTCCTGCTGAAATACATAGCCACCGATGACGAGGCTGTGGACCCGTTTAAGGTGGTTATCCCCAAGAGTCTGAGAAGCGCACTGTTGCGATCATCTCATGACGTACCCTTGGCCGGTCATTTGAGTGGCTCGAAAGTTTTTGCGAAACTAAGCCAAACTGTGACCTGGCCTGGCATAAAGCGTGACATTTTTCGCTATTGCCGTTCCTGCCATGTCTGTCAAACAGTGAAATCAAGGGGTGGCAAGCCGCCCGGATTGATGAAACCAATTGACAGTGAGCGTCCGTGGCAAGTGGCCACCTGCGATCTTATGGGGCCTTTCCCCAGGAGTAAGCAGGGGTTCACACACCTGATGGTAGTCGTCGATCATTTTTCGAAGTGGGTGGAGTTGTTTCCGCTTCGAAAAGTGACCGCGCGAGCGGTGCTGGAGAGGCTACAGGAAGTTTTTTGTCGGTTCGGCTTTCCGAAAAGACTAATTACGGACAACGCGTCCTATTTCACCGCTCGGGTGTTTGGTGCTACGTGCCGTTCCCTGGGAATTAATCACTCCACCACGTCACCCTACCATCCCCAGTCCAATTTGACGGAGAGGGTCAATAGAACCCTCAAACCAATGTTGGCGGCCTTTGCCGTGAGTCAAAAGGATTGGGCAGACCACTTGAGTGAGCTCGCGTTCGCAATCCGAACCGCCGAGAATCGCTCGACTGGTTTCTCTCCCGCTTTCCTCAATTTTGGAAGGGAGCTGGCAAATCCGGTGACCAGTGTCATTCAATGTCAGCTCGGGGATGAGGAGGCGCCGGCAGACTGTTCTGCGTACGCTTCAGCACTTCGGGACAGGCTTTGTCGGGCTCTCTGTAGAGCAAGGCAGAGTTTGACTTCGGCCAGGGCCCAGCAGAAGGCTCAATACGACCGGAAACATCGCTATCTTTCATTTAAGGTAGGTGATTTAGTCCTGAAGCGCAACCACGCTCTTAGCGACGCGAGCAAGGGGTTCTCAGCCTCGCTCGCTCCTAAGTGGCTTGGTCCGTACCGAGTAGAGAAAGTTTGGTCTCCGCTCGCGTACTTGCTGAAGGATTCTCCTTCGGGAAAACTCAGCCGTGCCCATATCGCCGACCTGAAAGCCTTTGCGTCGCGGTCCGACGAGCTCGCGCCGGTGCCCAGTGGCACCACCCGCAAGCAACAGGGCACACCCGGGGCGAAGGACCGCATTCGGACCACGCACCGGTACAACCTGAGGAGACGGTCACCTGTGTGATATCGCGCCTGACGGCGGACTTTTTCCGCCACCGAAGGCCCTCAGTAACATTGCTTAGCCTCAGTGGGTTAGCTTCTTTGCGGCCAGTGCACGAAAAGAAGCTGGCCCCAGCCCAGCTCTAGCCTTGTTGACAGTGTGTTGTGCAGTGTGCATTTTTTTTTTATTTTTGGGTACGCATGCTGAGTGTAATTATTGTTTTAATGTCTTAAGTGTACAGTTGTATAGTTCGTTTTTGTTACTTGTACATAGATTTTGACCGTTCTTGTTTTCTTCTGTGGGTGCTTTTTTTTCTTCTCGTTTTCGTTTTTTTGCCAAGAGGGGGGGTCTGTGACTGGCGTGTCGTGCAGCGCGGGGGGGTGACAGTGGTCCCCTTGACTCGTTGGTGCGGGAGAGAGGGACGCTTCGCGCCTGGATCGGCGCGGCGCGTTGTGGCCAACGGGCGGCATGGCGGACGGCGAGGAGCGCGGTGCCACTAGGAGTGTGCGCGTGTGTGTGTGCGTGCGTGCGTGGGGGGCTGTTGCTCATTGAAGCAAGCTGAAGCAGCCGCGCCAACTCCATCGGATCGCCGCGGATACCGTTGGTGGACGGGACCCTATGACATCACGCCAGGAACTCGGCTCTGCAGTCGCCGACGCCGTGCGAACGCCCTGCAGCCGCCGCTGTGGCTGCCCATCCATCCTGCGTACGGCGGCGTGGCCAGCTGACCTGGCAGTGTCCTGCCCCGTCCACCTGGAGTTCGGGACCACCACCACCACGAAAGCGACACTCATTCGGGCTCACCGGCAACTCCGACGGAACAACGGTGAGCCCGTTCCTGCGTTACCTGGCCTGTAATCAAGCCTACGCTCGCAACTCCCGCGACTTCGGCCACCGCCCTAGCCACAGAACTTTACGCGCCGCGTTCTCTTCGCACCCCCGGACATTGTCCCGCGCTAGCAGCAGACTCTTTTTGTTAAAATTTCTTCCCCCCCTTCGCGGCGTCATTTTTCTTGTATTTTAGAGTGTATTATTTTTTTTTATTTTTCCATTATCATTGTATGTATGTTTTTTTTGTACGCATAGTGCTTGCTGGGCTGAGGTAGCAATTAGCTAGTGCATGAAAGGCTCAGTTGTCTTTGGTGCATTAGCCCCTACCAGCTTCTTCGCCAGACTGGTAGGGGGGCAATTAAGGAGAGGAGGATGTGGGGATTTGGGGAATTCGACGCGCCATGGCGCGGCCGCATTTCACCCATGTCTGCAATCCAAAAAGCCATGCCGTTCTTGCTCCGAACCAGTTTTAGCGGTGGCGCTCCACTCGCCATGGTTCGTGGGTGAGGGCGGAGCTAGTGACGTCACGAGAGTGGCCCTCGTGGCTACTGCCGTGACGGTACGGGCTCTCTTCTCCTTGGGGACAGCGCCCGGTACGTACGATGCTCTCTCTCATCCGCCGACACCTTTGTGACTAGGATTGAGCTCACGCACGGCGCCTTTGCCCGTGCGGGGAGCGCGTACCTCGTGTTGTTTCCTATCCCGACGCTAAGCCTAAGAACGGGTGCCTAGTGCTCGCGCGAGGTCGTACCACGCCGAGCCGCACTCATCGAAGGCCCAAGCCGAAGGAGATTGCCCGAGCTCTCGCGAGTTGGCCCATTGGTTATCGCCAGAGCAAGTAGCATAGCCGCCGGGACTTTTCCTAGCGGCGCGTCCCAGCTTGAGCCTGTGCTCTCGCAGCGACGTGCTACAGGCGCCCCTAGCTGTATTTTTCGCCCTTGGTGCGGGACCCCTTTGGTTCCCCGCCGTCCCGGGACCGGGCGTTTGTGCAGTGTTGGGTGCCGTTGGAAACAATAAACGGTTTCCTTCATTTTAGGGCAATACTGTGTTTTTGCGTGCGTCGCTCGGTAGCCCCACGTGGCCTGAGCTCGCGCGCAGCGGCGCTAGAGGCTGACGGCTGACGCGGCCCTGTGGCTCGCTAAGCTCGAACCCGCGGTGGTCGGTACTCCTGTGAGACCCGTAGACCCCACACCTTATACCCACCACCTGCCCAGGCTGCGGTGCACCACCGCCGACTTTCCACGTCACGCTTCAATGCCAAAAACTACCAAAGGATATCCATGTTCTACAATCCGCCCAACCAACATAGGCGCAGTGGGAGGCGATGCTCCGTCGCTCCGAGCCTCAGGTCTGGCTGGCGCTGATACGACTAGCACGAGTGGTAGCGACAGCCATAGGGGCCCTGGACTAAGGGCCCCAACCAAATAAATTCTTTCACTTTATAATAAAGTTTCTTCTCTCTTTCTTCTGGTGTATTCGTGGAACGCATGCGCCCCATGACTTCGTGCAGGCGAAGCGAGATATTTGTTTCCTAATTGCACGATGCAGGTGCTGTAGTTCATATTAACTGCGTAATTTCAGTGTGCACGTTCGATGCGCTTGCAAACTATCAGGATCGAATAAACTTTACCTGAATAAGTTAACCATGAGTGCACTCAGATCTTTCAAACGCAACTTCGATACTTATAAACCAAAAGTGGGCAGAATGTAAAAAGAAAACTCGGCGAACAACTGTAATTACCGCATGCGCATGTCGTGCTCATAGAACCCTGTGGAATGTATACACCCGATACGATCTTACACCATGGTCGATTCCGGTAGCGGCCATGTACTTAAGCTTTCCTTATTTATGTTGAAGCTCGGCGACTGTCCTGTGTGCATTCTTTCTGTTTTCTGTCCTCAAAACGCGCCGTTATAACCATGTTCCATCAATTTTCTTTTTTTTCTTCTTTATTTTCCCCCTTATGAGCGCAGATTTTCCTGAACGCGCTCGGTGGACCGACACCACATCTATGAAGTACATCCTTCCTTTGATCTCGGCCATTGGAAATCGTCATTACAGCGAGTTCAGTTTTGTACTTTCCGTCAGTGTTACTTTTTTCTTTACCGCGCCCTTTAATTCTTCTTCTCCCTTTCTGTGTGCTCGGACTTTCATCTCGTACTGCTTCCACGACGTTCACTGGCAATCTGGCGAAGCAGAACAACAACAACAAAAATAAGAATGAAGCCTCAATACGGAGAAACAGATAAACAACCGTAGATGGAACAGCGTTTCGCAAGGCATGGACGCTCAGTTGCATTGGCCGGGATTCCGGGCAGGCCATAGAATCACGGTCGGCGCGCGAAGTGGTGTGTGTATATACCTGTGTCTGTGGCTTCGGTGCCTGTGGCGAGCTACAGACCCTGATGCCTCTGCGGGCGTCCGTGTATCGGACGGCGCCGGCGTTTCACCGAGCGGTACACAACAAGAGCGCACCGATTTGGCATTCTCCTTGGTCGGCGCGTATAAAAGAGAACAGAACCGGGTGGAGAGGACGAGGGGCGGCGATGTTTGCCGCAAACGTTCTTCTTCTTCTTGCGCTGTTGTAACATCGCAGGGCCGCCCGCCTGACCAGAATCGGGCACATCACACTCAGTCCCTGCAACAACCACCCCGCTCGCCGGTTCTCTAACACTCGCCGCCAGAACTGCATTCGCTTCAGCCACACCGTTATTGTTGTTGTTGTTGCTCTCGCTATGTTCCATTCTGCGAAGCCACGGTGCGTTGTACATGTCTCCTCACCTCCTCCTCCTCTGCGCCCTTGATAACGCCGCAGAGCGGCGCAATTTCCCTTTGTAGTGCGGAGCCGTGCCGCCAGAGAGCCACATTTGCGGGGGACCGGAGCTATCGCTCTTTGAAGCCGAGTGCAGATATACTTGCAATAGACGATGGTGCTAGCTGCAAAACACACCGAGCAGGAATGGAACAAAAGAGGAGACGTTCGCCCCCCTATGAAGCTTCTCGGCACATGCATCTAACTTTCTTTTTCTCTTTATTTTTTTTCTTTTATCTTTTTCTTTTCGCGGCCGCGGCGTCGAGCTCGGTTTGTTCGCGTAGAAACTCCGCCGCAATATCCTGCCCGGCACTTGCCTTCCGTCCGCGCAATCACGTCGCTTCTTTCGGAATGCCTTTTGTTTTTTGGTATTTTTTTCCCCCTTGAGTGTGTGCGAGGTACTTTTTTCCTCTTGTCCAGTGGTGCACTACGGTCTGCCTGCGTTTCTATTCTAGCTGCCATGTTGGGCCTTTCTGTGGCGAGATTCATATAAGTATATAAGCAAAGAATTAAGCGTTCTGGGAGCCTCTGGCATTGCAGAATGTTACGGTGACTGCACCTGCAACATCGTAAAACGACGTGTCTTCTAACTTACCGGTTGCCTGTACTTAATGTTAGCGACAGTGGTGGCTTTAGCGGCTACGGCATCACGCTGCGAAGTACAAGGTTGCAGGTTCGGTGCCTGTCCGTGGCGGCCTTGTTTCGATGAGATGCAAACTGCAATAACGCTCGCGTACTTGGCTTTGGGTACACCTTAAAGAACGACAGATGGTGAAAATCATTCCTGTGTCCCACCCCTACGGCGTGCCTCAAAACGAGATTGTGGTTTTGGCGTCTAAATACCCAGAATTTATTTCGCATTGTCCTTAAACTTACTGCACACGTTACAGTTCTCCGTTTTTGACCCTTTCACTTGCTTAATCTAGTACCGTAATCTAATCAAATATTATCATCAATTTGTCCTCTGCCCGGACTACTTGAATTTCCCCCGATGAAAGTGTAACCTGCCACATAGTACGAGGCTGCGTCAAAAGAAAGCATTTTGGCATCGACCTCGATTAGGAACCAGGGCCCGGCGATTGCGGGGCAAGCAACGGTGCACCAATTTACGTGCTCGAGCCCAGGTTCTTCTTATGTAAGGCGCGCTATTTTTCACCTGCGGTACTCAAACTCTATATCGAACTTTGCAGTTTCTTCATATCCTGTTCTGCTATCCTGCACTGCATGAGCCTACCCAAACATTGAGGAGCAAATAAGAATGAACATGGCGCAGGCATTCAAGCAGGCAAATTCGAGGCGCCGGCCAGCGGCCTTTTTTTCTCCCGGTGCCCACCTTCCGAAGCGGTCTCGCAAGGGCGGTCGCGGCAGATACGGTCGCGTTGTTTCCGGCACCGAACAGCGCTATGTATTCGGTTTCACACGAATGCTCCGTCATGATACTGTCCGCGTATCGGTCACGCGTTGGTACACACACACACACACACGTATACGCCACTACCCCCTGGTTATAGACTATACGGCCTTCGCTCTAGACAGGGACCATCCTCGTCGTTGAAAGCTCAGTGTACGTTTTGCAATTCACCCGGTGCAAACGTTTGCGCTCAACCTTTACGTAAGCAAAAGTACGTACTCCAGGGAGCATGACCTCAGCCTTCAGCATGCCAAATTGAAAGCTCGCACGGGCAGTTCTGCAGTGCCTGGAGCTAATGAACCAGAGTGGCCGACGATGTGCGCTGCTCGATGCACGTGATCGGTCCGAAACTCTTGCCTGTTGTGTCTCTCCTTTTCGTTCCCGCGCACAGCGTAGTCCTACCGAATCAAGACTATGTAACCCCCTTCCTCTCTTTCCCACGTCACTCTTTTGAGTCAGCGCTAAAGCGGTATGGTCAGGGAATTATTGTGCTGCTGGTGGCTGTATCTGCAGCAGCAGTGGTATTGGGAAAACAACAACAACAACAACAACAACAACAACAACAACAACAACAACAACAACAACAACAACAACAACAATAATAATAATAATAATAATAATAATAACAATAATAACCTTTCTTATGAATCATTAGAAGAAATACAGGGGGGGGGGGGGGGTAGGCGGGCCTGTCGAAGCCTGAGTGGCTTGTGTGACTAGGCCCGGCAGCGTCGACAACAGCGATAACGTGAGGGTATGGCTACCTTAGTGCCGACAAAACATTCTGCAAACAAAGAAAATAAAATAAAAGTGTAATACATGTTATTCGAATGTAGAGTGAACCTTTTTTTCACGCTTAAATAGAAATGCACACCAAGGCAACCAAATTACATCAAATAAACAAATAACCACACAACAACCACATAACTATAGCAAATAACCATAGCAACGTAAACCTCAAATGGAAGATCACAATTTCTTTAAGTCCCTTTTTGACTGAACCGAAAAAGAAATCGTCAGGCAGATAGCTAAAGATTTTTCGCTCATAGACACAACGCCCTGCCTCACCATAGCTAGATAATGAACGAAGAACTTTAAAACGCTTGTTGTCTCTCAAAAGACGCGGGGCTACATATTTCTTTCTGAATTGGACATTTCAAAAATTACGAAGAACCACAGTGTGCTCGAACAAGGACTGAAATGAAGGAAAACCCAATGGCGAAACGAAATTGTCGTCTGGCACTTGGTGGCCACAGCCATAGGCAACACTTTTCAATATATTTTTTAAATAAACTGTCCATTCTCGTTTGTCATCGCAATGAGCAGAAAGCGAATGCAGTGATTTCGTATCGTAACATGCTGTACGCGAGAGCAGGCACTACGGTTTCCTTTACAAATAGTGGCGTAAAAGCTTTTATATTAAAAAGCAACCAAGCGACCCTCCTAAGTTTACCACACAGATAGGCCAGATGACGCTGCACACTAAGAAAAAAAAGAGTACCTCTTACTCTTTTTGGAGAGTCTGGACTCGCCACGTATACGACACACTTTGTGGGAGACACCCGAACTCTCTTTCGGCAGAGAGTCCCGAGACTATCTGTGCTCAATACAAGGTGTTTGCGTGACTCCGCACACAATAGTCATGCACACACTGTTGTAATAGTCGCCTATACCCTCTCAAAAGGGTTACAAGACTAGTGCTCAGGGAGTCCGTTAACAATTCTAAACGAGTCGAACGACTCAAGATAAAGGGTGACATGACCACTGCTGAAGGATTCGGGTAACTATTCTTGATGAGTCTGATAACTCCAGCAGTGTGTCAAGTTACCCTTTGTGCATGGTGCAGGACTCTTGTAAATGGAGTAAAATAACTAATCCATGTAAGTCGTTTGACTCTCAGATGGCAGTGTCGAGCCGCTTTTCAAAATGTGTCACCAACTTTTGCTGTAAGTACACACGACTACGGCTAGCTCTCAAGATGGCTACTGTGAAAAGACAACATATAAGAAAGAACCCATAGCAAACTTGCCAAAAAGGACGTGGCAGGTTAGCAACAAAAAGTTAACATTTCATCACCCTTTGTTGTCTTCTGGAAAATTCAAATGTATTAGTCAGCACAGAATCACCATGAAAGCAAGACAGTTCTCATTACTATTAAACTGGAATCAATAGCCAACCAAGCAAAACAGTCTTAAATAAACATCCAATATGTAGCCTGCAGGTGCATATGCATGACACTGCAATGCAACTCAGAACCATAATGAGACCCAAAAATATTATGTAACTCATGTGGAAGTTCAATTCACCACTGCACAGGTCTCTAATGTCAAAACATTTATAAGTTAAACCTATTTCACTGTTCTTCGAGACGTGTTTTTATTTAGAACTTACCATTTAACATTTTAAGCAAGTAAGCTACACATGACAAATAAAGAAGGCCGCAGTTATGTACAAAGGAGATCCAGATAATCAAGTGCAATAAAAACAATATTCCAACTTAGATTCCATAATCTATGCGTTATACTATGCTTGCTGAAAACAACTGGTTGGCAATTGATAATCCAATCTAACAGTAAGAACAGCTGTCTTACCTTATGGTACTCTTTCTTGTTGGCACGTTTCCCCCACAACTTGTGCGTGTTAGCGTCAGTTGAAAATTGATCTGAAAAATACCACATTAAAAAGTTGTGCATCAATTTTATTGTCATACAACATGCAACAGTGTATAAAAGCTTCACAACAGATAATATTACAAAAATAAATAGAGCAAAATTTATACTAATTGTTTATTTATGTTGACAAACATACTTTTCAAGACGAAGTATAATAGCTGACAGACAATTTCGCAGATTGCAATAACCACTAATACAAAACTTGCCATAATGCAAACACGCTGACAAAATATGTAGCACAGGTAGCTGTATTTTGTTACGGCAAAGATAGCACATGAATAATGAGGACAAGGGAGGTAGCAGAACACATAAACTATACCCAGCTGCATGCATGCAGCTGTAACAATACACATGGTGCACCAAGGTCCAAAAGAAACAAAGAGGAAGATGTGAGGAAGGCTTCTTTTACTCATCACAAGCTATCCTGTAAGAGCAGACAGATTATGCACTGGCTGTAATGTACCCTCAGCACATACGTAAATGAGTTCCATTAGGTGCCACATTTACAAATCACTCATACAATGTTCTTGTGATTGTCCTTATTCCGATTTTTAACTTGGAAAGCATGACTGAGTTATGTAATGCTTCCCTACGGCTTCGCACATATGCAGAAAGAAGTGTTTCTATAAACACGGGAGATCATGGAAGGATGACTGACACATACTTCTTTTAATTCTTTTGTCTTGGTCTTTATGATTATCTACCACAGTAGTCTTTTGTAGAGTGAAACACATTCAGATAATACACTGTGGGCAACAAAGTGTGAATACCTGTTCTTGATTTCTACCTTTCTCAAGTGTCCCGCTAAGGTAAGATTGGTGCAAAAAATTGTCTTCCCAATGTATGCGTTCCCACGAAACAGGAGCAGATGATAAGCCACATTAATGGTGCGTGAAATAAAACATCTGTTCTTAACTTACCACTGCCATTCCAATCTGGTGCGATTTTCTGCTTTGTTGTGTACTCTAGCACAGGTGCTACGCAGTTCACTTGGTGCCCAAAGCAACTCTCACACTATAGCAGGATGTCAATTTTGTTTTTCAAATTCTAAGCGAAACTCAGGTTATGGGGGACAATTGTAAACTTATAGTTTTGCTTTGTATCTTCATAATGTTGTAGAGCAGGGTAGAAAGCAAGAACAGATATTTATAATTTCGTTTCCTATTGTGCATTGCATGGATATGTTTCAATGAATGATAAAACTACTTGGTAGATAAGAGAATTAACTTCGAAGTCTACCATATCAGTAACTGGAAATTTTATGTGTAATTGAAATTTTGTGATTCCCAGTGATGAAGAAACAGTTTTGACAAAATGTGCCAAGGCAACTAAGTCACTCATGCTCACAAAGGAAACAAAATAAAAACCAAGATTGCAATAAGTTCCAACTTGCAACCTAAAGTGAGACACCTCACATGACTGACTTATGTATTTACTGAGCATAATTTACATCTAGCGCATAATCTGCTTGTACAAGATGACGAACAATTAGTTACTGTTGCTTTCTCTCTGGGGCATTTGGCTCTTCTGAACACATGCACATTGTGTGGCAAAGCTGCGTGGATGTAGCTGGGCACAGCTGTTATTCAGCATCAGTATGTTTTTATGGTCCTGTACTATTATCATTGTAATTTATAATTACCAAATAGCCTAACTATTGGGTTGATCAGCTCCATTTTAAACAAAACATACTGACAGATTTCCCTGTTTATTGCTAACAAAGTGATGGGTACATCATTTCAGATTTCAAGAAACAGCTGTGGAACAGAACAAATGCTGAAGACAGAAAATCTACAATGACCAGTACCTTCTTTATTAAATGCCATGTACTAGCTCTTTCTGCAATGAATACCATTATTACCAAAAATTGTAGCCTGAAAAAATAATTGGGAAATATTTATAAAAGTGACAGAGATTAGAATTGCACGTTAATTACAAATGTCTTCTTAAACAAAATCACAATAATTGAAGTTTCATTAATTTTAGCAAAACACTGACATCCCATTATTGAAGCTAGTCAGTGCTGAAGGTATTGTTAGTTTGTAGGAGTCCTCAGACTGGCAGCTCTGAAATATTTGTCACCATACTTGGTGGAACATGCTTTGCTCTTTCGGATATTACTTTGCCAAAAAGCCTTCTGTAAGCCTTGTAGGATGATCATTACTTTTTGGGTATATGTATATCAGAACTGGTGCTAGTCTGAGTTCTTACAAAGTAGACGTTATTGAGTACTGTAATTCTAATGCCTGCCACAGCTAAAATTTATGTTAGGGAAAATTGTCGCACTGTCATGAAGCAGTTATGTTCAATAATTAGAGGCAATCACCGTTGAAACACTCAGTACAAAACACAAATATATGGAGTCAAAATTTAAATGTCCAACAAAGTCACGTCTCATGTCTACATTTCACAGAACTGTCTTTTTTTCTGTTAGTGTGCCAATACCAATTGCACATTCACAAACATTTTAGTATTGCACTTCTGGTAAATGCAGGAAAATTCACCGTCTTTAACAGAAGCCCTTGGGAAGACAGCCCATATTCGCTTCGACAAGAGGACTTGCCTTAAGCTTTGCGTCGCTATGTTGTAGGTCACTGTAGCAAGGGGAACGTTTTGCTGATTGAATATTACTCGAAATATTTTTATTATTTGTACTAGAGGTTTCAAAAGAGAGCCAATTGTAGAGTTCTTCATGCAGATTTCATATATTCCATTAGTTTTTGTTTAGCTGCTTCTTGAGTTATGTCCTATACAACGGCAAAATACATAGTGATATTTGCGGGCACTTTCTTGTGTATTAAATTTTCACAAAAAAGCAGTGTGCTGCAGTTAACTCAGCTCCTTGTAGACTGCAAGGTGCCAATATCTATTCAAACAGCACGTAAAGTTACTAGAAGTATGCAAGATTAGTAGGCAGGCAGGCAGGCCTGCTACTAAAATTATTGAGAATACTTCAATAATTTTTTTCTCACAATAGCATGAGAATAACCTTGTGCTTTATAATTGTCCTATACAAATTAAATTTGGCATACATACTCTTCAAGATAAGCAGAATACCAGTATCTAATTGAAATTGCAATCTAAAAATTATTTAAAGTGGCCTAATATTTTTTGCATAATTCCAGTAATTGTACAAGCTGTTTGGATAGGTATCGCCACTTTGCGGTATACACCTAGCTAAATAAGATACAGCATGAAACCATTTGCGAAACTTTTACACACAAGTGCCCATAAAGATATATTGCCACTATGTAGGACATAACTAAACACCAGCTACACAAAAACCAATGACAATTCAAATCTACATAAAACTCCCTATGAATACCAGTACATTCAAATTTCTAGTACAAATTTAAAAAGTTGTTTCGAGGAGCATTTCCCCTTAATAAGTGGGTGTCAGTGTTTCTACCAAAGGGTTACAAAATGCCTTGAGGCATACCATAGGGAGTTTTATAAATAGCACACGCATGCATCTGTCTAAAAAGTCCCATGCCCTGCTTGCATTCCTTAGACATTTTTCTGCATTCTGTTGTATGTCACCGTTTGCATCCCTTAACACTGAGGGCGCAAAACCGAAAACCAGCCTATTATACACTTAATTTTTAGCCTGTAAAGGGGTTGTATGCGAATGGGGGCAGCCAACTCTAGCATGAGAATAAACAAATATTTGTTCTCGCATTAATGAAACCAGTCAAAATATAATCTCGCAAATCTAGAAATGAATGCACAAAGAACCTTGCTGATTGTTACATTAGTGTCCCGAACAAGATCTTCTGATGTTTATAATTCCTAGTTTTATTCACTTTCCTCTAGTAACTGGGCTTTGACCTAGAATACTCAGTGTAGGAGACTAACCCAGGCCTGGAAGCCAATATTTAAATCTGAAATGGACATTCATCCCCCGACCACATGGCACTGCTACGTCATCAGAAGAAACATGCATCCATGGACATATAGTCTGTAAAATTATTTTTACATGATCTGTAGCGTTACTCTTGCACTAACAAATTCTGAAAATTAGGAAATACATCTGCTATTTAAAGCACTGCTGCAAAACCGTGTTTGAGAAATGCAATACTCAAAAGGTGTAATACAACCAATGTGTGCATGAAACCTATGCTGCCTTTGACATTCATCAGTGTGGCAAATAAGCACTGAGAAATGCCAAGGGTATCATAGCTTTCGTGTCTCAAGCCTTGTATGCGAGTACCAGTATCTTTGCAGTGAAAGAAGTCACATTATTACCAGACTTATGAGGGGAACCAATGTTTCTCTAGTTCAATAGTTTCTTTCTTGTGCTCCTATATCCTTGAGTTTTTAAAAAATAATGGGTGCTTGAAATAAGTACTTTATATTGCTCTTAAATTTATCCTACACCAGAGCCCGTGTTATGTTACATTTCTTGAACACATTGCAGTGCTGTAGATTATCAAAGGAAGAAAAAATGCCGTAAGTTCGTATTTTAGCCTTCCATACAACAAGAATTAATAACCTATCAATTACACCCACAAGTACGAAAGAACTATGAGAAACGGGGCTTAAAGGCAGGTATACATTAGAATAGCAGGGGCTGATGGTGAGAATTCTAAGAGAAAGGAACTATTAAAAACTAGATACTAAAGACACATATGAATTATAACAGAAATATTTACAAAGAATTTGAAGAGACAAATAGAATGTCTGTTCAAATCACTCCACCCCAACATTCATCCATGGTTCGATAAGTGATCACAGCTGGTGATGCTGTTTGGATAGATGGTAGGTGAGGCACAGCTGTGAAATAGGTAGCACATGTAGAGGGGTCACCAAAGGTTGCACAGCAGGTTGCCTTGATCTCCGGACTCCCTCGACCCTGATGCGTTGAGCCTGGTTATACGTCGTTCGCAAGAGGCCTGGCCCGAGTGTGCGGCATGGCTTGGGTAAAATTTCGAGGCAACCTGAAAAACACAGATTCATATATTTAGCACCAAAATATTCTGTACCATAGGGCAAATCTGAAGTTTACCATCTGCACATAGCAGATGATGAAAACAGACACAAGTCACCAGACTCAAGGTATATAAATGTGCAAAAGTGGAACTGAATGTGAAGAGCTGCTTATAGGATGGAATCCATCAATTTGTCTTTTGTGGATCAATAATAGTATCTTAACATAAAGTCAAGTGTACATGACCCTCCCTATTTGTGTAAGTAGGCTATTCTATACCAGCTGTTCCAACCTGGCACACAACCACTTGGAATTTCTTCTTGAAAACTGAGGGCCTTTCAATATAAAAGAAATCTCAATTTCACGCAATACTTAAAGCAAAAAAAATTTTTACTGCCATAAACATTATGTCAAATTTATGTCATTATGTCAAGTATGCATCATAAAGTGGCAGCCAAAAATTTGGTTCTTTCATTAAGAGGGCCAAATTTTTAACAACGAAGAGAGGCCTTACACCAGAAACTTGACTGCTTATTAGCCACTGCTCAGTTTATTATGGCTGATTAAAAATGGACAAAATGGCTTATTAACTTTATTTTCACAAAAGTGACCTACAGCAAAAACTGCAAATTTATGCAATCCATGTGTTTAGGACTTGTGCTGTGTGCAAGAATGGTATCAGAAAGATACATTATGCAGTAGTGCACAGAGGAGGATGAACTTGGAAAAGAAGACAGTTTTGGTGTACGTTTATCGGCCTACTTACCATTGAGGCAGCCCTAGTAAATTTATGCCAAATACCATGTATGAGAGTACATTGTATTCTTTTTAAATTGGTAAAGCTTTATCAAAGTAGTTTTTGTGTTAAACAAAAAAAAAATTGTGCAAGTGGTCTCTTGCAGTTTGAAAATTTGCATCGCATTTCGTCTAATACACATAGCCTCTTGGCGGCTAAGACAAAATGCATGGACTTGAGAATCCCTGCACAGATAGCAGAGAGTCTAATCTACTTCGAAGTTACGTCTTTCATTGCTGAGTGACTACAAGCCATTTCACTCAAAAAGACGTCGCTTAATTACAGGTATTTACCTGAATCTTTCTGTCGGCTGTCAGCCTGCTGGCATCATCACTAAGGCTGCCAACTCCCTAGTGGACATAGTCGGGACATGGTGGTGGCAGGATGCAGTGGCAGAAGCCACCAAAGGCTCCCAACTACCTAGTGGACGTAGTCAGGACAGGGTGGTGGGAGGACACAGGGGTAGGAGCCGCCAGAGTGTACCTGCAACAAATTTGCACAAATGTTCTTAGTCCTACCATGACATGATTTACAATAAAACTGAGCTGTCTGTGTAACATGGCTACCAATACAAATAAAGGTAAACAGTTAGGTCCTACGACACAACTAGAAGCCCGACAAAAAAAGAAACGGTACTTATGTTTATGAAAATCCAAGCAATGAAACAAAAAATGTGTAACCGGTTTGTGCATGGAAGCTCGGTTGAAACCTGAGCTCATACCATCAAGTGATCTGCTAGACAACTGCAAGCCTGCCACCTAAATATGTCATTGTAAATTATTTTTACATGCATTATGTTAAGCTGCATTAATACAAGTTCAAAATCTCTTAATATAAGTAAATCACCAAGCTAATTCAATTAACAAATTCCAGTGGTCGTTAATGCAACAAAGTGCAAGCTCGGAATAAAGCTGGCTAAACTGGGCAATGAAAAATAACAATGTGGTTCTCTACATCTTGTTTTCCTGGCTTTCGCTTTAGCACTGGAATATACAAGAATTTTGACATTCCTCATATTTCACCCTGCTAATTTTTATGCCATAATGCATAATACTTCAGCAAGAGGAATAATGCTTTCTTTCAACCGTAAATAGTGATAGAACAAGAAAATTCATTGGAGCCAACGTTTTGAGAAAAAAAATCTCCTTCTCTTTGTCAAAATATTGGCTCCAGCGGTCCTTGTTCTACGGCTCTTCATCAGTTCAAGTCTCTTGTCTTCCTGTGTACCTCTGTACTTTCAATGTTATGTCAATGAAACTGCAATAACGGATCATTAGTAAATGTAGCTGATGAGGAACTTGGGTTTGTTGGCAGATAACGACAGAGTAATTGCGCAATATAAAGATACGGACAAAGGAGGCTTGTGTGTGTTGTCTCCTCCAGCCATGTCTCCCCTTTGGGTGATTACTCTGTCTCAATGTAAAACTGTTACCCTTTGCACAATAATAGTACAATGCATAAAGACAGGAAAGTGGACACAAAAATTACAACAAATAGCATCATATGCTAATGAGATAAGCAAAAGTGCCTGCTACGATTTGTCTCACCCATAACGTGCTGGTAAATGGTGACTTCTGGCTGTTGCCATTTCTTGAATACCTAAAATAAAATACATTTCAAAATTATAAAAATACACAGGACAACAGCAGTAGCCGAGGACATAATGCATTGTTTAGTACAAAAAGGTAAACTAATCTCCGATACACGGCAGACGAAATTTCCTTTATTATGTTAGTAGAAAAATACAACACACTTCATTTCATTCAATACTGTCAGCCTTTCTTGCTATAAGAAAAAAGGTATTTCTGCATGGAAGCAGCAAAATAATAAATGGCCTTCTACTTTTACAAAATATGTTGCAGCGACTAAGCCAACTACAGCTGTAGATACTTAAAATTGTTGTATGCACATTACAATAGCCAAGACAGGATAAACTTGGGTTCATATGCAGCTCACTGGAAGGTACAACTTTGCAATCAACTCATTTCTGTTGGGCAAATATACGCACTAACATAAAACTACACATAAAAGGACCTTTTTTTTTCATAAACCACCGGAATCAATATAAAAAATCCAGTAGCAATAGTACAATTTCACCACATAACACAGCCAGGTTTTGTAAGCGTAGTAGGATTTACTATATAAATGTTGCAGCATATTCATGCTTTTAAATTTTTACAACCGTGAAAATAAAGATTACGTAAAAATATTACATTATATATAGGCTTAGATTGTGAGCTAATGTGTTTTCTACTTACAGCCAAATGCACAAAAAATTTGTTCTCTTTCAGCGCTTTGAAAGCGCTGTCTGTTCGCTTGTGCATGCAGCCGCTTAACTGCTCTTAAAATATGTGTGCTGCCACATCGCCTGACGCTACCATACATCGTTGTAGCGCTTTTATTATTCGCGGCAATATACCTAAAGCACTTGTAAATCTTCAGAATGCACAAGCTGCCCTTTCGATTACCTGTCTTCGCAATGCGAAAGTCACACTGGTGCTAGTATTGTATCTACACTTCAAGTTACGCAGTACTTGATATTCTACGGATTTTTCGATGCGACAGGCCACTCGTCACTAGAGTCGTTAAGAACGGTGTTTCTCCTGAGGCTTCCGTCTGCCAGTAGTATTTCCGCCTACATACGCGCACGCATGCCTAAGAAACGTCTGTGAACTGCCAAGAGAAACATGGCGCAAAATGTAGCCGTACCGGAAGGGCCGAGTACGCGCCGTTTGTAAACTCGGAACAAAAGCTGATATGCTTACCTGAGACGTTAAGAGAAATATGGCACAGGTCACTCCCCGCTCGTAGTCGGTCGTATGCATCTGGTCGTCTCTGTCCGTTGCGATCTCCCACATCACAATGAAAGATGCAGTGCAAACCGCAGCACTTCGGGCGCTTGTGACGGTCCGGCGATGTCGGCAAAGACGAAATCGGCGATACGCTGTTGCTCGCGGCGGTCCCCTCGTCGCAATCGCACAGCACGGACAGAAGCTCCCACCGTAACTTGCCACAACGCTTGGTTGCAGTCGCCCTTAACGCAGCGATTTCAGAACCACTCAACGACAACGTACTAGCGCGTGATGAAGCACAAGTTCAAAATGGCGTCATGCTATTGACGGCTTCGGCTTTGGATCATTTTGTATCTGCACAACTGGGCAAAACAGTTGCGCTAGTTTCGGTTTTGTTTCCTTGCGTTGAAATAAAAACTGTTTTGCTCACTGATAATTTTATGTCACTTAAGTAATGTTTACGAATGAAACAGCCATCAATTTAACACGCGTCTTGAAATACCCGCTACGTTCACTTGGCAGAAGCAAAATTTTCTCGTCCGAGTGTGGTTGTGTTTTAAATATCTATCGCTGGGCTGTCGGAGCGTGCTAGAAGTGTGAAGACGCGGCGTAATTGTCCTTAATTTGCTTAGCTATAACGATGCGGCTGCCCTTGATTTCTGTCGAGTGCAGTTTGCTCTGATGTAAGGTAGAACTACAAAGCTGCCCATGTTACTGAATGATCTAGTGCACCTGAAGCTGCCAGAACTCCGGTATTTCCTCCACAAATTCTTGCGACTGTGTGCCGCTGTCACCAAATGCGAGCGTGTAGTCATTTGGCGGAGATTTAGCAGCACATTTTCTAGAACCATCGTTCACCGCTCTATCACGACATGGCGAAGCAGCGTGGTTCGTCCTTAGTAAAATTTTCTATGTATTGCGAATTTTGCGATAGCAATTATATGGACACAACCGCCGAAATATATCTGTCGGTGTTAAAAATTAAATTATGGCGTTTTACGTGCCAAAACCACTTTCTGATTATGAGGCACGCCGTAGTCGAGGACTCCGGAAATTTTGACCGCCTGGGGTTCATTAACGTGCACCTAAATCTAAATACTCGGGTGTTTTCGCATTTCGCCCCCATCGAAATGCGGCCGCCGTGGCCGGGATTCGATCCCGCGACCTCGTGCTCAGCAGCCCAACACCATAGCCACTGAGCAACCACGGCGGGTATCTGTCGGTGTTGCCGTGAGCTTACGTATAAAGTGCGATAAGATCCTATCCTGCTCCGTTAGCTGTGCGCATTAAAAGGAAGTGTACGAGGGCGAGCCGAGATGTATAGTGCCTGGATGGGTGCCCCAAGTATCTATAGGTGGTCACGTGATAAAACGCGCGCAAGCCGGCAAAAGGAGGCGCTGGTTTAGCACGCTTCTCCTCTGGCCGTTGCTCTAGCCCGGTCTGGCGCCACTCTCGATCTATCTTGGAGATAATTTCCGATGGGTGCAAAGCGGGGAAGGGGGGGGGGGGGAGGGGAAAGGCGCTTCTATATCGCCATTTCAAGTTTCGGAGACGCTTTGAAGGACGAGGCAGCAGAAGCGTTCTGTCCGCTCTGTTCGCGCCCTTCATCACGCCGACGCTGTGGCAGCGAGTGTTCGCGGTCATTGAGTGAAATCTGTTCACGTTTGCACGTGCGCGCGTGACCCCGTGCTTGCTAATTTACGGAGTAAGCGATTGTTTACTGCAGTTTATTCAGGTGATGAAGCTACGAACCTTGGTTCGTGCAGTGGTTCATGCAGCATTGGGGGGAAACTGCTATATTTTTGTTTTTAAATTTCTGGGGGGTTCAAAAGCAGTGCTGCGTACGCTAATGTTTGTTTCTGGTCGCGGAACGCAGCGCACTGCGGTAGCCCAGTGGCTTTGGTGTTGCGCTGCTGAGCTCGAGGTCACGGGTCCAATCACAACCGCAGCAGTCGCATTCCAATGGGGGCAGAATGCGAAAACGCGCGTATATTGTGCATTCCGTGCACGTTAAATAACCCGAGCTGCTGAAAATAAATCTGCAGTTTTCCATTACCGTACGCCTCATAACAAGATCTTGATTTTGGAACCTAAATCCTCAAAATTTAACTTTATACGTAGCGCAATTACATTTACAATCGACACTGTTGAGTGCGCCTACTGAACTTGTTATCTCGTTGCTGTGCTCTCTTTAGTAGCCAATGCTATATTTTTTAGATTTACTTATGGTCAGAATCCATTGTGACAAATCCGGGTCTTCCTTAGCATAGGAAGCCAGCTATCGCTTAAGCGTGTGAGATATTAACAAACATGTTCAAGGAAAATCGATATTGAGAGTTCGATGTAATTGCAGAACATGACAAGCTTGACGAAAGAATGATACACCGCATGTCGGTAACATGTCGGTAACATCATTTCAGCATCAAACAAAACACTCGGTTTTCTAAAACGACACCTTCGTCTTGCCCCACCACATGTTAAATTGCTCGCGTATAAATCACTTATAAGACCCAAATTAGAATATGCATCCCCCATCTGGAGCCCACATCAAGCATATCTAATCACCGCATTGGAAGCTGTGCAGAATCGTGCTGCCCGATTTATTCATTCCTCATACTCATATGACGTCAGTGTTTCATCCTTGAAAGCTACATCCGGACTGTCACCCCTCTCTTTTCGTCGTCGCATTGCTAGCCTCACCTTTTATCACAAATTCTTTTATTCTCCTCTCGATCAAGCACCGTATATCGCCGCCGCATCACGAATATCCCACCGCACCAGTCATCCCCTTCAAGTTGCCCGCCCACTATCACGTACTACTACGTTTTCAGCTTCGTTATTTCTTCGAGCAGCCATGGACTGGAACGGCCTACCCCATGACATCGTCGCCATCGCTTCAACACCTGCTTTTCAAGAACGCGTAACAGATCACCTTCAATGTTAAATCACTATCGCTATTTGTTTTCCTCACTACAAATGTAATCCCACCCCTTATGTAACGCCCTCTGAAATGGGGGCCTTTAAGGAACAAAACTGAACTGAACTGATTACAACCAGGACTAGGAACCCGAGGGCCTGCCTAAAACAGAAGACGTTATCTGGTATTTCTTCTCCTGCATTTTAATCTTTCTCTCGCCAGACTCATCTCGAATATCAGAGGAGTCGCAATCTTGCACGACGACTCTTCGCGTCCTATTAAGAGTCAAACGACCCACACACAAATGTTGACTCTTGTTTTGTGACTCTACCCGCGCGAAAATGGGTCTTCGTAAGAAAAAAGAGAGTCAAGTTGCTGTGACTCACTTTTTACTCTCTTTTTTCTTAGAGTGTGCCACGGCATGCTGCTGTCAAAAAATAAACCAACATTTCGCACACAGTCTACACTCCCAACAGGGGTGCTTGTACATGAAACACAGTGCTGATCATGATAGAAGTATACTGAGATGTTTATTGCTGTGATCTTTAAGACATTTCTAGAATATATTAATGGTGTCTTATTTATTTTTACATGAATATAATTTTTTTTGCTAACCAGTGCATTACAACTATGTATTGTATTTTGCACGGTGCCCACAGCGTTTTCATAATTTGAATGTTTTGTTAATATTACCGTATCGTCTGTATGTTGGTAGATAGTCCCTTTAGAAATTACTAGAGGAAGCTCATTTACGAATATGTTGAATAATAAGGGTGATAAAATCGACCCCTGGGGGACACCGGCTGTAAGCCTTTGCTTGCTACTGACGCTTTTATTGTCAGCCATAACTACTTGCGCCCTACCACACAGGTAGTTTCGCAGTACGTTGTGAAATGGTCCTCTGAATCCCAACAAAATTAGTTTCGCCAGTAGAATGCTACGGCTCACTGTATAAAAGGCTTTGGCTATGTCTAGGAATAGCGCAGAGGGGAATAAGTTGTTTTCGAATGCGGAATATACTTCATCTGAGAATTCTTCTGACAGGGTTGCGGTACCACGATTAGCAACAAAACCAAACTGACTGGGCGACAAAATCGATAACCTAGTTAAAGAAGACGTCATGCATTCGTACAGGAATTTTTCGAGTATCTGGAAATGTACCGGCAATACTGAGATTAGTCCATAATTTTCTATCTTATCTTTGCTGCCTCCTGTATACAGCGGCGTAACGTTTTCAGTTTTCAGAATGTGGGGAATCACTGCGGTTTCTAAAAAGCCAATAAGTAGAAAGAGCAAGATGTCTGAAAGCACATCGAAGTTTCTCCGCAGAGTGCCTATTGATATGCCATCTATATTGCTGGTGATTTATTTTGCCTAAAACTAAAACTAATCCTTTTTAGGTCCGGCGTTGATGAGCTAGGCAAAAAAAAAAAGAAACGGCGCCGGCAAAGATTCCTGCAACGTACAATGATTTCCCTGTTGTAAGAAAGCGTTTTCAAAAGTACGCGAAAAGAAACAGTTGTATGCGTTAACTACCACTGTTTTGTCATCTGGAAATGAGTCACCGGGATTAGAAATCCCACACTGCGTCCTCTCCTAAGATAATTTATTACTAACCATGTCGCGGGACTTTTGCGTGATTGGTAAAACTTTTTCCAAAAATTGTCTTTTCGCTGTTCGCAAAACCCCGACTACCCTGTTTCCGGCCATCTCATATTAAGCTTTTAATCCTTCCTTTACAGGAACACGTCTTCAGCGCTTCCACAGCCAATCTCTAAACAATATGGCACGGATAATACCAGCACTATGTCAGATAGCGTTATTTCTGCACTTCTTTTCACAGTATGTGTACTTAGGCGCTCCAAGTGTTTAAGTTTATTGCAGAACTTTTCATATACGTTATCAACTGCACTGCCATCAATCAGCAAAGACCAGTCGAAATTACAGATGTGTCGGTCATACATTTTTGTATTAATGATTTGAATTTCCATTTTTTTTCTTCCTGCCTTCCCAGGCAAGTGGTGTTCATCAACTAAAGAATGCTTCGAAAGGCGGCACGCTGCAAAATAGTGGTCAGCTAACCTTGCGACTTATGACGCAAGCAGCCAAGATGCACGCACCGCAATGTGGTCTATGCAGGACGCTACTATTCGGTTATTCAAACACTCTTCCCTAGTCGCGGGTGATTCATGCTGGATTCGAAACCATAAGAAGAAGAAAAAAAAAACGCGGATAAGTAATCGGGCACATTATTTGACGTGACAGGTAACGTATTTTTGTTCAAATATCCGGCTAAGCATAACTGCACAGCTGAACCCAATTTGCCCCGTATTTCATTCTGCTCCGCCAAGAATCGCCTCACACAGTTACTTGGTGAGACGATTTAACGCAAGGATGATTAACTCGGTATTTGAAATATTTGGCTTTATGTCCAGGCATTCCGCATGAAGGATTGCAATAGCAACTCCAGACGTAACTTACACGTGACGAACAAAAACCGCTATACCACCTCTTCGACCTCGTGGCCCTCGGGTCACGAGACGTAAACGATAACCACACAGCGTAAGCATATCGGCACATACGTGTGACACATTCATTTCAGTGAGAACAACGGCGCCAAAGTAATTGCTAGCTGCTTCCGCTATCTCACTGAACGCATGCAACGCATCTTTGAAACTTCTAAAATCAGGAACCACACAGAAACTAGAGGACATGATGCTTACACAACCTTAGCAATATCAGCTGACCTGATTACTCGGAGCAAAGGCGCACCTTCGTCCTTCTTACAAAAATCCTGGCACCTTTAACCAAGGCGAACATTTACCGATTCTCCTCAGACACTGTTCTTGCACGCCAAAACAAAGCAAGATTTGCTTTTGTCAAGCTATCGTTAAAAAACAACTTGGGTAGATAACCATTCTGGCATAGCCGCCGCAGTTTTACTCCTCGTGATTCAAACCAAGCTTCTTTCGCTGCTGCAGGAGTGAACCGTATCACGGCTGTCGGGATCGATTTACGTTTATTAGGCACGCAATGCACCACCTGTACATCAGTGCTTGAAAAGCTAGATAGCTATAGCTGGATGGCTACCTCTGATAAAACATGCCTTAGGTTTTCGTTTTGCTCCAGTGGTAGGCCTTCAATTCCCAAGTTAGCCTTCATATTGTACTCTTCGTTCTCATTTTGTACATCCTGCAAAAGCTCAAGCTGTACTGCTTGGGCCTCGGCTACTTCCTTCGAGGGAACAATTTCTTCTTCCTGGGCCTTCTCGCGCTCTTTGTTAGCTTTTACCTTGTCCACTACTGAATCGTACTGCTTCGACACAAATGAGACCGAATCCTTATGTTCCTTAAAACTCATGGAAAGCTTAGTAAATTCAGCCTTCAGCAGAAGTAGGGAATCCACTTTTGCAGGCAGAGTTAATAAAGAAGCAATGCCCTCTTTTATTTCTTTGAGCTCAGAAGCCAAGGATGGCTCAACAGAACTGCCGTTCCATGTTTGGCTACACTCCATCTGCGATGCTGATACATCTCACTGCCTGCGTGCTTGACAGGTTTTGCAGACCCAAGTGGAAGCCATGTTTGCATTCAACGCATAACATAAAACGACCGTCCTCGGGTAACGCTCTTTGATGAGGATGATGACGATGATGATGATGATGATGATGCTTATTGCCACAAAAAAAAAATGCAAAATAACACAAACAGGCCTGTCTAAGCCTCAGTTGGCTTGTAGGACTGTGCCTAGGAATATGATAGACATGGCAAGAAAAAGAATGCATAAATTGATGAGACATGTAGAATAAAGAAAAGTTAAATAATAATAATAATAATAATAATAATAATAATAATAATAATAATAATAATAATAATAATAATAATTCAATGGTGTTTAGTAATGTGGCCAGGAACAACCTCGAGGCGCTAGCGCATTCGGCAAAGCAATGCACAGGAAGAATAATGCAAGCGCTCACACACACCTACTCACATCCCCACGCGCGCACGAATAAAAAAAAAAAAAACTTCGCGAATACATATTTTACCGGAGCATAAAATGTGTACACGAAGAGAATACAAAGCAAAGGTGGAGAAACAGAAACAGGATTACAGAATGACGGAACGCACAACAGGTATGAGAGTTCTTGTTCAGGTATTGAAATACCTCTGCACCTCCTTTCAGGAAAATATTAAAATTAGGCATGAATATATCCAGGCACTCTGAATGTCACCTGCTATCTAGGTAGAGGGTCACAAAAATCGGAAGGCTGGAAGGCGCGCTGTTTAATGCACCTTTCTGCGGTATATAAGAGCGCACATCAGAAAGAATGTGCGAGCAGCAGACTTTTCCATGTGGAGAAAAAAAAATCCGATTTGTTCCGTCTACAAGTGAGGGTAGGTAACGTGAATGACCGTTAGCTCTGTGGAGCTGGAAGGCTTTCAGCAGAATCGATGTTTAAATATAGATGTGAACTTTTTTTGCAAGCTTTCGAGAAGTTCACAATTTGGCCTACAAGTGCCGCCCCAAACGACGGAGTCGTATTCAAGAACTGGAAGGCATATGCTCCTATATAAGGCTACAAATGGGCCAGGTTGTTTGAAGTCTCTCGTCATCCGACATACTGTGCCGAGCGTTCGAAATAGTGCACGCTGCCTCGTCTGTTGAGCGTGGGGCAAGAAACTTAGAGATCTCTCGAAGTACACTCCGAGGTCCTTTGTGCCCTGAACACTTGGCAGGAGAACGTCTTTAACGCTATAGAGAAATAAAGCCCTGTTAGTCTTCCGCATCAGGCTTACAACTTGCCTTTTTGATGCATTAATGACCAGCGTTTTTCCAGCGTACCATGACGCGAAATTCGCAATGTCCTTCTGAAGAACGGCGCAATCATTAACATATTTTAACCGTTTGAAAAGTTTCGCGTCATCAGCATATAACAAAATTGAAGAGTTTTGAATGACTGCCGGACCGTCCTTAATAAACAGCGAGAAAAGAGGAGGGCCTAGGACAAACCCTTGAGGAACTCCACTCGTAACAGCATAAAGTTGTGACGACGGACCATTTACGCTAACGTAGCAGTACCGGTCGCGTACGTAGCTTCTAATCATTGGTGCAATAATAATAATAATAATAATAATAATAATAATAATAATAATAATAATAATAATAATAATAATATAAAATAATTGCAAATGCATTACTAGAGGAAGAAGGAGATTATGGTTTTGAAGTGATAGACCTAGCAGTGCATTAAAGCCTTGGTTAAGCCAAGGAACTGACGCTTCTTACCGAAATAATCTTGCATGAAATGCGATTCGGAATTATTAAAAGCTCGCCCAGTTGTTCATTTTCACCGCGATACTTGTACCGAGTTTTGGAGAAATGAAGCAAGAAAAAAATACAAATACAAAAACAAAAAATAAACACAGACTTCAGCATTCAAGAACAGAGTCATGGCAAAGGTCGTGGCAAATGCGCCCGGCTGCGACGGTGGCGGCTTCTGCATGCGTAAGCGAGTGAGCACACGTCTGTGCGTGCGTGCGTGCGTGTGCTGATAGCTCCAGCCGACAACTGTCCCATTGTTCGTGTTGTACCGTGTCGGCGCAGGCCTCTCCGCACCGTGGGAGTCACACGGCGGCGGCGCCGGCCGCGTGTTCGAGTTGATCGGCCCCTGCTATGCTCCGGTGTCGCTGGTGCGTGGCGAGATCACAGCAGCGCGGTCTCCGAAAACATGAAAGAACACGAAAGAAAGAAAGAGAGCGCGAATGAAGGAATGAATGAAGAGAGCTCTTGCCCCTGGCACCGGCGGGTCTGGCTAAACAACGACTCGCACCACCGTGCTCGCAATTCGTCATCATCTCTTGGCTCGGCGAAGAGTACGTCTCTCTACCGGGACGCGCGCGGACCCCCCGCGAAGCGTGGAGAAATCGGCGCCGGCATTTGTTTCGGCTCCCGCGCGGAATCGAGTCCGTGTTTGCCTTTGCCCGGTCGAGCCACAAGCAGGAACTGCGCGCGCGCGTCTCCTTCGGGACGGGCGTTTCATTTTTGGCGACCAGTTTTCAACGCTCTTCCCATGTTGAAACTCTCACTTTTGTAACAAAATTTTGGACCGCGTAAAGAAGCATCTACTCTAGGTGTGTGTATATATATACATATATATATATATATATATATATATATATATATATAATATAATAATAATAATAATACACCCCTAATATAATAATACACCCCTAATATATATATATTAGGGGTGTGCGAATATTGAAATTTTCGAATACGAATCGAATACGAATAAGGAGAAAAACTGTCTTCGAATATCGAATCGAATATCGAATATATGTGTAGTATTAAAAATTGCAAAACAAGGTAACAATAGATTTATCACCCTTTTAAAAATAATGTTGCATTTTACGAGGCTGCTTCAGGTTAAAGAGGCACTCATTATAGGTAATGCACTCAGGTAATGTCAGGTAATGCTCTGTCAGGTAAACGCTTGTTACAGATTATCGCGAAGGAAAATTGACTGCTCAACATGTTCAGAAAGTAAGGGCTCTCTATGCACTGTGACAACATTTGTCCGGGTAACATTTTCTAGGTGCATATTTTATTGCGCATACTTACAAAGCCCGAAAGTACATCATATATTGTATGAAAGAGCCCTGGAATAAAGCTTGGTAAAAAAAAATTGAAACTGATCATGTCTCACGGGCCTGAGGCAGATAGACTGGAACAGAGCGTACACATTCATAGTAAGGTTCGTTACAGCACTTAAGATCACAGGGCTGTAACGCTGTGTCGTCGTTTTGCACCTTCTTTTGTCCCTGTTTTGTGTTGCGCTGTAACGAACCTTACTATGAATCCCAACAAACTGGCCCAACTTGCCATCTTGATGCAGAGCATACAGATAATGAGCGGATCATGTGAGGCTCTCAGTGAATAAACATGTTTTTAGGAAAATGTGGAGCAAGCATATAATTCCTTAATTGCTAAATTATTCACAGTCTGTCCGAATATTCGCCGTTTCGATCATTATTCGGCCGTCCTCGAATATTCGGGAACTTACGAATATGCATTTCTCGAATCGAATACGCTTCGAATAAGGAAAATATTCGATTCGTATTCGAAATTTCGAATATTCGCACACCCCTAATATATATATATATATATATATATATATATATATATATATATATATATATATAGCAGCCATCTTGCAATACTTACGTTTGAAATACGAGTGTCTGCACCGCGAGAAGCTCACAAACAAAGGCGGCTTACACACCAAAATAGAAAAAAAAGAAAAGAAAAAAATTGGAGAACGCTTAAGATTCGCCTTTAAGAGTGGAAGGCGATATCATTCAAAGATCCCTGACTGCTTCTCACGCTTCCCGGCAACTTGTTTACCGGGAAGCGCTCGCGGCGAACACTGTGCACGAAGGCGGGCTTTCTGGTAGAAACGCGGCCTCTTGTTAGGGCCGCGATGCGGCGGAGATGAGCGCCATCTGGAAGTGTTTCAAAGAAAGGGGCGTGCCGCTTCACGAACTCAGAGATATTCACGCGCTGGCGCGCGCAAATGGCGGACCCCGTGGCAGGTCTATGGATGGTAGAAACACTGGAAAAGAGGTTTGGGTTCTCGCGTAACAGAATTATGTTTTCTCGTACATTCAAATTACAATCTGACGTCATCATGTTTGTAGGTTGCGTGTAAGTCGTACTTTACGATTTTTCTGCGTATTTTAGCTTGAGAAATACACTTAGTTCAGTGACTTCCTTGGGCAACATGGAAGGGCCTCGGCATGGGTGATCCAAAAATCTTTCTGCCGGACCGACGTCCGACGTTGGAAGCCGGATGCCAACGCGGGACGCCGACGCCGGGTTTTTCGCGACACCGAATCGTTGACGCTGTCGCGTTAAAAGTGCCGCCAAAAGCCACCGCCGGAATGTACAAAACCGAGAATGTGGACAACCATACCGAAAGCCCTAGGCATAGCGCACTCGAGCTTGAGCCACACTGCAAGCCAATATAGGCACAGAAATACATATACACATGTCGCCCTGCGTGTGTGTATTTGTGCCGCTATTTCTGTCCTGTGTCGGTTCAGCTATGCCTAAAGCTATACCAATAACAAGGGGGGGGGGGGTGTCAGGGGAGAGATGAAACGTACAAACAGCATAGAACCAGCTCTGCTCCTTGAACTGATTTGCCAGAACCCGCGGCATGCTGAAAATCTCGGAGGTAACGTGCTGGAAGGCACGTTGGCCTTGCAAGGCCAACTGCAACTAAATTCTCCCTTGGCTAATTGGATTATAAGTGAGTGCTCCCGACGCAATCTTCGCAAAGCTGTAGGTTTTGTATTTGTCTGATTTGTCTGTCTGAGCCATTAAATAGCACTTGTGCACACGACGCGTGCTTCTAGGGGTTGTTGGCTATAATGGAAATGTCAGACTATACAGCTTACATGAACAGACGCACGGACGGATGCATGCATGCAAGCATGAATTTTTACCGACTATTCGAACATTTAAGAACATTTGCCCTGCAGTCATCCGTGGAGGGGGTTTCAGCATAGCGAGAGCACACTGCTGTATTCTTGCGTACGCTTCTCACGTGACCCAGTTTCATGCAGTTGACGCATTTGGTGGCTTCGGTACGAAAGGTCGTCCAAGATGCCGAAAATGGCCCCCGATTACATACAAATGTAGATAGTCTCCCTTGAATACTGTCTTCAGACAACGTAAGTTGCCCAGGTGGGTAACATTCGCGATGAGTGCAGCTTCCTTGGATGGTTTTACAAGAATTTCTAAGTCGGAGCTGGGAATGACGGCATCTACGTCATAGATGACACCACTGACGACGTCAGACCTCAGCGGGATGTGAGAACGGACCTTGAATTCCGTCTAGGTCGGTGACGTAGCGCATGGTGTTCAGCACGGCCGCGTGCGTGACATCAATCGCCAGTACGTTCTTACGTGTATTCCCTCTGATGTCAGTAACTTCATTCGGCGCGAATACTTCCAGCACTACCGAAACAGTGTGCCTCTTGAGGCGTTTCATGTTCCCTTCGGGCACAGCAGGAACGAAAAGGATAGTGTTGGTCACAGGCCTCCGTTGTGGTCTTCCATTCAATGTGCTTGAGGACGAAGACGTCCCGGCGTTACGTCTCTTCGCCTTACGGCTCACAAGTTCGACGTCATCGTCGGAGGGCTCCTCGCGACTCAGTGAGTAGATACGGTTGTCCTCGGTGTCAGAGTCGCTATACGAGGGCCGGTCCGCTTTCGCGGCCACCGCTGAAGTCGCCGAATCTGGCAAACGTCCGAGGTGCTCCACGTCTATCGCCGACAGACAAAGAAGCGACACCTCCGGTGTACACGTATAATTTCACAAAGAAGGCAAGAGATACTCAAGCACCGTACTGCCAGTATGAAAAATACGCAATTACGCGAAATTTTAGTATTCCCTTGAGAGTCAAGTGCGTTTCGTTACTTTGTAGAAGGCATTTCAAAACGACCGATCCAATTTTCTCTGGCGATGTACATGCTGCGTGGTGATTTTTTTTCGGCGTTTAAGTAAAGCGCGCGAAATCTGAAATAACATCACGTGACTGCGCTCGTGCGCTACCGTACTGCAGCGCTCTCAACCGTGCGTCGAGCCTATCGCTTATCAGGGACGACGGTGCTTCCTTTCCGTGTGCGACCGTCAGAGATGCTGACGCACTGCGAAGCCGTGCGCATGGTTCTATCGCAAAAAGAGCCATTGAGAGCGCTGCAATGCGGTAGCGCATCAGCGAAATCGCGCTATTTTATTTCATATTTCGCTGGCTTTCTTTAAAACGCCGTAAAAAATCGCCACGCAGCATGTACGTTGTCACAAATAATGGATCAGTCGTTTTCGAATTTCCTCTACAACGTAAAGAAACACTCTTGGCCCTAACGTGAATATTAAACATTTTGCATAATTGATCTTAGTTAATTAAGTATTTAAGCGCAATATTAAAAAAATGCCCTAAGGAGCGCCACATGACGGCAAAGCATATGTCGCTGGTTTCATTCAGTTGCGGTTACTCAGTTTTTAAATATCCTTAGTTCAATTTGCGTGAAACACAGTGTATACACTTGGGGGTGGGATTCGGAAAGCTGGTCAGACCCCAGCCACTCCCGGAAAAATGAAAAAAAGATTTCGCTTACGGACGACGGCACGACAGTGGAATGGCGACGACCGTATGACAACGTGTTCGTCTATGAGGAGGATGGCGTGATAACGACAGTATGGCGAGAATTCGATGGCGAAGCTGGAATGACGACGATGATCGAGACGCCCACAACGGCATCACAATGACAATTATGAGAACGAGTGCATGCGGACGACAGTATGGCGACGATGGTATGAAAACGGTATCATCAACTACGACTGAATGACTACAGCATGATTACGATGACAGGGCGAAGGCGGCGTGGTACGACGACATGACGATAATGGGGTGAAGACGATTCCATGACGATGACTGCGTGACGACTACTCTATAATTACAGCTACATGACGAAGACAGGGTGACTAAAACCCCTTAAACATCGTAAGGTAGCGACACTCTGCTTCTCCGCCTTTACTCCTCCTCGTTTCTCCTCTCTTTCACTCTCCCTCCTCGACCGTGGCGCCGCCTACACTGCTCGAGCGTAGCAACGGCGCCAACATGCGCTCCTCGCCATCCGTAGACGCATCTCGAGCAAAAATGACGCTGATGCACGGCGCGAGGGCCCACGTGATGCTATTAGGCCAATAGCGACGCGGAGTCGGCCAGAGCGCGCGCGGAGGAGGCGGCATTCTTCAAAACGTGGCAATACTTCGCGAAGTTTAAGGGGCTTTAAGTGTGACGGAGATGCCGTGACGACTAGCGCATGGTGACGAGTGGCTGTGACGACGAGATGACGATAATGTAATGAAGAAGATTCCGTGATGATGACGCCATGACTACGACTCTATAATTACGGCTATATGACGAAGACAGTGTGACAAAGATGGCGAGACAACGAGCGTATGGCGACGAGTGACTGACCACAACTGTACGGCGACGAAGGCAAGATGACGACGGCGCAATGGCGATGGCACATACCCAGCAGCATGACGACAAACGTGTGCATTGCACTATCTCCGGCATCGGCCCACCACTGCGGAAGGCGCCAACGGGGCAAAACTAAGGAACGAGCTAACAAAAGCTCGCGCTTTGAAACGTTGGTCAAAAATAACGGATGGACGAAGCCACGCGCCGTCAATGAACCTGCGCTTTTTTTCTTTTCCAGTGCACCAACTGCGAGCTAAGACGTTTCGAATTGCAGCGCGCTAACTTTACGGCACATATACGCATACCTTGATTGCCGTGCGCGAAAGGATTTGCATTTAGAGCACACCGGTTCATTTCGTCGAACGAGGCGGCGGCTTACGTTCGTATGGCGCGGACGTTTTAGGGAGCGCTCGAGTGGAAAACGGTGTCAACGAGGCCGTCGAGGAGGAGGGAGAGAAGGTTGCATGTACGGGATCCACGAGAGTGCAGAAAAAAAAAAGGATTTACGTCCCGGAATGTCCCCACCGCTCCTGAGGCGCAGGAAGGATTTGCCGCGCGACAGATTCAGCTCGCAGGAAATCAAACTTTGGGATACAATCTGCATTTCGGAATTTTCTCGGTGAGTGCAGGAACATTCGCTTGAGTCTATTTGTCATTTCCTTGTTTTCTTTTTTTTTTTGCATGAACAAGAGAGCTAGCGCAAGAGGACGAAACTGTGGGACGTGTTGCCTATAAGCTAACACTTTAATTTCCCTATGAACAACGGAACCAGGATTGGGATTTACTGTTTTTTCAAGCACGCTGTATATTGTTCCCTATGCTAATAAGCACACGACAAAGCACACTTTTGGGAAGTATGTTAAACCCTCATTGTAACAGGCTTTCAGGACAGAAAATTCAGTTCATTATAACCATTATTTCATTAAAAGCAGAGAGGCACTAAAGGAGCTATAGAAATGGGAGAATGTGTTGTTCTAGGCTTCGAGACTCGTTGTAGCGGGGCGACTATCGCCTCGAAAGCAAGCGAAGCAGAAGACGGGCTCACGTGCAGGTAGCGCGTGTTCAACCACACCATTTGTGGTTTTTTTTTGTAAAGTTGCCTTGTGGGAACGCTGGGCTTGGTCGCACGGGTCACCAATTTGTGGGAGGCGGCGCGAAGAGGTAGCCGTCGTATCCGCAGTGTATTAGGACCGGCCAGTCGTGGTTCAATGGGGTCTCAGGTCGAGCGAGCTAGCGGGTTCTATTCTCGCGCTACCTGCAGGCGAGCCCGCTTCTTCGCTGGCTGTGGAGGCGATAGTCGCACCGATACATCCTAAAACGTGCATATAAACAAAGTCACGCTCGATAGTAGAGACATGATAGCGGCGAGACTCTGCTGGCATCTGTGAACAGCTCCCTCGTCTGTCTTTTATCCTCGCTCGATAAAGACACTTTCGAAAAAGCTGCCACTTTGTGGAATGACCTCCGCATCGTCATTTGCGTGTTCAGGTTGATAGGAATAAGGGCAAAAGGCCACAGTGTATATATTCTGCACCAAGCTGCCTCATGTATATTCACCACTTCGTATTAAGTGGATTCGAGAGCAGTTCCACTTCGAATAATTCAGTCTAAAATACGTGCGCTGGAGTCGCTATCGAGTAATGCAACATTTCGAATAAAGCGATTTCGTTATGAGGAGGGCTTACTGGGGATTCTAACTCCGTCTTGTTGTCAAGTTGAGTCTCGTTAACTTCAGGCAGACGTGACTGAAAGCGTAAAAAGTTTTGCTGCTTCTTTTTGTCTTTCTGAAAGTGGCGTACGTAAAATGAAATCACTGAGAGCAGCACATGAAACGTATAACCGGGAGCGAACGTGAGGAAATTAGCCCTGCTGGAAGAAAGAACTCGCCACCCCTGCCGACGGTGTTGGGCTGCTGAGCACGAGGTCACGGGATCGAATCCCGGCCGCGGCGGCCGCATTTCAATGGGGGCGAAATGCGAAAACACCCGTGTACTTAGATTTAGGTGCACGTTAAAGAACCCCAGATGGTCAAAATTTCCGGAGTCCTCCACTACGGCCTGCCTCATAATCAGAAAGTGGTTTTGGCACGTAAAACCACATAAAAAGAAACCCTGCCGACTGCGCTGTGTCACGCGCGAAATGTACGAATACGTGACAGACGTTTATCTTCAGTTAAAAGGAGTCTGCACACCAATGAAAGTTACAGATATGTACAATCAACAGACAGACAAGTCACGATGTGCACGTAATATATAGATAGGGTGTCCCATCAAACTTTAGCCAAGATTCGAAAATATTCGGGGGTGCTAGAGAAGGACTCGACTAAAACCATGTATTGCTTGCCAGCCACTCTACAGAGTAAGTCACACTTTCTTCTTTTTTAATTTTCTCTACTCACCCGCAAGTCTTCGCCGGCT
Organism: Dermacentor albipictus; assembly: GCF_038994185.2. Lineage (NCBI taxonomy): Eukaryota > Metazoa > Arthropoda > Arachnida > Ixodida > Ixodidae > Dermacentor > Dermacentor albipictus. The sequence goes on from NC_091822.1 coordinate 183,953,631, forward strand.
CCGGACGCAATCACCAATAGAACGTTGAGAAATCTCGACGACCCGTCGATCGTCTTTCTGACGGACAACATCAACGAGTCCTGGAAGAGCGGTGTTATTCGCAGAATAGAAGACGGCCTGTGCGGTGCTCATTGCCACGCCCGGCAAGGCCCTGAACATCGAGAACCTCAGGCCGATTTCTCGAACGTCCTGCGTCGGCAAGATCATGGGGCGTGTCGTCCTCAACAAGCTCAACGGGTATCTCGAAGACAACTAGGTTTACAGGTACAACATGATCAGCTTCCTCACCGGACTCTCGACGCAAGATGCCATGAAACTAATCAAGCATCAGATTGTAAACGGCCGTTTCAGACCTCGAGAAGGCTTTCGACAACGTGCTCCACACCTTCATCGTCAAGACCATTTCGGACCTGGGTCTCGGTTCCAGATTCCACAGCTACGTCAGCTCTTTTCTAACAGACTGGAATGCCAAACTTCTCGTTGGAGGCTTCCGCTCGGAAGATGTGCCCTTCTGAGCACTGGGCACTCCTCAGGGTGTCGTCATCTCCCCCACATTGTTTAACATCTGTATGGTAGGTCTTTCCAAAAGGTTGGCACGCGTTTAAGACGTTAAGCACACCGTATACCGGCGTACACATCACCATCTGGTGCTGCGGCGGCTGCGAGGGAAGAGACGGAGAAGCCATGCAGGAGGAGATCGACGTGATCAAGGAGTATCTCCGCCCCACCGGACTTCGATGCTCCGCCGCCAAGTCGGAGCTTCTGCTTTATAAAAGGGAGGCAGACCCAAAGATTGGAAGGCAGTGTCCGAAAGCAGCATTAGTCTTCGCACTTGTGATGGGGGGGGTGATACCTAGAGTCGACGTCATTTGGGTCCTGAGCATGTTTGTCGGATTCAACGGCGGGAACGGAACGGCTCTCCGCAATATCATCGCAACGACGGACAACGCTTTCAGCCTCGTTCGCAGAATCGCAAACCAACACCGAGGCATGAAGACAATCTCTTGAGGCTGATCAACGCCTGTGTACTATGCCACTTCACGAACACAATTTTTATGTGCAACTGGCCCAGAGAGGAGCTAGACAAGCTCAATGCTCTCATCCGCAATGTAGTAAAAAGGGCTCTCGCGCTACCCATCAGCACTCATACCAAGAATCCCCCCAAGATGAGGGTACATAACACCGCTGACGAGATTGCCGAAGCCCAAGAACGCGCGCAACCCGTTCGTCGTCTGACCACCATAGCGGTAGTTAAACGCATCCTCGAAGAGCTGGCTTACCACACTGCGGTAATACTTATGGTCAGATACCCCGTTCCCTAGGTGCAGTCGAGATAAGTTCGAAGTGGCCCTCCTGCCCTGAGATGTCCATCCCGTCCACAACGAGGGCAGACGCAAAGCCCTCGTTGTGCATTTAGTCATTTAGCCGAGTGTGCTGCCGCTGCGTCTGCTTATCGCTATTATGAACCGGCGCAAGCTAAGCATCGCTTGCGTAAATCGCACAGCCGACGCCTTTGTCACTGCCCTGTCGCCTTTCAAGCAGCAGCACGCCCTGATATATGCTATTTTCGTTTGTACGCGGACAGTTTGGGAGCGCTGCAACCACGGCGCGCAAACGGGTATGTCACGTGGTACTTTTTTATATTTCGCGGGCATCCGCAGTAAGCTGAAAAACGCTAATACTTAATAGATAGAAAGTTAGAAACTGTCTAATCGGACGTTTTGCAAAGCGCTCTACAACTTTGTAATTGGAATCTTTTGCTTAATTTCGTTACTTCAGAAGTTGGTTAATTAATACTGACTAATTATCCAATGAAGCAAAATGCAAAAGATAGCGTGACACACTAAATACAAAAGTGAGCAACATGCATTTGTTCGCATCGTCTTAGAGTGCATGGACATAGTGCGAACTATGGCTAAAGTTATTAGCTGACACACACACACACACACACACACACACACACACACACACACACACACACACACACACACACACACACATATATATATATATATATATATATATATATATATATATATATATATATATATATATATATATATATATATGTATATATATATATATATATATATATAGGTGCAAAAACCACGATTTGATTATAAGGCACTCCGTAGTGGGGGACTCCGGAAATTTGGACCACCTGGGATTCTCTTCTTCAACGCGCACCTAAATCTAAGTACACGGGTGTTTTAGCCTTTCGCCCCCATCCAAATGTGGCCGCCGTGGCTGGTATTTGATCCCGCGACCTCGTGCTTAGCAGCCCAACACCCTATATATATCCTTTCGATAAATGTTATAGTACACGTTTGATCAAGCTTTACGCTACTTTCACACGGATCATACATATTAACCGCATGCTCATATAGCACCTTAGGAACAACGTGCTTTCGCGGAACGCGCGGGTGAACTCGAACTCGAAACCCTCGTAGAAATGGTCGGACCACTTGGCGTAGTAACACATGCGCACAAGCTCCACCCGCGTAGCCTTAGCCGGGCTGCCACAGAAAGTTGTCGCCAGGTACTGTTGCATAATCAGTCAAGAATATTTAATTATGCAACGAAGCATATTACTAAAGATACAATGCGACGTTCTCTAACGCAGTTGCTAAAAACATGCTTTTAGTCACGATCACCTGTACAGCATTTTAATATATTAACGCCTTGGGTAAAGTTAGCTAGGACACCGTGTACAGCTCAGACGCAGTTCAAATATGCGCAGTGCACTGCACCACATAAAGAGCATCACAACCTTTTCCTAAGAGCATTGTGCCATTGCTGAACCATCTAGAAAAGCGCTTCTTGCATCCCGCCTAACTTGTGGCCAACTTGCACAAACTAGGTGGTCCTATAATGCTGACTGAACGAACTGTCGTGTAGCGTCTTGAATACAAAATTACCTGTGCTCACTGTGGGCACATTGTTAGGAGACAACAGCGCATTAATAAGGAAATTACTGTCTCACTTCGAGTGATTACATGCAACTCCGCTTCCCAACACGAAACGTGCAGGACGTTCTTTCGCAGTACGGAAGTATAACGCTACGACGATTATTCTAACCAACCAAGTAGTAGCTAAGCAGCTGGGCCGTTCTCATCGTGAAGCAGCCAGTTAACAACCAAACCAGCGGAGCGATCAACAAGGTAGCCACTTAGGAAAGCCACAAAGCAGCACGCGACGTAGGGTACACATTATCCTTCGTGTATTTCCAACAGAACGCAAGTCAGGCCTTCGCCACAAGTGAAGCGGCCGCAACCTGCCACCAACGTGCGCGGGCGCACTGGTGTAGTGCACGCGCGGGAAAGCAAGAGGACGTTAGTTCGGCTACCTGTCCTGCAAGATGAAAGATACAACGCCCACAATAGGGGCCGCCACTGTGCATACATGATGTGGGACGATGTACTGCTTGCGAGGGGGGAAGAATGAAAAAAAGTACATCTGCACTCGAAATGCACGTGAGACCTCACCATCTTGAATTGCTCCTCTCTCGCTCTCTCTCTCTCTCTCTCTGTCACACACGCACACACCTAATCTGCAATCTTTCCGTAATCCTGTTAGTACAAATGCCAACTCTATACTGCTCGAGCAGAGAAAATTCCGGCCAAAGAAAAAAAAATATATCGTATACAGAAAGGGTGATAATAGCGACAGTGCTCACGTGGTGCAACGCGAGATAAGAAGCTCGCTCCCCACCGACGCCGGCTTTCGCCTCAGCAGCCTCCTTCCTCGATTCGTACACACACGTAAGTCTGGGAGCAGAATCCAGAGGTGGATAGGGGGTACGGGTAGACAGACCCTCAGACAAAGCGGGAGAAAAAAAAAGCTATATACGTAACAGAAGCCAGAGGACCAGAAGAGCTGGTTGACGGTGCAGGTGTACGTGACTGCAGTGCGCAGATCACGGTATTCGCGTATTCGTGACCAACACTACCAGGGAAAGAAACTTACATAAAGCCGAAAAAAGAAAAGGTTCATCGTTAAAAGAAACTCGCACGCCGGCCGTAGGGATTCTGCGCACATAGTGGCGACGATGGCGAGCGTGCGGCAGAGAACAGCGGAGGAAACGCGAGGAGCTCAGCGAAGGAGCGGCGGCGACGGGTCGAAGGTTTCCACGCGACGCCTTTGCGTGCTGCTAATTGAGGCCTCCCCTCGAATCACCCCGCCGCTCGCGCGCCTTTTTAGTTTCTTTCTTTTCCATTCGGTCTGTCGGAAGACGTAATCTGAGATGCCGGTCACAACAGGCGCCGCCGCGGCCAGCTCGAGCCACCGCGCTGCCATTTCGTGTCGCTTTCTTTTTTTTTTTTTGACCTTTGCGCCTTTCGCCCGACTTTTCGGGAGGCTCGTAAAACTTTGGCGAGACCCTCGCGGAAAGAAATATTACGCGTGCTGAAAGGTGGTGGTCTTCTCCGTCGACGACGGTCAGACCCGAGGGGGCCTCAAGTGTCGGCGGGGGAAGAGGCGTTGCGCGCGCTTTTAATCGCGCTTGCGTGCACGATGGTGAAAGCCATTGTTTTAAATCCTCCTTATACCCGTTCATCATCGCCTCGCATCTTCTCGCGGGGTCGCGTTGCCGAACGGCACCTCCTCCCCCCTCCCCCCCCCCCCCCGTTAGCTCCCCCAGTAGCCACCTCCAGCGCTGCCTTCCTTGTGGGTTTCCTAAAGAAAGGAGACCCCAAATATGTGTTTCATGGGTCAACAAACAGATAAAGACTTCTTTCATAGCAGAACCCAACTCCCGCTATATTATTCGCTGGACCATTACTTGTGACTTCGGTCGTAGTTCGTACTCGGGCGTTGGCAAACAACTTCATAGCATCACATGTGGTTCCGCGTCGAATTTACGAATGCTTGTTCATTTCTCACCGAAACGGTCGATATCACCACCCTCTCTAGCAATTCTCGCGGGAGAAAGTGAGATAAAAGGAGAGAAGAAACGCTGAGAAGTTTGCCGAAGTAAATATCCGGTTGCCTCTTTCTTTTTTCTCATCAATTTTTCCTTACCCTTTCCCAAAACGTAGGGTAGCCAACTAGGCAAGGTCTTGGTTAATGTCCCTGTCTTTCTTTCTAACACGTCTCTCTCTCTCTCTCTCTCTCTCTTGATAAGCCATGATTCGAAAGGGACGGTAGACGAGCATAACAGATTGCAGGATTGCTTAAGCGCGTTTTCCTTACAACGCTTGCTTATACCAGCTCTCCTTGTCTGATTTCCCATACGCCGTATAAAAACAGCACTGAAAGCTTTAAAGGCAGATAACTAGAAAATAAAATGGAAGCTGTCCCGAGGCATAAAATAGCGTGCTGCTAATCAACTGAAAAAATAAATAAAGCGTTTTCTCAGGTTTGAAGGGAGGGAAAGAGAAAAGCAGAAGGCAGGATAGTTAACCGTAATAACGTCCGGTTGGCTACCCTACACCAGGGGAATGGGAAAGGGGAAAACAAAGATGACAGGGAGAGAGAGAGGAGGGAAGGAAAGAAGGAAATTAGCGGTGAGTTTACTGACGCGTGTGGTCTTATAGAAATTGCATTAATAGTCACAGGTGGTCGCACAAGCCCGTCGTCCTCAAGAAGCACAAAAGCGCCTTCACCGCTTTATGGGTCGACGAGCGATGGGGGCGGTGCTCCAGCACCTCCACAGAAAGCGGCCGATTGTCCACTTTTCGGAGAGTTTTGGCAAGTTCTTGTCTTTCTGGGGCATATCGTGGACAGTGGCACAGCAGGTGGTCGATATTTTCTTCGGTGCCGCAGACCTCGCATGCTGCACTGTCGGTCAGTCCAACTAACGTAGAGTATGTCTTTGTGAAGGCAACTTCGAACCAAAGGCGACATAGAAGCGTAGCTTCGCGCCGAGGAAGTCCGAGTGGAGGTCGGCGTTGCACTGAGGGGTTTAATGGATGCATTCGTGTAAGTCGTAAGTTTGGCGAGTTCCACTCGGTCAGTGAGAGACTGCGTGCCAGGTGCCAGGTGTCTGTCCTCGAAAGCGGAGTTGGAACGCTGTGGTTTTCTTGATGTACTGTGCGAGCAGCGTTATCGGTGAAATCATTGCCACTGATTTCACAATGGGCCAGGTACCCATTGAAAAACAACCTCGTGACCTTTTTGTTGGAAGTGATAGTGAAGTTTCACGATTTCGTATGTCAATTGGTCATGACATCCGCGTCGGAGAACTGACTGCGTGCACTGTAATGCCGGTTTTGAATCACAGAACACAGTCCATTTTCTAGGTCTTTCAGAATCAATGAATTCCAGTGCACGACGCAGAGCCGTTAGTTCTGCCGCTGTTGACGTCGTGACATGCGATGTCTCGACAGCAATGTTATTTCTCGCGTTGGTAAACCACCGCACCACCAGAACTGGACGACGTAGTCGATCCATCGGTATAGATGTGCACGTGGTTGCTGTACTTTTCATGCAAAAGAAGTGAGCTCAGCTGTTTGAGAGCAGGGGCCGGTACATGTGTACTTGTGGACGGCTCAAACACCACGGAGGAAACACCATTCTCTGATATATCTATGTCCAGAGACTCACCAAAACACCTGTTTAAGAAGGTACCTTGATGTTCTACTTTACAGAGAGAGAGGGGGAGAGAGCTAAACGGGGTGGGAAAGGCAGGGAGGTTGACCCGAAAACATTATGTTTTGCTGCTCTGCAATGTGGGGAGGGTAAGGGGTAATGAAAGACGGAAGGAATAGCGGAGAGAAAAAGCAAAGGAACGAAAAAAACAAATGGCGAATAGAATCCTGCACCACCATTTATAAAGAAATCACGTAGACTGCTCGAACAAGCATGATGCTGTGAATAAAATTCCTCAACAATTACGATACTTCCAAACGCGAAATTTGAGCGCAGCTCTACACGTGTTTTCATTTCGCGATACATTGGCTGACGCTGAAGAACTGTCTCGTGCGACATATTGCAAGCGGAGCGTAGTGTGGCGTGATCGCCTCGCTAATCCGGAGATCGCGAGAGGCAGCGTGTGGGTGACGCGTGGGCGCGATTCACAGCAGCCGCCGCAGACAGACCTCCGCTCATGCAGCGCTTTGTTTCCATATGTGGTATCGGTGGACGCGCTAGCCGCATGCTATCGGTGAACAGACAACGGGGCGCTACTCTGGCGTCATCTCGTAGCGGTCGTCGTTGCAGAGCCCGTTTCGCATGGCACTACACTTTCCTTCTCACGCTTTCTCTACACCCTCCTCCCCGCTTTCCTCCTCGCGCTTTCTTCGCTCTCGCCGTCTTTCATCCCCCGCTGCGCTCCGTGTTCGCTCTTTCATCCGTCGCTGTGCTCGTTCGCTCGGTTACGCCGAAGGACGACGCCGACGCGAAATGCAGGAACGGGCGCTAAGAGCTATGCTCTAAGAAATAAATACAGGAGGTGGGGAACGTGCGCAAAAACTATAATCTCTCTGATCGGCCACTCAAACGCAAAAATTTCAAGAGTGCCCTGACCGACTTGTGGTGAGATGACTGTATAGGAATGACCTTCAAGGACTGTCTACTCCGAGAGCGGCCGGTCGTTAAGGCGCGCCAGCGCGGCTGCGAGTGCCTGTGTGCGTGGTATCGGGGACAACGACAAAGAACGTGTTCTATAGTTTTCTCGTTGCTGCAGCGGCCACACGCAACACTATCTTCCCTTTTGGTGCGGAACGGAAACGATTTTACAAAAGCGACGCCAAGTCACAGTCGGTAAAGCACCGTGGTCTCGGGTCGGGATAGTCCAGGTGGAGGCTGAAGTTGCAGACAGGGGTCCAGTCGATGTAGACGTGTGTGCTGGAAACTAGGTGAGTTCCACAACGATAGTAAGGCATCATATGCAAGCACTCGAAGTTGCGCTGCTGCATCTGTTCTTGGCAGCGGGATTGGTTCTTGCATGCCGTCTTCATGAAAAGATCGAGCAGCTTCATCGGCATGTTCGTTGCCCATTGAGCCACAGTGGCTATAGTGAGCCACTGATATGTGACGTCGTATCCTTGCTCGACGAGGCGATGTACGAGCTGTCGGATTTGTAGCACTACTTGTTCGTAGGGTCCACGGCGTAAGACGGAAAGCAAGCAATGAAGAGCTAGCTGCCTTGCAGTGACTGAAAACAGTCCATTTTTGAGGTGGTTCTAAGTATGCGAAGTTCGCTACGAAGAGCAGCAAGCTCCGCGGTTTTCGATCTCTCCGATCTCGTCTGACATGGTGTTTTGAACTTCAAAATTATTTCGCAGTAAAAATCACCGATCCTGCAGAAATGTCCACGGTGGTTGAACCATCGGTGTACATATGGGTATGAGCGTTGTCTTTTTCGTACTGCAAGAGCAGCGAAAGTTGCTGGAGAGCTTGTGATGCGAGCTGTGCCTTCGTCTGAATTCCTGCTCCTGGCAGTAGAACTTACAAGCTTGATCCAAATAAGTCGCGAAGCTTCGGGCGAAGAGCGGTTCAGTACAAACTGTCACCGACATCAGCAAGGTTGGTTATGAGAGGAGCGATCGAAGCGCGACTATGTTTGAAGGGAACAAACATTGGGAAAGAAAAAGGTTTTTTTTTTTTTAATCCAAGCGAGACACAGTTCGATTCATTCAACGAAAATAAAATTCCGCGTCAATTTTATATATTCGTGCGAATAAAGAAAATACAAGTTTATTTAATTTTATTATCATTAATAAATACATTTTTCTTTTCAGCGCCCATCGTTACAGGAGGCGTTGACGCCGCTATCACTCGCAATGCGATGCAGCTCTTGAAATGAGCAGAAAGGCGCGCTCGTAAAGTTCACCTGTTTAAATACGCCCCTCTCACACGTTGTGCTGTTTTGCTTGTCGACGTTTGTCTGAACTTGGTGACGCGGGTAGCTTCATCGCTCCTTAACCTGTTCAGTCAAAAGCGAGTTACGACCGCCAGATAATGGTTTAGTTGTTTTCGTGCGACTGCGCTGGCCGATGGGCTTGGCGTCCGACGATAGGACCAGCACTCTACGCCTAAAGCTTTCGTCGGACTCCAGACAAAGTACGCTCTGTGCAGGGGCGCGATTTCGATAACCGCACGGCTGGCCTTTCCCTGCATCGCTTAGCGCGCTGAAAGCTCGAAACGCCCATCAAGTAGAATGGCGGGGCATTTGAATATATAGCTCTAAAGGGAGGCCACCAAAAGAAATTTCGTGCCTTCGAAATCAAAATGACGTCACTTCTGTTTTCAACGGATATGGCGTCATATTATTTTTTCTCTCGCCAGAAATGTTTGCTCGTCATACAGATGGCGCTAAGCCCCATGATCTGCCGATGAACCGCCATGTTTTGAGCATATGGGCTCCTATGGAAGCTTCGCTACCAGGTGTATTTATTTACCTTGGAACTTGTGGCTGAGTGAAGCACCAAGGGAGAAACAAAACTCTCGCTGCAGCTGTTGTAATCTGATGGAAGTGATACTTGATACAAGACACATGTTGAAGACATTCATTGAAAATATGGTCTAAGTATGCCCACCACTAATGTAAAACCCCAAACGGGGTATTCGAGGTACGAATAAATAAATGAATAAATAAATAAGGCAGTGTCGTCTTACAAAAAGAGGCGTGTGGTGGGCCTTATGGCACTGAAGCTAGATAGTGGAAAGGGGCGTGACAAGGTGCCTGGCGTGTGATCTGGGCGCTTCCATAACAACGTAATGCGACCACTGTTCCCTGCGTGCTGCCCTGTACTATGTTCCATTCTGACGTGTTGGCGTTTTGAGCCAATCAGACAGGCCGAAGCACCCGAGTGAATCAATGAAGAGCTGGCCAGATGGCGAATTCGACAACGTGGTGGATTTTGACTATGCCCAGAATATCACCCCGTAGTAGCGTTTTACAGAGACAGGGGAGCAGACTCAATGAGTGGACAAGCCAAAGCTTCTCTCCTGGCAGACCATGCAGGTGTGATCGACAACGTTGATATCACTTGTTGTGAAGAAAATGTAGATGGACTCCCACAGGAACTCCACCGTTCAACTGCAAACAGAAATGACTACATATGCCTCTTTAGACTGAATCTTAGGGTATTTACGGCTTTAGACCGGACGCCAACAATCCGGGCCGCCAAAGGAATAAAGATGAATATAGGCGTATAAGCGAAAGCTCGAGAAGAGGTCGCAGCAAACCACCGATACTCTATTAAAGAACTAGCGCCAATTAAGTAATAAAGCTCACCTATAAGCGGAGTTTTTCAGCTGTCGCTCCCGCGGCGCGTGCCAGACGTTACGCGAGCAAATCGTCGTCGTGGTCTTTAGAGCGACAGCAGGTGGCGGCTTTAACCTGCCCCGAAGTGCTCGTTGACCTCTGCACGAGCATAGCTTCTCGAAATACGTTTTCTTTTCTTTCTCCCTCCCCTATCGGTCTCGGCCCCTACATTACTCTGTAATATAATGTGCCATCGAGCTCGCCGTATGAGAAGTGCCACTGGCCGGCGTAAAAGTTTTTTTTTCTTTCTCTCTTTCTTTTATAGAAGTCGCTGGCCCTGCCGTCACTGCGGTCAACACGAACGCAACAAACAATTCGAAACGGGAACGTGAAAGGCATATACACACCGGGACGGCGAGGCGAAGAGCCGCACGCGTGGAACTGATGAATAATTCAAGACGCCGTCGCCAACTCCGAGTGGACAAAACGAAAGACAAAATAACAGGGGCTTGCCTCGCGGAAGCGCGAAACGCACTTGCGGCGCAGCCACCTATGGCGGCGTCCTCTCCACCGAGAAGAGAGAGGGTAGGGGGGGGGGGGGCAGTCGACAACAAACCGCAACCTACCGCGAGGCCTCTATCAATACGTACGCGGTAGCTCGCGCACTTTCTCTCTCTCTCTATGCGCGACTCGCGAAAATAAGCGCGAGAGGTGGCACCGAGAAGTGGGGGGCGCAATACGGCAGCCGCGCGCATACAGCATAGGCGGCGGCCCTCATGCACTGACCGAAGAAGCCGCACCTGCTGACGCGATCGTTATGTATATGCGAAGGAGAAAGAAACAAAAAATAGAATCAATTCGTAAAGAGACAGAGACCACGCGCGAGCGTTTCTCGGTTTAGTTCGCAGTCATAAAGGACGCCGCACGCGCCCGTTCTGATCATAATGACCGGGCGGGATGGGTCTTCAATTTGGAAGAGCGAGCGAACGAACGAACCGGCAGCAGCAGCAGTAGCCGGGCGGAGGACGAGCAGCTGAGACCGTGCCCATAACGATGCGCGTAATCGCCGCTGTGGGCGCGCGCACACCATTGCGTGCGGTGTGCGCGCGTATGTGTCTCGAATTGGCCGGGTGGTTTGTCGCGGCAGCGGTATACGGTGGCAGCGTGCCCCATGGAGGGGCGCATTTCACTTAACGTCTTGCCGCGGCCGTTGACTGGACGGCAGTATTCGGCTTCGCTAATTCGGAGCACGAACTAGTGGTACCAGAACGGTATATCCGTACGTCATGCGTCATCAAAAAGAGCGGGTAAAAAACAAAGAAAAATTTGTTGACGTATGACATATCGCGCGTTTGAAGTTTCTAACCTTTCGAATAAACCTTCAGTTGCCAGTGGCGCTGTGTCTTCTCTCGTATCTCAGCTCTTTGTCCCAGTAGTTCGCGCTCCGAATCTTAGCCACGCTTCCATACCAACTCGCCCATTTTTTCGCTTCTGAGGCCAGGGAGGTAACGAGAGACAGTTCTGGCAGTGTACCTTGCACTGTGCGAAGACGTAATGTAATAGAAAGAAAACACTCACGAGAAAGCAAAACGCAAGCAGCAATGGCAATGCCACATCGATGGTCTTATATTCTGCCTCGTTTGCGGCAGCACTCAAGACCGGAAGCTTGTTCGAATATATACAAACTAGCATCCTATTCGCGCGACGTTCGATAAGGCGATCGTAAAACCGCTCGCACGATTCATTAGGTTTGCTCACGACGAACCCTTCCGGCTCGGTGTATTTTATAGGCCTGCACTGATGTCGCCGAACCCACTGGCTAAACCGTGATATATATCGCTTCGCTTAAAAACGTGCTTTACGTGTTCTTAATCCTCAATGTTTCTTGTGCATAATGTCGACTGGCAAAAAAAAAAGAAAAAAAATGGAAAGAAGTGTTCGTCTTAGCTACGACCAACCGAGCTTGATGAAGATGAGAATATACAATGTTGTCTGAAATATCACATGGTCACATGGAATACTAATGAAACAGTTCTTGCTATGAACGTACGTTCCCAATGGAAACCAGGTTTGAGTGACAGTACGATATATGGGTGCTAAAGAGGCTTTACATTAAACGATTGTAAATTAGCTGAGACGGCAAGAAGGGGAAGAGAGAGAAAGAAGCAGCATGGCAGGAAAAAAGAATTTTGAACCGTCGCGCACCGTAAACGAATCATTCGTTTTCCAACCTTAACCGAGATTGCAAATTCCTGTTTTTCCGGGCCTGTGATGCAACGAGCAAGCGAATTAAGTTGCCGTGATGCATCGGTTCTGATTATGTCAGTGGACAAAGCGCGTTCCTTCAGCTGCACTGCCGTTGGTGACACATCATCAGTTGCGCGCGGCCGCCATTTAAACATAATGTCATGTCGTTCTCGAAAGCTTGGTGGTGAGCGTGCTTAATTACATGTACTGCAGCTGCTCTAGTGAATCATCACGCAGGACAAATTGCAGAGTTTGTAAGGTGGCCTTGGAAACTGAAAAAAAAAGAACTCGCCCAGTGAGTTGGCGGCCCTTGAAGCGTATAAATGATGGTACCTTTAAGCTACACAAGTTCTTGCGCTGTCGATGTGGTAACATGCGAACGCTTGAGTTCGATTGAGAGAGAGAGAGAAAGTTCGATAGGACAGTAACAGCGACGGTAGAGCTGTTAGAACAGGTCGAAACCTACGCGAATATATTTACTCGCCGGATTTGGCCATCTACCGTTTGTACCCTTTGGAGACTGCCTTGCGACTTCGCCTGGCACCCTGACTCACTTAAAGTGAAGCGACTTTAACGTGTCGCGTGTGGCTGGGCGTCGCATTTAAGAACGCTTGTTCATTGCCACTGGGAACGGTCGACGGCACAGCATCCTACTCTTGCGGGTGTGGCGAAACTGCACTGCGAATTCTGGGCCAGCGTTCGTCCTCAGACAGTCAGCGATGTGCTCTGCTTATGATATACTCGGCCGCTTAGATGACAGACCGTTCTTGGAAGCAAAGATCCGGGAAAACATGGGTGAAGAATTCTACAAGGCCACAGAAGCGCTAATGGCGCTTTTTGAAGCCTATACTGGACACACAAGTGCTTGTGACTATAGACTGACTGAACGTTCACCTGCGAATGTGCACACACACTGACTCCCCTTCTCTATGTTTACCTGTTTTTTCCCCATTTCCATTTTTCACTGGTGTATGGTAGCAAACCGACCGCAATCAGGGTTAGCATTCCTGCTTCCCCCCCCCACTCTCTCTCTCTCTCTCTCTCTCTGTTGTTTTTCTCATAAATGGTCGCCTGCGACTTGTGAATGCGATGGCTCGGGTAATTTTCTGTTCTTCCGCGCAAGAGTATAGCATACTTTTCATTGATAAGCTTTACGCACCTTTGAAGAACCCTCTCGATCGAGACATGATAAATGGGGACCGATTCGTTTTCAAAATTATTTTCTTTCATGACATGCTGCCGTACAAATTTTTTGACGCTTTATGCCCTGCTATAGATAACGATGAACACGACGAGAGCGCATCTGCATTGTCATGTTTACCGTGATATTCGATGATTAGCTCTAAGCCACGGTCAAACAATCCGCGTATAACGCGATAAACGCGTATACTTTTGTCTTGTTTGATGCTTAACATTCTGCTTAAATTGCTACGATATTGTGATAGCGGGCTCCTTACTAGCGAACTTCCCTTTTCTTTTTTTTTACACGTAGTGAACTGGCAACGTAGGTTTTTTTTATTAACCCAATATCCCGAAATCCCAAGTAGACTACTCTTACAAGGATAAGGAAGAAAAATACACTGAAGAAAGAATCTCAACGCGCAGTTCACGCACAAGTCATAAGCACACAAATAATGTTACCGCATGAGAATTAGCAACGGCAGCCTAGTCTGGTAGCTGAAACAACCACAACCGCCACAACAACAATTCGTAGGCACTTGAGACTCGCTCCCCCATCAGTGAAACTAATAGCTTATCTTGCACTTGTTCCCCCAAAGTTGGAATATGCATGCGCTGTTTGGGACCCTCATCAAACTAACCTATCTAATATTCTCAAATCAGTCCAAAATCGTGCAGCTCTTTTTATTTACTCCGTTTATTCTTGCCATTCCAGCGTTTCCGAGCCTAAGGCTCCTGGTCACCTTACCAACCTTTAATTGTGACATCGGATATCTATGCCTTTACCACAAATTTTGTAATGCTCCCTTCGAAGTTCCAGCTATCTTGCCAGTTCATCACTTGTCCAGCCGCGCAAATCAGCCCAGAGCAGCTTACCCTCCCCCAGCGCCAAACTGCCACTCATCTTCACTCCTTCTCTGTGACGACAGCACGGGACTGGAACCATCTACCTGCAATTGCCGTGCACCACTCCGATCCACATCAATTCAAGGCGGCACTGGAATCACACTTTAACTGTAATTAAAACACTTCCCTCATGTAATACCCCAACTGGGGCCTTTGAGGTATAATAAGTGAAATTAAATGAAATTAACTAGTGGAATTCCCCGCTTGTCATGTTGCATGTCATTGGCATGCCAGCCAACAGAGAAATGGGTCGTATTTTGTGATTCTTCACAGTATCAAGTCTGCCTTACATTACAGAACTTACGAGCAGATGATATCTGACATCAGGGAAGTGCACCACCATGCTCTGGAAAGAGGGCACAAATTTATACTTCAATGGATTCCTGCTCACTGTGGCATTGTCGGCAACAACCTAGCTGACAAGGCTGCCCGGTCTGACCAGGAAGATACCCAGACGCGTCCAACACCTCTGGCGAGGTCGGACGCTGCCAGGGAACTTCACCTACTTGCACGCAAAAAGTCACAAGATCTCTGGAGTTCAAGTGCCTTCAATTGCCGATTACATTAACTGGACCCAAGGCTACGGCTACAACTGCCATCTAGCCTTTCCCGCGGCGAAACAACCTTGCTGTGCCGCTTGTGGCTGGGAGTGGCGTTCACGAACGCATATTCCTATTGTTTGGGAATGGCCGAGAAACCGATGTGCGACTCCTGTGGGTGCCAGGAAATCATCGAGCACCTATTGTGTACTTGCCCTCGCTACGATGTGCAACGCCTCTCTCTGCGGGCAACTTTACACCGACTGGACTCGAGACCGTTCACCGCGTCAAAGATACTCGGACCGTGGCCACACCCGTCACTGGCACGAAAAGCGATTCGTGCACAAGTGCAATACTTGAAGCGCACCGGCTTAACAGACCGTTTATAGTGTCCCTGTGTATAGCGTCCCTCCCACACGCACTCAGTGCTATACTATCTCCCTTTCTTCCTCTTTCCATTACCCTTTCCCTCACCCCCATTGTAGGGTAGCAAACCGAGTGCTCTTCTGTTTTACCTCCCTGCCTTTCCTGTCCTTGCTCTCTCTCTCTCTCTCTCTCTCTCTCTCTCTCTCTCTCTCTCTCCAAAGCAGCGTGTTCTCCCCCTTGTGATTTCTAATCAGCCTTAGGAGTTTGAGAAGAAAACAAAATCAGGGACTCGGTACCAGGGATAACTCGGTACCAGGACACACACACACACACACGCACACAAATGCACACACACACAGTCAATAAACCACGAAAGAAAACAGAGGAAGAATAAATGATTGATTCAATAAATAATCAGTTTGTATAGCAGGAAATAGGAAGGAGATTATTTCATTTTAATAGAGTAAGTGAACAGCTCGGGAAAACATGGACGCGTTACACATTTCCTCGAGAAGCAAGTAAACAGTATA
The DNA here is from genome assembly GCF_038994185.2 of Dermacentor albipictus. Classification (NCBI taxonomy): domain Eukaryota; kingdom Metazoa; phylum Arthropoda; class Arachnida; order Ixodida; family Ixodidae; genus Dermacentor; species Dermacentor albipictus. The sequence continues at coordinate 183,969,548 of NC_091822.1, forward strand.
AAGAACGTTGTCTGTGCAAGCCAGGCGGTGTTCTGCACACACTCAAGAGCGCGCGGGAAAGAAAATGAATAAATAGAACCGGAGCCAGAAAATGTGGGACCAGAGAATTGAAATTTTTTTTACGACTTTGCCGATAACGCCGGCATTCTAGCGTTGCCTGCACGGGCCCTACAGCGAGTTGCAAACCACGGGACGAGGCTTAGAGAAACTTAAATCTAATGCGGAAAGTAAACGAATAAAGAAAAAAGAAGCAAGGAAAATGGAAGAAAGAAAAAGAGAACCTAAAAAACGAGAATAAGTTTTTATCGATGAAAGGCAGGGCATCTTCGCTATCTCGGAAGAGAGCACACACAGCCGGGATGAAATGAGAGATAATTCTCGCGATAGCAGCTGCAAAAGAAGCGATCAAAATAAAACGGGCGAACGTAAAACTGACCCTATGTGGAACGTCCCGCAGCTTCGGCAGTGGCCGTTGCGGAAATATACAGAAGGGCAATTAAAAAGTACTTCTGAAGCGTTTGTATCTTTGTGTGATTGGTGGTTTATTCACTTGAGAGTACACAGATTGCTGCTTATCGAGCGAAAAAAAAAGTGAATAACAAAGTTTAATGACACCGAACTTGCCGCCGCACGTGCTCTTCTTTTCCTGTCGTTTCTTATTTTTTGTAATGCTTTAGCTTTTCGCCGTCAGGCGCAGGCGGGGGAAAGCGGAAAGCCGCAGCGCTTAGTCTCAACGGTAGTGCTAAAAAAACTACGGAAGTCGAAGAACCGAAGGAATGCTCATGAGTGCGAGAGTCAAAAATGAAATAGCAAGAAAAGAAACTTTAAAAGAAAGTTACCAAGACAAATAACAGCTCACAACCTGAGGTATTGGTTACGACGCTGCTTGTCTACCGACTGTACAAAAAAAGAAAGAAAAAAGGCGTAAGAGAAGAAGGTAAAATGTAAAAGTATGGCAAATAGAAAAGAAAAAGAAGTGGGGACGTGGACGGGGAGTTGAAGTCGTTGGAGTTGTCCCCACAACTTTCGGCCATAAAACGTGTACGCCGGGTTTGGAAAACTCGTAAACGAACATTAGGAAGCGCGGCTTGTGCAAAAGGGGGTACAGGCGGTTGGGGTATTTCAGAAAACAAACTTTATTTCGAGAGGGGCTTACTTTAAGACCCATGATTGGAGAGGAAACAATAAAGATGGATATTTGCCAACTCTAGGCAGCGTGCACACACAGACGGCCTCTGCCGCCACTTATTACTCGGCCGTATACAGATCGCCATGGCGCCAGTCTTCGCGGTACCGGCCGACGACGTCGAACGTCTAAGTGTATGCAGAGTGGACGTAGACGTGTCACGTGATTTTACGTCGCCGCCAGTTGTACCAATGTGGAGCGCTGCCCAAGATGCTTGCGATGTGAGAAGGACCGTTATCCGGAATATAAGTCGCATATCTCACTTCTCAATTTACATCTAACGAGCGGGTCATTTTCTTATAAGGTAACAACTGTTAAGCTGATTTCACTTACAAATTTTTTTATAGAAAGTCTATAGGTAGTCTATAGACGTCTATTGACTGTCTATAGACTTTCTATAAACAATTTTGTAAGGGTATATATATAACGCCTTATCACAAAGCTTGCCGGTATTTGTGCCCCATTGCCCGGACACAGAAAGAGCGTACACGTAATGGGCAATCAGCGCCGATGGTACACGAGCGAACAGCAAAGGCGTAACACACACGCCTAGCGAGCGGCTGGTTTTTTTCTTTCTTTTTTTTTTGTAGAACATGTTGCGATTTCGTGTCATCGATTTCAGCGCTCATCTCGAAGTATCTACATGGGCCCAGATTCTGGCCTGACTGGAGAGCGGCGTGCTATAGAACGCATGAGTGCATGCACTTCCCTAACGCGCAAAGTTATGGATTGTTATGGCCAGAGTTTGCCAAGACGCGTATACCTAAAGCAAACGTTCCTACAGGGGGCACGTCTATTATCATTCAAAATGTTGTACCATTTTCGTGGCCTTCCTATATCGGATGGTACCGGCACATTTCAGCTGCACACTCAAATTGATATAGCGCTTCCAGGCCAGCGCTGGTTTCCCATAGCAATGCGACTTTCTTTTTTTAGATAAATTTGGAGGACTGCTTGGCGCCGACAAAACAGGCAGGAGACGACAAAGCAAGTAACTGAATAAAAAGAAACACTTTACTAGGAGAACTTGGGCCCGTAAGGAAATGGCCTTAATCAGCAGCCACAATCGTGACGAGAACTGCTGGTGAATCAGAAATGACTATAGCTCATGGATTTCTCGTTCGGTCACTGTTTACACATGACGTATAAGTTTCGTCGCAAATAAGCTGGAAATTTGGAGTTGGAAACTCAGCTATATATAGTGCGATAACAGCGAAGCTTCGATGTGCGCAGGTAATGCAAAAACTCATCCTTAAAAACACAAAACGATAAGAGGTCCCGTCAGCGGCAATAACAAAACAAACTTAAATAATACGTCACGCGGCACTCTAAGCAGACAATAGAACAAAAAAAGAAATCCGGGGTACTATGTGCCGAAACCACGATCTCATTATGAGGCACGCTGTAGTGGGTTACTTCTGGTTAATTTCGACCACCTACGCCTTAACGCGGACGCAAGTCTAAGAACACGAACATTTTTGCCTCGATTGAAAGGGAGCTGCCGCAGCAGGCATCGAACGCGCGACCTGGAGCTCAGCAGCGCCACGCAATAGCCAACTTGGCTACTGGGGGAGAGGCGGAGAGTTGATCAGAGGCCCATATGAGCATGACGTGCTTTTATTGGCGCCGCACACCGATAAGCATGACCTGGGCAGAGACAGACACGGAATGAGGTCAACAGTTAGTTATGCCAGATGATGCATACTACTAGATAAACGGTCATGTTGTATTCAATGGCCCTTGTTGCAGGAGACAAAAAAAAAGAAAAGCATTGTATAGAGTGAGAACACCCATGCGTGACTCTCCGCGGCATGGTCAATTAGGCGGTGTCTGCGCTCGGATTACAGAAGCGTGGACTTTAACACACGCATGCTGAAATAGCCGGCACAGATGGCGAAGAACAGCGATATTATTATACCCGCGCACACGCAACACTAACGGGAAAACCGAAGTACAAAGGACAACTTAACTATACGATCGAACCAAACGTAGCGTGAGGTTTTGTATGGCTTAACCACGTACACCGTGCTGTTCATGCATAGCGCTTCGCGTCGACACGGCCGGGTGACGTCGAGTGCACAACGCTAAGCGTACATATACGTACGCCGCCGCTAATGGGGCAACGCGAATCGATCGCGCACGAAAGCACACCACGGCTTGCCGGCACGAAACAAGCGAAGCCTAGCTTTTGCAACAGAATGTCCAATCTGCTGCCGTTTCAAGAATCGTCGGGCATCGCCAACTCATTTCTCTCGCGAGAGCGCATTTGCGGAAACGCTTTGAGCGATACAGCGACCAGAGCCGGCGTGCGAGGGGGAGGGTGGTGGGGGAAAGGACGATGGCCTCAACGCCCCGTTAGGCACGACGCCGCCATATAACAGAATGGGTGAGGGACACCGAAGAGCGGCGGGCTGGAACCGCGGCTGTACGGCATAGACGGGGTGGCACGTAAGGAAATGAGGAAGCGGAGAAAGACGAAAGAGGGAAGCAGAAAGGGGGGCTAGAAAAGATTAGGGAGTCAGGAAAAACTTGAGGGAAGGGGGGAAGGGACAACGAGCGAGCTTCGTGTCCTGAAGGGCCATTACGTTTACTGCGCTCCACGCAGCGCTGGGTCGGAATACTGATGCGCGAACGCCCTCCCCGAGCGCCCCGGACACGGAGCTATAGCCACGGCGACAGGGACGGTCAAATTGCCCGGCTCGTTCAAGAAAAAAAAGAAATGTCGCTCTCGCGGGCGTCTCTCGGCGCCGCGAGCGAACTTCCCGCGTTTACGTTTGCCCTCCGCGCGAGCATCAGGACCATTGAAATCGCGGGAACGCTGCGATGTGTGCGTCCTCAGAATGCTGCGGATCGGAGGAGCCCAAACAACGTGCGCGCACCGCCAGCCACGGCTTTCGCCGAGCGAGCCGTGCTGCGGTGACGTCGAGATGCGCGCTGCGCGATGCAGGGTCACGTCCGGGTTTGTTTATGAATGTGCGCGCGCAACGGCGAGCGACGACCCCACCGCGACGATTGCGTCGGTGAAGAAAGTACAGAAAAAAAAAAGAAACGGGGAGCATGGTTGGGGAGCTTGCTGAGATTGTCGAGCGAACCACACGGTTAGCTTTGACGGGCCCTCGGGAGGTCAATGCCATCGACAGACACGTGAAATTTACATATCGCTAGCCCAGGTGGTATAGTTACCTTTCGAAGAAAAAATGGCATATGCCCCATTTCCAATCATTCCCCATAAGTATATGGGGGTTTCATATAAGACCTCGCATGTTCCCACATATCGTGTCCATGTCCTATGTCATAGAGAGAGAGAGAGAAAATAATGCAGAGAAAGGCAGGGAGGTTAACCAGAGGTAGTTCCGGTTGGCTACCATAGATCCCCATATGAGAATATGGGAGCCCTTTATAAAAACCCGAGTGTTCCCATATATCACATGGGCATCTGCCATTCGATCTTCATATGAGCGCATATCGGGGTTCAATTAGAAACCCGCATGTTTCTATATATCATGTGGGACATGTCCCTTATGAAAGGATGAGACGGGGAAGGGAATGAAAGAAGAGAGGTAAAGTAGATGACAATGTTAACTAGATGACGAGTCGCATAATGCCCCTTTGCAAGGTTCCATTCAGGATTCAGTTCAATTTTCAATTCAACTCATTTTATCTCAACACCAGAATGTTGAGGACCATGAAAAAAAAAAGGCTTTTTATGTCTTGACGTAACCAGAGAACCAGGGTGTAGACGAGCCATATGTAAAAATACTGAAAGATATATATAGCGGCTCTACAGCCACCGTAGTCCTCCATAAAGAAAGCAACAAAATCCCAATAAAGAAAAGCGTCAGGCAGGGAGATACGACCTCTCCAATACTATTCACAGCCTGTTTACAGGATGTATTCAGAAAGGTGGATTGGGAAGAATTGGGGATACGAGTTAATGGAGAATACCTTAGTAACTTGCGATTCACTGATGATATTGCCTTGCTTAGTACTAAACTCAGGGGACCAATTGCAATGCTTGCTCACTGACCTGGAGAGACAAAGCAGAAGGGTGGGTAGAAAAATTAATCTGCAGAAAACTAAAGTAATGTTTAACAGTCTCGGAAGAGAACAGCAGTTTACGATAGGCTGCGAGGCACTGGAAGTGGTAAGGGAATACATATGCGTAGGGCAGGTAGTGACCGCGGATCCGGATCATGAGACTGAAATAATCAGAAGAATAAGAATAGGCGAGGGTGCGCTCGGCAGGCATTCTCAGATCATGAACAGCAAGTTGTCATTATCCCTCGAGAGAAAAGTGTATAACTGTGTCTTACCAGTACTCAAGTACGGGGCAGAAACCTGGAGGTTTACGAAAAGGGTTCTACTTAAATTGAGGACGACGCAACGAGTTATGGAAAGAAAAATGATGGGTTTAACGTTAAGGGATAAGAAAAGAGCAGATAGGGTGAGGGAACAAGCACGAGGTAATGACCTCTTAGTTGAAATCAAGAACAAGAAATGGGCATGGGCAGGACATGTAATGAGGAGGGAAGATAACCGATGGTCATTAAGGTTTATGGACTGGATTCCAAGGGAAGGGAAGCGTAGCAGGGGGCGGCAGAAAGCTAGGTGGGCGGATGAGATTAAGAAGTTTGCAGGGACAACATGGCCACCAGAATTAGTAGATGACCGGGGTAGTTGAAGTATGGGAGTATGAGAAGTATGAGAGTAGTTGGAGAAGTTTGCCCTGCAGTGGGCGTAACCAGGCTGATGATGATGATGATGATGATGATGATGATGATGATGATTATGATGATGATGATGATGATGTCTTGACGTGGTCCGCAGCCCTAATTTAACAAGCAGTGACAGTTGATAAGGCGGAGTGTTACATAGTTAATTCGAGTCAACTGAGTCCCAGTAAGATTAGCGAGACATCTGTAGAATGAATAAAAGTGAAACATGATGCACACTTAACACATAAAAATAACATGTGTAATGATATAATCGAAACACAAAGAAAAAAAGACAGCTAATTACGCATGCGCTGTATACAGATATAAAATCAGTAAATGTGTAAGGCGATACATAGTGCAATGCACAATGCGGCAAGTACACTCTAAAATTTTTTCTCTTTTCTTTCTTTTTGCGGAAACAAACAAAAGAAATTAAAAAAAGTCATATGAAGGCCCCTACAAAAGACTTGTATGTTCCCATATATCATATGGGCACGTCCACATATGATATGTGTTTTCATATGTTCATGTTCTCCCTGTATTCTTTTATGATATATGAGAACATAGGGATTTTTGTTTCACATATATGTGAAACAAAAACGTATCGAAGAACGTATAAGAACGTACAAGAACGCATCGAGGTCCTATAGGACCTCGATACGTTCATAAGCGATTACAGTATGCTAAGGTTATGGGCTTTTTTTCTATAGAGTTGCCAAACCAACTTGTCAAATAACCGTTATTAAGAATTGTTGCGGTGCGATCAGTTGCACAATGACGTACAGTAAAACATACAGGAAACATTTATCCGTGTGTGGGCTTTATTGCAGTGTTGTAAGTCTTAGCAGCGCAATAATTTTTTATGGTGTTTTCACTAACTAGCCAACATCGAGCTATCCATAGCTAGCTCTAACGGTCACCACCCCGTGCCCGTGCTGTTGCATAACTAAATTTCACAGCCCGGCTCATCTGAGAAACAATGGTAGCAATCGACAATTAGAGCCTATGACCATAAATGAAAGTTCTCGCAAGAAAAAAAGACGACCGTACTGGCAATTGTCACTCGCCCCTTAGCAACACGTATGACGTGTTCATTTGGCATAAATAATTGGGAATTAAAATGAAGACGGTCACTCAACGGATATATTAATTGTACAACAAAATCCAACAGATGGTACTTGTCTCGGTCCTCTTTGCGTTTTTTTGGCTTTCTTACATGTTTGCGAAATAGAATATCAATAAAGATATTCTTGCTGCTCACAATTTCCCCGTGCTTTGCGGCACCAGCAAGAATCTCGTACGCAGCGTTCAAATCGCAAGTCACACAGAACAGGATTGAATGCTGAAAATGCGAGAAGGTGGCAAACGGCGCAAACGACGTGACAAGAAAGACAGAAGTGACAACCGCACTGGCCGCTTCGCTGTACAGTAGTTGCCGCTGCGCGCCTTGTTGCCAAGCAACCGGCTATCGCACCTTCGTTTTATGCGAAGCATATTACGAGGGCTCAACCCAGCTCCTCAGGCGCGGCGGTGACCATGAAATCACGTGACACCGTGACGTCACGACAGAAGAGAAGTGGCTTTGGCTCAACTCTTGCAAGACGGGCTGGGTGGGAATCGAACCAGGGTCTCCGGAGTGTGGGACGGAGACGCTACCACTGAGCCACGAGTACAACGCTTCAAAGCGGTACAAAAGCGCCTCTAGTGAATGCGGTGTTGCCTTAGAAACGCGCTGTTTCTAAGGCGTGCGTCTCTTGCTCAGGCGCACATTTCGTTGCCGCGCCGAACGCTGCTTTGCTCGACGCTCACCGCGTCCAATGCGGGGCGCGTAGTCGCTGCCTTGTAGCCCATTGTCTTACACCCCTTGGCGGGTCGACGGGAACGCTGTCGCGTTCCACTCTTGAAGGCGAAGAAGTAATGCATGAGTTGTTTCTTCGTCTAGCCGAACCAAATATAGCCAAGCAACAGCAGTTCACCAGGCTAAACAGTGGTTCAACAACTAAAATAAAGGCTAGTATGCTTCGCATCCTGGGCTTAACCTTACCTAAGCCACAGCCATTTTTTTTCAGGAAGCACTGCGGCTCATAATACTTGAAAGCCATTTTTGCAAGCGCAGTAACGATTTTCCAGCGTGTTGCAAAACCAGCTCTGTTTCCGTGTGTGTTTTCCTGCCTGTCTTACACACACACACACACACACACACACACACACACACACACACACACGTATATATATATATATATATATATATATATATATATATATATATATATATATATATATATATATATATATATATATACATACATATATATATATATATATATATATATATATATATATATATTGCAACGATTAATTTTTTAAATATAATTTTTGTCACTAGAAGTAGCAGGTTGCGGCATGTGTATTTCGATCACACCTGTCTCATTGCCTCATGTGGTTTGACTGTCACGTCTGCCCGCATGGCAAACCTTTTCAGTCGTTCCGGACTTTTCTCCATCTTTTCTTATCGGACAGGGACAAATGGAGCGATGAAAGGCCCAGGAACAGTTCTCTCTGTAAAACGCGCCCGTGATAAGATTTCATCGCACAGATTTCACCGCCTCCTACGATATCGATCGACTCTAAACGGATCTCTCTACCATAGCGACCATAGCAACCGAGACGTATAGGCCTACGGCGGCCAATGGTATACATATACACAGTCACACCACAGTACCAAAACCATTAGGATAGCGCAAGCGGACCTGTCCAGTCTCTCTGAAGATCGAGTTCTAAGGTCGCTGGCGGCGCGACTAGACAAAGTTACTCACACACGCGTATACCGTGGTCTCAAGTGTATACCACAGCCAGTACTCAGAATTGATATTCACTGTGCACACTCTTCCCTGCAAAAATACTTCGGATCGCCGCCCTCAGCTGCAACAAAACGTTCCGCTGCTTGGCCCCGGCAACACCTGCGGCTGCGCGTTGATCGAGTGACCTTTAACCTTTTCGTGCAGACGGCCACATCTTGCAAAGTACTGTTTGTACTCTCGCCCTATTTCGACACCCCCGGCGTGGAGCACATTCGCGCGTGGTCTGACACAGCACCCGTGATCTCCGATATCTCGCCGTTTCTTTCCTTCTCCCCCCCCCCCTCACACTTTCAAAAAAATAAAAGGAAAAAGAAGGCACCACGCAGGAAGTTGTCGAATCCCTAAACGCCGAGATATGCGATCAGTCGCGCTGGTATCACGGGACTGCGGCGTAGTTGGTCCCATCGATCCAGAGGGGAGAAAAAAAAAAAGAAACGAAGAGAAATAAAAGGAAGAGAATGGAGAGAGAAAAAAACAGGAACTATTGGTTGCTCTAGCGACCAAAAGCGCTGCCGCTGGCACCCTGTCTTTTGGAATGCAAATGAAGTGAGAAATGCAGCCTGCAGTCCACTCGTCGGGCCGAGAGGTCGAGGCCAAAAACAACAAACGCACCGCGCGCGCGCTCGGGCACGATGAGGTCTATAGAAATAGAGGGACGCGAAAAGGGAGGAAGAGGAGAAGGAATGGGGAAAAGAGGGGAGGGAGCGCTTTTGCTGGCGACCCCTTTGATTGTGAGCGGCGCGCCCCCGCTTTGTGCCCTAATAAACCCGCGCGCATATGCATGTATGCAAAAACACAAGAGGCCGCGCCGCGCGACAGAACTGAAACGAACACACGGCGCCGAGTTGGACACGTGGCGAAGCCGCCCTCCCCTCCCTTCCCTGTCTGTATGCGGGAAACACAGCTTTTCGTATTATATAGTCCGTTGTTCCTCTGTGAAAACGTTTTCTTTTTTTTCTTTTTACCCAGGGCGCGAAACGCACGCGACCGATACAAAGGTTCAGCTAGCGTACATGCGGGCGTACGAGTACCCTCTCCCCCTTCCTCTAAAAAAGAAAAAGAAAGAAAGAGGAAAAGGGAAACAACACTGAGTGGCTCGAGGTTGAAGCCAAGTAATATGCAATACAGGGAAACAGCGCTGAAATTTCGAGTGGCAACAGCAGCGCCATAACACGCAACCTAGGAGGCGATAGAAACAGTTTTTAGCAGGACAGGCTTTCATATATCGCGTCGGCAAATTAGCCTCTCATCTTGAGGCACACGTGCCCAGCGCCTGATCTGACTGGGCATCGAGCCTGCTAGAATGTGTGAAAGCCTGCGTTGCTCAATACGCCAGTTGCTACGGGCAAAGCTTGGCCAGATGCGCCGAGAATTATCGAGTGAGGATGTGGGCGCGCGTCTGTCATCACTCAAGATATAATGCATATTCCTTGGCGTCCATATATCGGACGGCCTCAGCATATTTTAGTAGGACAATCGAATTGCCATATATATAGCACCTCCGGGGCCAGCGCTGGTTTCCTGCACTACAAAGAAACTGACGCTGAAAGCATTTTGAGAAAAAAGAAACACTATGCTTATCTTGATTTTAGCCGGCTTTCATATCGACGTATGCAGCCGACATGTGTGGGTAACAAGCGCTGCATGGGACATCGCTTGCCTATCAGCAGCGCCGTAACGCACAGCTTAGCCAGCGTAGGACGTTCTCAGTATAGTACTACATGCTGCGATTTCGCGTCACAAAGGTCACCGGACTGCTAGAATGTCAGACCCCCCCCCCCCCCCATGCGCCCCCTCTCAACACGCATTTCAATGGACAGAGCTCGGTTCAACGCATCGGCCTAAATCAGTTGATACAGGAACGCATCCATATTGCCACTCAAAATATCGTGCCCATGTCGTGGCGCCTGTACCGGGAGGCGAGGCCTTCCGACCAGCGCTGGATCCCCGTAAGCGTAATAAACACGTCATTGGTTATGATATCCAGCTTTAAATTAGTAAGGTGCGATGTAATGGTTAGCATCATAGTATGCATGGTTCTTAAGCGAATGCTGACGTCTACAACCTTCATAACCTTTCTATTGTGTTAGGTCTGCTGGGCACAATTCTTTCCATAGCTGCTTGAAGTATACCATGTACATATGTGGTAAAAAAACAACAACATACACACAAAAAAATCAAGAGATATAGAAAGAGACATGGAAAGACTGCATTGTAGAGCGACGAGTGAGTTAGTAACATTACATTTTTTTCCTTTTATTTCGATAACGAATGAACAACGTGTCCTGCCTAAGCTCTCCTAGCTGGACGTATAAGCTACAGGACCTCATCGAGCTCGCCAACAGGCTGGACTAAATTCCACAGACAACTGCCTCGGGAAGGAATGACGTCGCCTCCCTGCAAGACGCTACGCAGACACCTCCCGGAAACAAGATCTCTAATGCACGCGCTAATGACTGCGCTAATCTCTGGTAATTACGTTGACGTGCATCAATTCGCGCTTCACCTACAGCGCTCGCACGCGCGATATCGAAAGGGCCGTCGGGCGATTCGCGCCTCTGGCGACCTATCCGCAGCGAGTAGGTATGCGTCTCGCCTAAACGGCAAAAAAACGGGGAAATGCCGGCAGCGGAGGCGAGGTAGAAATTCGCACCCCCAGAACACGACGCGGTGCGGGTTATCTCATCTTCGCGTAACACTAATTCGCCGCGACATCAAAGCGTTACGAGTTGACCGTGTATACGTGCCGCAATGGTTGAGCGGTCGTAGGGCGTGGCGCTGCTCAGCGCCAAGTGGCAGGTTGGACTGCGGAGCCGCTGCATGCGACCGCATTCCGGCGCATTGCAAGAAACGCCAATGGCACCAGTGCATGTTAACGGCGCTGAGCTATAACCTTAAAACTTTTTGTGCGCAAACAAACAGGGACGAAGAATAGGGGCAACACAAGGACGAGCGCTCGTCCTCGTGTTGCCCCTATTCTTCGTCCCTGTTTGTTTGCGCACAAAAAGTTTTAAGATGAATCTGTTCCAACTAGGCCGACTCGCAGTTGAGCTATAACCAATACTAAGCTGGAGTCCGACGCTACGCGAGCACTCGTAGCGGGATTGTAGAATTTGGGTTGAAAACAATTGGACACACGAGCTGAGAAGCGTAACGTATTGGCAAATGATCATCATATTTTTCGCTCTCTCTCTTCTTCCTCCTCGGTGCTTATGTTAAGCGCAAGCCTCGTGTGATTGGATTGGATTGGAGCCAACTTTATTTGTGCCTGCAGTTGGGCGCTCGCGCGCCCCGACGAGGGCCTACGTCATCTACGAAGTCGCCGTTACTCGGCGCGGGTCCCCCCGCAGCTAGGACACTGTGAACTAAAAACGTCCGGGAATAAACAGTGCACGAAAGCCAGACTAGGATAAGAGCTAGTCTGAAGCATCCTAGGGGTTATTGCTTGAGGTCTTGTGAGCTTTTTATGTGGTGAACGAAACGTTCTTCTCTCCAGATAGAAATGTGTTCTGAATTCATTAAATGTGAACAGTGTCCCACAACTTTTGTACATTGGACTGTGACAAGACTCCTGCTCTCGCACGGATACTTAGCACACGCGCCTGAGAGTACGCAATGTCATGGATGTTGGTGAGCGAGTCCAGATTTAGGCTCAAGTGTGCCGGAAACCAAGGAATCGTATGTGGAGTGATCGCACTGTTCCTGAGAATACTATGGGCCTCTTTCGCGATGGAGCCCGAGGCGAACGCCCTGACTGCCGATTTAGAGCCTGCGTATATTTTCGTTCTGATATTTGTTGAAATATGATCGGTTCGCAAAGCCACAATGCAGTTAGAAGCCAGAAGAACGAAGTTTGAGGAAGTTCATGGACCACACGTAATTTCCATGCTGGTTGAACTCATAAAACCACTGCGTGTTGGCCGGAGTTCCCTCCAATAGTATTTTTTTCTTTCTTTTCTTTTTTTTTTGCAGAATACCCTATGGGTGAGCCTATACCGGCCTTTATTTGAAAAAGTGATAAAGTTTAGGTTTATCCAAAGCAGCCTCGCAGGAGCAAGAGAGTAAGCAAACGTGACAAATCAGCAACAAGTAACCATTTTCCTTGCTCCACACGAGATTCAGCAGACGGGCAGGGCGGTCAAGTTTAACTATTTCCCCCTACCCCTCTTCCGCTCTCCCTCCCCCATGTCTTTCTTGTTTATTGCTTTTCGTCCCGATCTGGCGCTGGTTCAGCGACAAAATCTAAGGCAGTTTATAGTTAAAGGCCGTGGTTGAATAATGAAAAGAAGGCTCGCAGTGAAGCACCCGACTCCCGCACTTTAACTAATTTCTCGAAGAAGACTCATACCATTCTAACGCTATAAATTTATTATATTTTTTATTTTCCATAAGTACTAACCGATGCAAAGCTGCATACAGTGTTTTCTTATTACTTTCGTAGTCTATGTATTATTTCATTCTATTTAATAACCATCCGAACAGGAATAGCCGTCGCCAGCAGATGGCATTCACGGCTATCGATCTATATTGATATTAACTAATACTATTAACATTATTTATAACGATAAAGGGAGAGAGTGAGATGCTTATCACACTGGAACCGCTGGGAGGTTGACCAGAATTGAAGTTCCGACCGGCTACTCAGCGTCGGGGAAGGAGGAACGGGAGTGAAACGCGAAGGAGAGACAAAAAGTGTCGGCGACGATGGCGAAGAGGACGGTTCGTACGAACGCGAACAGCCGAACACTCCCCATAAAGTCAGGCCGACAACGAGGCCGCCGTGTTGCTACGATCGTCCTTTCGCGGCGGCCGTACAGCGAGTCCTCTTAGCACAGACCACCTGCAGAACGCGACAGCGGGCCCCGTTATTCACGTGGCGCGCACCGCCCGTCGACCGAGCCCTCGCCGTTGTTACGCGCCCGCACCGTCGTCGCCGGCGGCGGCTTTCGCCACAACCGGCCGCCGTGCAGACAAGAGCTGTCCGGCCATATTTGCATTTCAAAGAGAGAAGCGCGCGCTGAGACACCCGCGCAATCGAACTCGGGAAAAAGAGGCAGTCGAGAGAAGAAGGGGCGAGGCACGTATAGACGAGTCGGGTTTCGGCAGCTGCCGCATCGCATTTTCGCAATGCGTGTGCGTGTGTATCTGCGTGCGTTCGGAGGTATGAACATGGCCGACGGCACCACTCGGGGAAAACGAGACACGCGTTCCGGCGGCCCACGTTGCCCGCCTACGCGACCGGCTTAAAAGTAGCGGTATAAGCACAGGGTTGCAGGCACAGGCGGAACACGATCCCCTGCAGGCGCGGAGATAGCTACGGTTGGGACGCAGTAGCGTAACGGCGAGTCTGAACCGATTGCGACACTATGCTCTCGTGCCGAGGCTATTGCCTTCCCGGATTCGCGTTCATTCATAGATTCATTCATTCACTTTGTCCTTTGCAATATACGTATGTGTAGGGTATCCTAGCTAACTTAAACCGACCTGTTTAAGAAAGAAAGAGAGATAGAAAATACGTTGCAAGATACGTTTATAATACCGACGGAGTTGTGCACCTGGCCAGACCTATGATGACCTAGGGCTTATAATCATATATATATATATATATATATATATATATATATATATATATATATATATATATATATATATATATATATATATATATATATATATATATATATATATATAGATTGTAACGAAGAAGAGTAGCCGCCTGCGCCACAGCACCATCGCTACCGGCATGAGCTCGTGGTTGCTGTCTTTCGCCGAACGCTTGTGACAGCTACCCGTTCGCGCCCGTTGCTAATAAATCTCTTAGCAAGTGGTGGAGGTGCTGGGTTTCGACCACCCTGGAACTTCGGAGTCGCACTCTACCCCCCATCATGCCCGACGACGCACGCACTCCTCCAGCTCCTCCAACGGCGCCGGCCACCTTGGTTTGTGCCGGTGCCTTGCGTCAGCGAGATCCCCCTATCTTCTCCGGCACAGATGACAAAGACGTTGAAGATTGGATCTCGTCTTATGAGCGAGTGAGTGCCCATAATCAGTGGGACGACGTTACCAAGTTGAGAAACGTCGCCTTTTATCTTACGGACGTTGCGAAACTATGGTTTCTCAACCATGAAGCCGACCTCACTTCGTGGTTGGTCTTCAAGACCAACTTTACCCAAGTTTTTGGTCGGCCTGCAGTAAGAAAGCTTCGTGCAGAACAACGTTTGCGCACACGTTCCCAAGAGACCGGAGAAAACTTCACGAGCTACATTGAGGACATTGTCGACCTTTGCAAACGGGTGAATGCGTCAATGTCAGAGGAGGAGAAGATCAAACATATAATGAAGGGTATTCAGGACGACGCATTTCAAATGTTATTATCGAAGAGTCCTCACTCTGTCGCTGAAGTCATCGAATTGTGCCAGAGTTACGACGAGTTGCGCAGGCAACGGCTTCACACCCGACGTCCCACCCCGCCCGCCGACTCTCTATCCAGCCTTGGGGTCGACGACTACAACCATGCTACTCTCTTCATCAAAATCCAGGAATTCGTTCGCGCAGAGGTCGCCCGCCAGCTATCGTTGATATCTTCTGTCCAGGAACCACCCCCTGCTTTGCATCCTACGATCCGCGACTTCATTCAAGAACAAGTCTCTCAAGCCGTTCCTCCAGCCGTTGAGCAGCCACCAGTCACGGCTCCTCTCACTTACGCTGAAGCAGTTTCCCGATCTCGTCCACAAGCGCCCCTGCCGCCCTCTATGCATCGACCACCGACATTTTTGCCGCCATCTATGCCGCTTCACGACCGCCGGCATTTTCCTCCTATGCCGCTGCCCGACCGACAGCCTTTTCCGAATCCTCAACCGCGACTCGGACCTTACCCCCACCAGTGGCGCACCTTCGATGACCGCCCAATATGTTTTGCTTGCGGTGGTGCTGGTCACGTGGCGCGCCATTGTCGTCGTGGCATGCCTCCTCTTCAGAACATCCGGCGGGCGCCACCTTTCCCCGCTCCGTTTTCCTCGTCGCCTTCCAGCCTTCCTACTTCTTCCTTTTCCCCTGACCGCCCAACCGCCTCTACTCGCCGCTCACCATCTCCCCGCCGTCGCTCGCTTTCTCCGATGCGGCGTCGTCCCGTGTCCACCGAGCAGGAAAACTGATGGCCGCAGTTCCCGAGGCACGAACTGCGTCCACGTCGCAATGCCCAAGTCCTCGTCCCTCTCCAGCCAACGTCATCGAAGTCTCTGTCGAAGGAATCGCCGTCCTGGCGCTTGTAGATACAGGAGCCGCCGTATCCGTAATTTCCGCCGAACTCTGCCGCACACTACGAAAGGTTTTGACGCCTCTCTCCGACTTCTCCCTTCGAACCGCGAACGCTCAAAATATAACGCCTCTCGCTGCCTGTACTGCTCGCGTCTTCATTCAAGGTCTACTGTATACCGTCGAATTCGTCGTGCTGCCCACTTGTTCCCATGACATCATATTAGGCTGGGACTTCCTTGCAAATAATAACGCCGTTATTGACTGTTGTCACGCCGAACTCGAACTTTCTGCACTTCCAGACGTCGAGCCTATCGACAACGACCCTTCCAGTGTTAAACTGTTTGTTTCCGAAGACAATTCCGTCCCTCCACGCTCTTCCCTGCTTGTGCCTGTGTCGTGCGCCGCTATTTCTTATGCCACTGTTTTCTTTACGCCCTCTGAGCTGTTCATTCGCCGCCGATGTTCTCCGCTGCCCTTTGCTCTCCTTACTCTTCGCAATGGCGTCACGAAAATGGTCGTCGACAATCCCACAGCCTGCCCTTTAGCTTTATCTCATGGTGAATGCCTAGGCCTTGTTCAACCAGTCGACACCTTTTGCATCTTTGACACTCCTGCCGTTTCTACTTCTGCGGGCCTTGGCGCACTTACTTGTGACTCTGCGGTTGATCAGTCACTCCTCGACGCTTTCCACTGCTCCATCGACGATGGCACGTCATCTTCAGAACGAAGCCAGCTTATTGCTCTCCTGCAGAGGTTCCGCGCTTCTTTCGACAGCCATGCTTCCGGTTTGGGCCGCACATCGACCGTTTTTCACCAAATAGATACCGGCAGTCACGCACCTTTACGGCAGCGCCCTTACCGAGTTTCCGCCTCTGAGCGCCATGTCATTGACCACCAGGTTGCTGACATGCTCAAGCGTGGCGTTGTGCAGCCTTCCAACAGTCCCTGGGCATCACCGGTCGTCCTCGTTAAGAAAAAGGATGGCTCTATTCGATTCTGCGTCGACTACCGACGTCTGAACAAGATAACGCGCAAGGACGTTTACCCGTTACCGCGCATCGACGACGCCCTCGACTGTTTGCAGGGAGCTGAATTCTTTTCTTCGCTGGATTTACGTTCCGGATACTGGCAAGTCCCCTTGGCACCATCTGATCGACCTAAAACAGCATTTGTGACACCTGATGGATTGTACGAATTCATCGTAATGCCTTTCGGCCTGTGCAATGCTCCCGCCACTTTTGAGAGAATGATGGATAATATTTTACGCGGCCTCAAATGGAACACATGTTTATGCTACCTGGATGACGTAGTTGTCTTTTCCGCTGATTTCCAAACCCATCTCAGCCGTCTCGAGCAAGTTCTCAAATGCCTTACTGTCGCGGGACTTCAACTTAACTTAAAAAAATGTCGTTTTGGTGCCCGAAAGCTCCCTATTCTTGGCCATGTTGTATCACGAGACGGCGTCCTTCCGGATCCAGCCAAGCTCCGCGCTGTCACCGACTTTCCGCAACCAAAGAAGTTAAAAGAGCTTCAAAGTTTTCTTGGTTTATGCTCATACTTCCGACGTTTCATTCGAAATTTCGCTTCCATAAGTGCACCCCTGACAGCCCTTCTAAGTGGCGACAAAGAACTTTCCGCTTGGTCGCCCGCCTGTGATGACGCCTTCACGAAATTACGCCGCCTGCTAACCTCGCCACCTATCCTCCGCCACTTCGATCCTGCAGCGCCCACAGAGGTCCACACCGATGCCAGCGGCATCGGACTTGGCGCCGTACTCGCACAACGAAAAGCGGGCTTTGATGAATATGTCGTTGCCTACGCGAGCCGAACTCTGACAAAGGCCGAGGCTAATTACTCTGTTACAGAGAAAGAGTGTTTAGCCATTATTTGGGCCCTTGGAAAATTCCGTCCTTATTTGTATGGTCACCCTTTCGATGTCATCACTGACCATCACGCCCTTTGTTGGCTGTCTACCCTTAAGGACCCATCTGGCCGACTTGCTCGCTGGGCCCTTAAGCTACAGGAGTACGACATCCGCGTCCTCTACCGTTCCGGCCGCAAACACACGGACGCTGACGCCCTTTCTCGCTCACCGGTCTCCGCTGACTGCGCTTGCCTATCCGCCCTTGAGCCCACAGTTCCATCTCATGCACTGCGCAACATGCCGTCGGAGCAGCGCAAGGATCCCTGGATCAGTGCTCTCATCAACATCCTTTCTGATCCATCCACCTCATCACCATCGCGCGCTCTTCGCCGCCAGGCTACCCACTTCTGCATTCGCGACGGCCTTCTTTATCGTCGTAATTACCTCTCTGACGGTCGCAAGTGGCTTCTCGTGATACCCCGCCATCTCCGTGACCTTATCTGCGACGCTTTCCACGCAGACCCTCAGTGCGCACATGCCGGCCTCTTCAAGACCTATGCTCGACTACGCATCCGATTTTATTGGCGAGGCATGTATAACTACGTCAGAAAGTTCATTCGCTCCTGCGCTCCGTGCCAACGCCGAAAATTACCTCCCGGACAAGTCTACCCGTCACAACCCCTTCCCTGCCCTCGTCGGCCTTTTGATCGTGTTGGCATAGACATCTACGGACCGCTACCCTCCACACCAGCAGGCAACCGCTGGATTATTGTTGCAGTGGATCACTTAACCCGCTATGCTGAAACAGCTGCTCTGCCGACTGCCACCGCCCGCGACGTTGCATCGTTCCTATTACGACATTTCGTTCTTCGCCACGGTGCCCCTCGCGAACTTCTGAGCGACAGAGGCCGCGCCTTTCTTTCCGATGCTTTGAAGGCACTACTCGACGAATGCCGAATCGTTCACCGCACCAGTACAGCGTACCATCCGCAAACTAACGGCATGACCGAGCGCTTCAACCGTACTCTTGGCGATATGCTCTCCATGTACGTCGCCTCTGATCATTCAAACTGGGACCAAGTTCTCCCTTTCGTGACGTATGCGTACAATACTGCGACCCAGGCAACTATTCCCCTTACTTTCTCCTATACGGACGAGAACCTTCTACTACTCTCGATACTATTCTGTCATATACACCTGACGCGTCCGAAAGTACTCCGCTATCTGAAGCTGCTCGTCATGCTGATGAATGCCGCCAGCTTGCCCGCTCTTTTTCCACCGAGGACCAGTGGCAGCAGCAATCCCGTCAACCTGCCGGCCGTTCTGCACCAACTTTTTTGCCTGGCTCTCTCGTATGGCTTCGGGTACCCGCTACTACACCCGGCCTCTCCTCAAAACTTGTCGCAAAGTACCTAGGACCCTACCGCGTTCTCGAGCAAACGTCCTCCGTCAATTACATCGTAGAGCCCCTCACGCCATCGACGGACCTACGCCATCGCGGCCGCGAACTTGTCCACGTCTCTCGCCTTAAGCCGTACTACGACCCAATAGTAGTCTCTTCGCCTTGAGCCGCCAGGATGGCGCCTTTTTCTGCGGAGGGCGATTGTAACGAAGAAGAGTAGCCGCCTGCGCCACAGCACCATCGCTACCGGCATGAGCTCGTGGTTGCTGTCTTTCGCCGAACGCTTGTGACAGCTACCCGTTCGCGCCCGTTGCTAATAAATCTCTTAGCAATATATATATATATATATATATTGAAGCGGTCTGCGCTGGACGCATGAAAGAAGACGAAGGAAGGTGCTAGGGGAGAACTGAGAAGGAAGAAGTTGGAATAAAATGGCGGACGACACCCGTCTCACTTAGATGATGTCATTTCTGTTGCCGTTCTAGTTAGGAACGCTACATTTTGGCGCAGTCGACAGTTTTCGAAGACCAGCAATGCGGGTGACGTTTTTCGTCGACCAGGCGTCATCAGAGTCTGTTGTGTTCACCCGATACCAAGTGCACGGTGAGCCAGCGACGGACCTTCCTCTTGAAGTTAGTTCTACCGCGCTGATCAACGTGGTACTGCAACAAGCTGCAATCAGCCGCCAAGCCCTCGTGCAAACAGGATCGGTGACAGTGAATCTACAACTGCAGACACTGAGCGAACTCGTTCTGGAACCCATACGACGTGGCACCCTCAAAGAGGAAACGCCTGCCGGGAAGGTGAGCCTAGACTTGAGTGTTATGGAACTGCAAAGGACCATTATACAACAGATCGAAATAATGAGAACTTTCGTCCAAGCGCTTAGTCGAGAGCAGTCAGCACGAAGTATTATTGAACCAGATGTTTTTGAAGGAAATTCGCAAAATGCACACTACTGGCTGTGTTTTTTCGAGTACGCCTGTGACAAGAATCTGTGGCACTCCGACGACACAAAGATTTTGCATATGCGCCGCTATTTGGGCGGTATAGCCAGAAAATGGTATGACGTGCAACTCATGGATTATGGAACAACATGTTGGGAATTGTGGAAAAGCAACTTTTTAGGGGCTTTCGAAGGCAACGCAGTAGAAAGATGGGATGCGGCACTGCGGTTCAGTTATACAGGTGGCTCTCTGCTTGAGTACTGTCTTGAGAAGCGTCGCCTGTTGTATTCTGCAGAACCGAAGCTGTCGTCTTCTGCTGTTGTAGCTTTGATAACGCAAGGGTTGTGTATCGAGATCCGTTGTCATGTCCAGCTCAAAGGTCCAAGAACGTTTGATGACCTTCTGAACTTTCTACAGACCTCAGTGCCAAGAATTACATCGAGAAGACAGCCAGATGGTAGAACAGAGCAACTTGATTCCAATCTAGAGTCGTTGCCGTCAACTGAATGTGAACACAGCTTCATAAACAACTCTCTGGGAAGCGTAAATCATGACTGTGAGGATGGTGAAGAACCAATTACCGCAGTTCACGGCAACCTACTTCCACATAATCTGTCTACCGTGCATCACAAGCCCCAGAAAAAGAGCTTCAGTGAGACAGTATATTTGGTGTCGTCAAGCTTATTGTACGCCCCCATTAAGGTAGATGGCATTGAAGTGAAGGCTCTCGTTGACAGTGGAGCTTCGGTATCTATTATCAACAAGACTCGAGTGGATGCCAGTCGTCTGCACGCTGGTAGAACATTGCGTGTCCAAGCCTACGATGGGTCAGTGACCATGCATAGCGAATGGGTAACCCTGGCTATTGAATTTCAAGGCAATGCTATTACCAGTGACGTATTGGCCATTCCCAATGTCACCTACGATTTTCTTTTGTCCCGTCCAGACATGAAAAAACTTAAGATGAACCTCTATTGGGATGACAAGGTAATGGCCGAAGACACGATAAGAACAGAAGACCCTGGTGAAGAACCTAGTGTATCAAGGCTAATTTTTCACCACGAAGACATCAAGACTAAGTACCCAGAGCTTATATGCATGGGAAGCTACCCTCCAGCAATGAAATCCCATGTCGTTCCTTTCGAGCTCGCAGATAAAACAGTGGTTCGTAGAACCCCCTATAATATGTCCAGAGATAAAAAGGTGTGGCTGAAAAAGGAGTTGCAAGAAATGTTAGACGCAGGTATCATCCGGCCTTCTGTCTCCCCATTTGCTTCTCCTATCACTATTGCACCTAAAGAAGACGGGACATTCCGCCTCTGCACAGACTACCGGGCTCTCAATCGTCAAACTGAATTGATACCTTATCCAATGCCGAGAATCGACGACATCATTGACGAAACCGGTGGTTGCCATTGGTTTTCACGAATAGATCTCTGCAAGGGCTTTTGGCAGATTCCACTAAGTGAAGAAACGAAGAAGTACACCGCGTTCATAACCCCATTTGACTTGTTTGAGTACAACCGCCTACCATTTGGTTGGAAAAACTCCCCTGCGTGGTTTCAGAAGATTATGACGGACATTCTGAAACCTTACCTGGGCACATTTTGCAATGTGTACATCGACGACATCATCATCTACTCAAAGACAAAGGACGAACACCGTCATCATCTTTCAAAAGTTCTTCATGCCCTCAGTCTTGCCCAACTCAAAGTCAACTTCAAGAAAAGTGCGTTCTTTCAAGATACCGTTGTATTTCTTGGCAGGGTGTTTGATGGACAGACTAAAAGCACCAAGCAAGAATCGGTAGAGAGAATCTCCAGGCTGGTAAAGCCTTATGATGTGCACTCCCTGCGCGTTTTTCTTGGCCTTGCAGGACACTTCCGGGCGTTTATCAAAGACTACGCACTGAGAACAAGGTGCCTCACACGTTTAACTCAGAAAGACGTGCCTTTTCATTGGGACGAGAAGTGCGAAGCTGTCTATCGTGAGCTTGTAAAACTAATATCGTCGGACCCCATCTTGCGAATACCGGATTTTTCCTTGCCTTTCGTGCTGAACACGGACGCATCACATTATGCTACCGGTGCAGTTCTATACCAGAAGCCATCCAAACAAGCTGATCAAACCAAACACTACGTCGTGGGGTACTACAGCTATACCCTGAAACCCGCCGAAATCAATTACTGTACCACAGAAAAGGAAGCTCTGGCCGTCTTAAAAGCTGTGCAGTACTTTCGTACTTACCTGGAAGGTGCCAAATTCATACTTTTCACGGACCATCAAGCATTGACTCAACTTCTGAGCATGGCCCAGCCAAGAGGCCGCATTGCTAGATGGGTGAACTATCTGCAACAATTTGATTTCGTAATTTCGCACCGTCCTGGCCCACTCCTCACTGACGCTGACGCACTATCAAGATTACTTGTACAGGAATCAAGCAATAATCCAGATACAATCAATCATATTAAGCTATGGGAAGGTACAGAAGAGCTCCAGTTTATCAATGGAAGGTATCACGTACCACCAACTATGATTCCAAGGATTCTTCATCTATACCACGACACCCCTCAATCGGGTGGACATGATGGCTTCTGGCGCACTTATAAGAAATTGCTCATGAGATTCACATGGCCGGGCATGAAAAACGACATCAGCCATTACATCCGCACATGCCACCTCTGCCAGGTGAACAAAGTTAAATTCAAGCAATCGACAGACGTTATGACAAACCCTGAATATTCAAGCATCCCGTTCGCAGTAATTCATTTGGACTTCGCGGAGCTCAAAAAGAAGGGGGAAGGAGTCAAGCGAACGCAAGCTTTCTTGCTCTCCATAGATGAGTGCACACGGACGATTGCGGCTAAAGCTGGCAAAGAAGACGCAAACAGCGTAATAGACCTCCTCAAAGCTGAGTGTTTTAAACATACAAAGACGCTCGTCTGCGACAACGGGCCGGCTTTTCGGAGTGCCAAATTATCAAAGTGGGCCCAGGAGCACGGCATCATGATAAAGTATTCTTCTCCATACCACCCGGCAGCAAACGGCCTAGCGGAACGTGCCATACGAGACATCAAACAGTATCTGAAGATGTATCCAGACTTTGCCGGTGGCTGGAAGTGCTGTCTCGAGGCCGCTGTGAAGCATCACAACAGATCATACACCACGAGTTTAGGCTGCAGCCCTCATTTTGTAACTTCAGGTACAGCGCCCATACTTCCTGCAGATCGTGAGCTAGGTCTCCTAGAGAACCTCGAACTTGCGGAAGTAAAGAAAACTGTCAAAGAACAGGAGATCTACAAGCGCCGCATGAAGCGAAACTTTGATAAAAGGCACAGTAGCGAGATACCGGACATACAGCCTGGAGACTATGTCCTTGTAAGGAAAGGAGCTGTGCCCTCAAATTCAAAATATTGCGGACCATTTCAAGTTATTAAGACTGCATACCAGCATGGAATATTGAAGAATGTCTGGTACGCCGGAGCCTCGGGCCAAACGGAGTGCGCCGCTATTGGAAACGTATTCAAGTATTACCCCAGGAGGTGTAATTAAAAGAAATCCGGAAGAGTGAAGCGGTCTGCGCTGGACGCATGAAAGAAGACGAAGGAAGGTGCTAGGGGAGAAGTGAGAAGGAAGAAGTTGGAATAAAATGGCGGACGACACCCGTCTCACTTAGATGATGTCATTTCTGTTGCCGTTCTAGTTAGGAACGCTACATATATATATATATATATCCTTAGTTCGAAACGCCGGTTAATAACCAGACAAATACCAATACTCTTCAGACAGCGCGCTGGCGCATAGGCTTTGTGTGGCAGTTGTTGCGTACTCCAGGGAAGCGTATCGTACTGCTGCCGAGTTGTAGAGGCGCCTGCCTATCGAAGCTCGACCGACGTTACTTATTAGGTAGCGTGGCGTTGTCGGCGAGCTGCAGGCATCCGATAGACCATGGCGACCAAGCAAGGGCGAGACGATTTCTAGTGCGACACTTGCACGGTTTATTCAAAAGTTGGTGAAAGAAAATGAGAACAGCATGAAGTGATCAAAAGTACATTTCGGAGCCCCTTAAATAGGCTCTCTACAATCGTGGGAGGGCTCTTGCTTCCGTCGACGTCACATGACCGGCACTGAAAGCCTGCTGAAAGGAGGAGGGCTCTTGCTTCCGTCGACGTCACGTGACCGGCACAGAAAGCCTGCTGCAAGGAGGAGGCCGTCCCGCCTCCTGGAATTGTAGACGCTTGTCTGTCTTCCTTGCACGTTGCTGGTTCGTGGAAGTTCTCCTTTTGGCCGTTCAAGGAACGGGTCCCTCTAAAGTCGCGCGCACACACACACACACACACACACACACACACGCACACACACACACACACACACACACACACACACACACACACACGCACACACGCACACACGCACACACGCACACACACACACACACACACACACACACAAGAAAAAAAAAGAGGCCTGTACACTGCGGGGCTTCCGCCAGACCGGCAGACACTCGAAATGGTCATGGCGAATTAGGAAGTCACGCTTCACTTCGGCGAGGCCTGGTGGAAGAAGGTCGGGTGAGAGAAAGTTATTTCTGCACGAGGTGCGGGTCGCCAACCATAGCAGGCGAAGTCACACCTCATTTCGACGAGGCAGGGTGAGAGATGGTCGGTTGAAATTCCTTTCTGCACGTGGTGCCAGACGCCAACCATAACACTGTGTGGGTTGAAGCCCAAGATCTACTGAAGGTCGGTTTCCTTTGCGAACAATATATTAAGGTCGAAGGGGTCAAGGAGAAAAGTCGTTCTGGCGTCTTGAGGGAGTCCGTCTTGTACATGGGACCAAGTATTTGGAAAACGGAACAACAACAACAACGACGACGACGAACACAACAAAATTTATTCGAATTTATTCGCATCGAGAATCTCAGAAAAGTGGAAACGCCCATCTCCATGTCTCTCCGTCACTGCACCGCAAACTCCAGGACAGCCACCTATAGTCATATTTGTTCTTGCCCCTCCGTTTATACACCTTTCGAGTGACTGAGTATAGATAAATAAATAAATAAATAAATAAATAAATAAATAAATAAATAAATAAATAAATAAATAAATAAATAAATGACACACTGAAGGACCGTAAAGGAAAGCATAGCAAAAAATATCGTTGACTGAAAAGCAGGAGATGTCTCGTGCGCTGCTGCGATTGTTTTCTGAAGGTGACGCGCTGCGCGAAACTGCGTTACGTGTAATACCGAGTTCGCTATGGCCGTCACTGTTTCACACTTTGCGATAAAGAACAGCTCTTCTTAAAGACTTCCCCACAGCATCATCTCGAGCGTGGACCTTCAAGTATAACGCGTTATGGTGCCTACATCAATTCGCATAGGTATAACCTGTTTTGGCCCGCATATATTGTACATGAAAAATCGGTTGACAGGCATCTGCAACTTTTTGAAGTTCTTCGCGTGAAAGACCCGGGGAATGTCCACAAGCAGTATGTTGCAACCATATAGGGTAATTTTTCTCAGCTTCTTGCGGAACAGCTTGCCAGCATTGACTAGTGCAAGTAAAGCAGGCCTACGTACTATACAAAGTGTTCAGGCCCAGGCGCTCTGGTTTTGTCTAGGTCTTTCACGAAGTACGTCAACGGCGGCAACCATAGCAATCGCCAGAGACCACTTCATCAAAA
This sequence comes from Dermacentor albipictus, assembly GCF_038994185.2. Lineage (NCBI taxonomy): Eukaryota > Metazoa > Arthropoda > Arachnida > Ixodida > Ixodidae > Dermacentor > Dermacentor albipictus. Next base: position 183,995,468 of record NC_091822.1, read on the forward strand.
CCTACATCGCAGTTGAAGCACTGCGAGTGCACGTAAAGCACCTTGTCCGGACTCCTTGTCACCTTCTAGGCTCTCTACCTGCGGAGAGGCCACGTGCCTCGTGCTGCCGAACGGTATCCGCATATCGTGAGGCTATGCACCATCTTGCTTCACACCTGTCACGAGGCCTGCGACTCCTCCTTGGTGACTCTTTCAGCCAAAGATCTTTCATCTCTCTCTCTCTCTCTCGTCCTGTTTCTCCATCCTTGGAGAAGGGGCTGGAGTAAGGGTGCTTACAATTAGGCTGCTTAACTTCGAGAAGATACGGCATACCCCAGAGCACCGCCACTGAGAGAAGCAGTTTGTCAAATAGGCAACCCGACTCAGGCCGAGTGCCAGTTGCGTGTGGAAAGCGAGAACTGTGTATTCGGGCAGCTCGCGCAGAGTTCGCGGGGAAGTTATTGCCAATGCTCGCTGCATTGTATTCAAGAAGCGTATCGACCTGGCTTCGATGTGAAACGTAGTCGGCGTAAACACAAGAAGCAGCCGCGGGCTGCGAAAAAACAAAAGTTAGAAATAAAAGAAAGCTGCCATGCAGTTCTGCGCCGGCGTTCGCATATTATGCATTGATACTGCCATATGCCGTGCGCATTGTGATGAAGCAACGACCCAACCTTTTCTCTTTCTTAGTCGTTCTTCAAGGTCATGAAAGTATCGGTACCAGCGAACATTTTTTTCGCGCAAAGGAGCGCGGCAATGCATTTGTGAAGAGAGAGAGAAAATTATAAATGAGTAGCAGGGAGTTTAACCAGGACTGATCCCTGGTTGGCTACCCTGCATTGGGGGAAGGGAAAAGGGGAGAGAAAGATTAAGAAGAAGAGAAAGTCCGTTGCAGATATTGCCGACGTAGTAACAGTTTTACAGTTTTCTACTCTATATCACAGACTGACTCCGGATCAATGAGAGTTATTCAATCCGGTAGCCTTTAAGAATTGCAGTAGCGCTGTTATGACCTTTTCTAGCTGCGATAGATGAAGCCATGGTCCGAAGATTTTGTTCAAGGTGAATGGTCTTCTCTCCAGCTGATATAGAGGCGTGCAGAGCTGATGTCCTTCATTTTCAAAAGATGGGCAGTAGCACAGGATGTGCTCTACAGGGTGTCCTAGCCAACTTTAGCCAGTTTTAAAATATGTGAATGTCACGTAAAGCTGGACAGAACCAAGGTAATGTTGTTTGCCGTCGCTTGGAAATACTGAAATATTTTTTGTCATTCCGCCTAATTAGATAAATAGATTTAATTAATTAGTCTACTTCTCTAATATTATAATTAGATTAAAGGCGTCAATGAGAAAATTGTGAAGTGACATGAAAAACTCCCGATACAGCTCTTTCTGTTGCTCAATACGGGCTACCTAAAAGTTTTTCCGAGCGGCAATGAAGTCCGCAAATGCAAGCAAAACTGCCCCGCTATTGTCCGCTCGAGGCACTTTGCGTGTATTCGCTAGCTTCTTTCACCCTCGGAAAAACACTTTTATGTAGCTTGTTACAATGGCGCGATTAGAGGACAGGACTCAAAAAGAATGTACGCAGGATAGTCGCCTTGCTGTGCATTCTTTCTGTGTGCTGTCTTCAAATCGCACTGTTTATAACCATGTTCCGTCAAGCCAGCAACCAACTACCCCATCTAAGTCTGTTAATGGCAATACTTTTATGTAGCCCGTATTGAGCAACAGAAAGCTGTATCGAGAGTTTTTCATGTTGCTCTACAGTTTTATCATTTTCACGCTTCATTCATTTATAATATTTGAGAAGTTGATTAATTAATTAGGACAAGTTATCTAAATGGGCGGAATTAAAAAAAATAATTTGAGTATCTTGAAGGGTGACGGCAGACAACATTACCTTGGTTCTTTCCAGCTACGCGGCATTCGCATATTTTTAAACTCTGGCTAAAGTTAACTGGGACACCCTGTACGCATATGGTCTCTTCGACGCCGCAGGCATTGCACTCGGCGTTATCGGCAATTCCAATCAAATGTGTATATGCATTGGCGAATGCAACGCCCAGGCGTGTGAGGCAGAGGATTGTTTCCTCACTTCGCAGAAGCCCGAGTAACAACCGCAGTTGCATAGACGGGTCAAGAGAATACAATCGGTGCTGGGTCAATTCAGGCCTGTGTCACTTCTCCAATGTCATACCGTGCGATAGCTTGCTCAAGTGTCGGGCTGCGTCGGTCCTTGATAAAGGTAAAGAAACAAGGTTTGTTCCTTCGTGTGCCTTCCTAAGAGCTTCTTGGTGAGTTCATTGCCCGAGATACCACAATGATCTGGTAGCCACTGAAACGCGACGTCGTGTCCTGTCGCGATCACACGATGGTGCGTTTCGCACCTCGAGTTGCAGGACCCGCGACGAAGAGCTGACAATAGACATTGTATTGCAGCCTTTCAGTCGCAGGATATTGCCCGCCGATTAGCCTGTTGGTTGTTGTTAATATAATCAACGGCGCTTCGTAGGGCAACAAGCTCCGAACTCGTCGCTGTTGTGACATGAGAAATTTTGTATCTGACGTTTATTGATCGTGATGGCATAACCACTGCGCCGGTGAAGCTGGTTTTAGTGGTAGAGCCGTCAGTATACATGCAGACTCGGTCAAAGTGAAAGATTTGCAAACACTCTAGAGTTGCTTACTTCAAGGCCAAGATAGGCAGGTAAACCTTCTTTCTTATTCCTGGAACGGAAGGGCGCACTTCAGGTTGCTGCGTACACCACAAGGCTAACGGTGAACGTGCCAAGGGTGTGAAACCCGACGGTAGGGAAACACGATGAGCGTTGACTTCGTCGAGAATGAGGCCTGTGGTCGTCGTTCTCGCAGGCAAGCAAGATAGCTTGATCGCATCCATGAAATGCGGCGAATATGCGCCCTAAGCGTGTCGGTGATAATGTAATTCATAGTCGGATGGGTTCGAGTCATCATAACTGCTCTTGCTATTGAGACGCTCCACGGAAAGCCGGGGCAAACGCGCAGTGCCTGTGCTTGCACGCTCTGAACTTCTCTAAGATGTGGCTTGCAAGTTTTAGAGAGAACGGGAGAGCTGTAGCGTAGGAATCCGATAAAAAGTGCTCGGGGAAACTGCAGCATGGAGCCCACTATTGATCCCCATGTTCCACCGGCGACTAATCTGAAGACGTGGATAATAGATATGAGCTTCTTCTTCAAGTGAGCGACCAATATGAAGACGTGTACAACAGATGTGAGCTGCTGCTTCTAGTGGGCAACCTGAGGGCTCCAGGAGAGCTCCCGGTCAACAACGTCACCCAAAAAGAGATGATTTCTCTTATAGGAGATAACCACAAGTCACATTTTTTCGAGTAAAAGCGATTAAAGCACGTCTTTTTTTCTGTCGAGATGGTTAAGCCTTGTGTGCGAAGGTAGCCAGATGCCTATATTGCTGTCCTCTGTAGCCTTGCACAAACCTATAAGCGAGTCAAGCTGCTGATGCCTAGATGCAGATGTCGATGGCGCAGATTGAGAAAAACAATGGACGAATGGTTAGGTGCAGTGTGCTTTTCCTGTCCTTGAGTATTGAGAATATACAGTAGAATATTGGTAAACGGAAATCGCTTAGACAGAATTGCTGGTTAAGCGGAACAAGAGGCTCTCAGTCGGTTTCTTTTGTAATTTGAATGATGTAGAAAAAAAATTTTCGTTAGTCGGAACCAAAATGTTCGCAAATACGTATAAATGGAGCTATAAAATGAACATCTCAACGATCTTTATGTCGAAGAAAAGCAGCATATGCTTTTTATTATGATTTTTTTCCTCAAGATTTGTTATCTTCGAAGAAAGTCATTCTTGATGGACACCCGACATGTGGCGAGCGTCGGGCGTCTTCCTTTACCCATCAAATAGCGAACCGTTCGTGGGCGACTTCCTTGGCTGCTGTTATGAACTCCGGACGGCGAGAATCAAGCAGTGTCAAACACCGCTAATATCATTCTCCATGTTGCACTAATGAAGGCGGCTGTGAAGCGAATTGAACTGGCTGAAGATAACTGTTGCGAGAACACCCATCATTATTCGGTTAGCGGAGCGTGGCCGACCTCTGTTCAAGTTGACGGAGGATGCTGATTTGGTGCACGCATTAACCCCACTTTATTCTATCTGTGGTAGCAGCACGATGATGGTCGAAGTGCACGTGCGAGCAGCAACGCGTTTGCAAACGTGCGTTCCAAAATTAGCCACTCGTCGTCTCGCGTTACTTCTACGTGTTGGCATTCTACTCCAGCCAACCGTTTAAGCCAGGAAATGGGCAGAACGCGTCCTTTCCCGGCTGAACAGACTCCCGGGAATGCGCATGCGCATGATGAGGCGCAGTGTGAAGGAAAGGGATTCGACTCGGTTGGCGCGAGGAGAAATATGATTGGGTAGAATGCTCCGCGTTGGCTCTCGCTAACCTGTGCAGTACGCCGGTACGGAATAAGAGAGCACTCGCTATCACATTGAGTAATAGGTAGCCGCAACCTGGGTCTTCTCGTCGACACACAGAGGCCGAAATAACAGAAAAAGGAGCTCCCCGAGGGTGGCTGCGTGGTCTTTCAGAAGGTCATGAAAAAGATCACGCGTCAGCTCGGCAAGAAGTTGGATCGGTTAAAAAAAAAGAAGAATAAGAAAGGCCGCTGGAAAACGTCTAGCAATTGTTCTTTGCAGTAACTGAGTTTTCTCCTAAGCTTCAGCATGCTTTGTGCCGTTCTGTATGTTTTCTCCTTTTTGGCGCTGACCCCACAATCATAGATGCTGTAAAGCAGTGGCTTGTTGGTAAGACATCGTGAGGCTTATAGCGCGTGAAAAAGACAAAGACGAAAGTGAGACGTGACACACACAGGCGCTAACTCGCAGCAATCTGTCAACAAAGATTTCAACAAAGATTTCAACAAAGAACAATCATTGGTCCGTCCCATATTTGGGAGTTTGCCGCGCCCCGTTACGAGATATACCACACGGCGTAGTTCATATCTATTAGTAAGTCGCTGCAAAACAGTTGCCGCCTCCCGCGCGCTTCTCACACACCACTTCCCCGCGAAGCTCGTTCCCGAAGGAGGCCCACGTCGGCAATGGGCACGCGCTTCATTACAAAGCCGCGATCGAGATTCAACCGCGACGCGGCGATCCGAGGATTTCTCTCACGGAGGGCGAAGGCCAGAGGCACAAGCCAAGCCGGGAGCCAGATCGGCACCAGCGCGAGCCGACAGAGAGTTCTCCTATTATGCAAATGCGGAAGAGCGCCTCGTGCAGAACAGTCCAGCCCGGCGGCGGAGATAAGAAAGCAGCCATCCGCCAAAGGGATTTGGAAGCGGCAGCGGAAGCGGAGGAGATGGGAGCGCGAGGGAAAGGGGGTGTTGTAGAAAGTCGCGGGAAAAGGCGGCCGAGCGTATACACGCGAGCGGTGCCTGCGAGATGGCGCGTGGACGCTGAAAAAGTCTCGCGTGGAAAGAATGGCGCTCTCCCGGTGTGTGTCCTTCCCGTGAGAGAACGGCTAGGTGCGCGCGAGAGCGTTTGATCGGCACCACTGGAGAAGACGTCGCTCGTTAGGCACCCCGCTCGGAAGGAGTCGGTGGCACGTGCGGCGCACGCGTCGAGCTGCGATTCGGCGGCGTAGAGCGTTTCACTTATTGCGCTTTCCGCTCTACGCGCGGTCTAGAAAAGAATGGTGAGGCGATAGTTCTTGAGAAGGGTAGAAACACGGCTCTGTTGGCACGATATACTGCAAACGAAGCGTCTAAAGAAAAAAAAAAAGCACTTCTGTCCGCGTTTGCGCTGAAGTTCATTTGCAGTATGGCGATAGCTCTTCTCTCGGGAACTGGAAGTGCTGCAGAGCAGAGAGACAGTATGCCTCCTGACGATAAAGCAGAGATGAGACAGATAACACAAATTTTGAGAAATTAAACAAAAGTTGAGAGACTTGTCGGATGATGATTGAAAGAAATGATAAAAAAGAAAGTAACAGACTTCAGCGAGTGTTCCGAGTCCTATCTCATTTACTGCGACAGGCACAGCGGGCAACAAATGGGGGGTGGGAGGCCGGGGGGGGGGGGGGGGGGGGGTATTGTGTATGAGTCCACCTAGTGGACTGTCCATTTCGGCCGCTGCTGATTGGCTAAGGATGCTTGTCTCCTCCTCGCTCGTACAGCTGCATCCAATCAGCAGCGGCCGAAATGGACAGTCCACTAGGTGGACTCTTACCGAATACCCCCCCCCCCCCCTCCATTCTGAAGAACTTCTTGGCTATGCACACAACGTTGTCATGCTCGTCCACCTGTAGCCTCTCACGTAGCACATGTAAAGAGACCACCATTCTTAAATTCTGTCCGGCACACGAACCACCTCTCAAATTACCAAGCACCAAACCTGTGCGAGATAGAGTAGTGCTTAGTGCATCCAGCTTTGCAAGTGCAGATTGTGGTATAGGGACTTGCTTTCCTGAATGACGGTAGGTAAAGAACCAGCGCTGCAGGCTGCAGGATGCGCTGTACTGCAATTTGTGTGTCCCGCTAAAAAATGTGCTGACGCCATGCTAGAGATAGGCCACGAAATGGCGCGACATTTTGAACGACGAGAAAAGTCCGATTGTATCAAAGCTTGCTGTAATACTGGACGCGTCCAGCCAATCTCTATCCATGGGAGCATGCGCCGTTCTGAGGAGCGTGCGCACTTCAACGTTCTAGCGCGCCGGTACGCAGTCAGGTCAGACACTGCACAGCTCAGAATGAACGCTGAATTTGATAGCACGAAATCGGGGGCAGCATGTCCCACTAAATAGAGCATGTCCAACTAAATACAGCGTGTCCCACTAAATACGTCAATTGGTTGATTATGCGTTCTGATTATGCACTCACTACTTGCCCGTTTTAATTACGCTACCTCCCACAGGTGGTTTAAACAAAGAAAGTTCTGTACAAACTTAAAAATTATCCCCCCGTATAGTACACGGCCCCACTTATACCATAACGTGCTGCCTTCGCTCCTCGGACGACAGCCATCCGCGGACTTCAACGACAACTATCCGGGAAGGTTAAGATGCCAATGCCCAGCGAGCTAACGTATATAGAACGTAACCGAAGGCGAGGCGAACGCGACTTCGTCAAAGCATCGCACGTGGGAATACGCGAGGCGATCGAACCTTATCTCTAACGGTCCGCCGCACATTCCACCCGAAGATGCGCAGACGCGGCTTGGCGCAGCATTTCCATCCGAGAGTATTACACCGCCACCCGCCGCGTCGCCCGTGTGCTTGCGTACTCCTCGCCGCCCCGTTAATCGAGCAGCGAATCGCGCCGACTGCGACGAGCGAAGAATGCACCTCGCCCGCGATGCGAAGGCGGCATGAATTAACGGCGGGGCATTCGCCGCGCAGAGCTGCGCTCCAAAGTGATTTCGAAAGACCGCCCCACGCGTCGAAGCTTATCTGGGGCGCCGACGCGTTTTCGCTGACGCGGCCTGGAAACACGCGTCCTGCACGCGCGACTGACAGCCGAATGCGCCGTTTCAAACGGTTGTCGGCATCTCCGTGAATCAGCTGCGCCGCCCGTTTCGCGCACATATTTCGACGGCGTTGGCCGCGCGCTGCATGCAGGAGGGGTTGCGAGAAATGACGCAATAACGGTGGCACTTGTTCCTGAGGTTTCGCGAAATTGCGTTTTTTTTGGGGGGGAGGGTGAGGGGGGCATAAACCTAGGAAAACTCCTTCCAACGTAAATGTGACGTTACGCTTGTCTTTACTTGGACCCTAACTCGAATACGCATGAGTGGTTTGGGATCGCTGTACACTTCATCTGGCGTCAATAGTATTGAGAGAATACAGAGAAAACATCTTAAATTGATGTTAAAAAAGGTTTTCCCAGTCTGGTCAGAATTAAAAAAAATTTAAACTGGAGTTTCTGCCTGATTGCAAGTGAATGTAACCATAAGTCAAATGATAGACACATGGCTCGCGACACTTAAGGGGAGACGTCTTTCTAGTCATTTGTAATAGAGATTTGAAAATACTGCCATTCACACAGTTTTTTATGCAGATTTCAAATATGTCATTAATTTTTGTGTCGCTGCTACATATTTGTTTAGTTATGTTCTACACAGCCGCAAGACATAGTCATATCTTCGGAGGAATTTCTTAGTGTATTAAATTGTCCTGAAAAGCATCGTGCTGTAGCTTATTAACACTTTGTAGACTGCAAAGGGTCAATATCTATTCAAATTGTATGCATAAATAGTGAAATTGTGCAAGAAAATACTAGCACACTTCAACAATTTTTTTTTCTAATACCATGAGCAAAACCTGTGCACTTATAATTGTCGTATACTAACGAAATTTGGCATACATACTCTTCAAGCTATATAAACTGCTGATATCTAATTGAAATTGCAATATTTCCCCGCGGTAGTAGCGAAAGTACAAGGTTATTTTTCACACAGACACACGCACGCACACACTTCGTGCACTTTACACACACACTTTTTTCCACTTCGACTATCGTAATTCTAACGCATTAAAAAAAAACACACTAAAAATCAGGCACAAACTCATTTTAATAATATGATAAGTATCAGAATGGATAATACGTAGTGCTTCAGGGTCCAGTACAGGACGCCCGCACTTGCGTCGAAACTAGGCATATAAATCAATTAACGGGGTAACGTAACGAATATGGCACGGGTGTTTTGATTATAACCACTTACCCTTCTTCTCTCCGCGCTCGTTCAGAGGGCTCTGTTCATTTTCCCAGAGCAAGCACGTGCACAGCGCTTGGCCAATGGGAAGCCTAGATAAGCGCGTAGCCGGAGCAGCTGGCAACCCGCGGTAACAGCTCTTGCTTCAGGGGGTCCCAGGCTATCCGGTTTCAGCGGCGCCATGAATGATTCAGATCTGCGCCACGGCGTTGCAGACGACGCGACAATGGCGTCGGCGCATGTCGTGGCCGTGTTGTCGTCTGCTTCCCTCGTCTGCTGGGGGAAAAAAGGAAACAGGAAAGGGAGAGAGGTGAGCTCGCAGCGTAATTTCCCTGCGCCCCGGCCGCCCCATGCGCGGCATTCAAGGATTCATGAGGCGGAATTAAACGATTAACAATGCAAGAGTGACTCCGAATAGTGAGCCTGGTTCGAGTGCTGCAGGCGCTGCCATCTCGCGTCGCGTCCTGTTTCTTTTCTTTTTATCGTTATTATCGTTCACCCGCCTTCATACCCAAGATGGTGTCTGCAGCGTTGAACGCTGTTAGGAGCGAACCCTACGGCGGTAACACTACCCGAGCAGTATATACACAGCTTTTTAGTCCCGTTTTGCGTGAAACGCAGCGTCGGGAACACCAGACGCTGGCATCGCGGTTGCTTACTCTGTGCGAACGCCATTTCCCTCCTTACTCCTCAAATCACTATTATATGCGCCGCTTGCGATGAACGAACGGTAGGGAACGTATCAGGGCGGCGGGAGTTTTGCACTAATGGAAATAGTCGTTAGTGACAGTGCGGCGCGCTGCGTGGCTTTGTGCGCGGTGCGGGTTTGTTTAAGGCTTCTGTGCAGCGAAAAGAGTATCCTCGGAGCCCCTCACAGGCGCGTACACGTGGCGTAATCGGGACGAGCGTGGATATTACTTTACGCCCTGTAAGGATAATGAGGCTCTCTGTGTTCGGTGCTGCGTGCTGTATGCGTGTGTGTGCAACGATTCTTCGCTCAGCGAGCGTTTTCTGAGCGTTCGACTCAGCTGAAGCAAATAATAATGAATAACGCGTAAGAAAGAAGGGTCGGCAAAGCGAGGGGAGAGCGGCGCGCAGGTTCTGAGGAGAAAGCCCCAAAGCGGAGAAAGAAAGCTACAGAGTGCGGGATAACTGGAGAGCGTAGAGAGAGCTAAGATCGAGTGAAATGTTTTGTTTGACGCAAATACACAAAGGATTATGCCAGTTCTCAGTGTCGTAGGGGTACATCAGTCTAGTTCCTGCAGGTGTTCGTTAAATGTGATTAGAAAGACTTACAAACTATTCGCGTAAACGCAGGTGTTTCGCTCCCAAACTACAGCTGTTCCGCAGTTTGGCCATGCTGAATGCTTGCCATGGGGCATTTATCTCTTCCATATCTCTGCCTCATCCTTGAGGTGAAAATAAGGCGTCCTCATTAACAGTAAACTGCCATGGTCAGAGCATATCTCGAATGTTGTAACTGATACCTCAAGGTCGCTAGGTTACATAAAAAGAACACTACGTCTGTCCCCTCCCGGAAATCAGGAAAATAGCCTACGAAACCTTCGTTAGGAGCAAACTCGAATATGCCTCTCCCATTTGGAGCCCTTATCAAGATTACTTAATTACCTCTCTCGAGTCGGTCCAAAATCGTGCTGCCCGATTTATTTCATCAAACTATAATACACACGTCAGCGTAACCCACATTAAATCAACTCTTGAAATAGCCACTTTAGCAGTTAGACACAGAATCTCACGTCTCAGCCTGTTCCATAAGCTATATCAGAACTTTTCTAACCTGCATGGTACACTGTTACTGCCACCCGCTCGAACTTCTCGCCGCCTGTTCAACTCCAACAGCGTCCAACACGTTCATGGTTCGACTCTTGCATTCAATAAATCGTTTCTTGCCGCAGCCACTGAAGGCTGTAATTGCCTTCCCGAAGCATTTGCTCTTGAGAGAAATCGAGAAAAATTCAGGCAGTCCTTAACTGAGCTTTTTGTTAAATAACTTGAACTACGCATTTTTGTTTTCTCACACCATTCTTACGATGCAGGCGTTGTCCAATTGATTTAAATTACGCTTTGTATACTTTGTCTTGTATTTCAATGTCCAGTTGGGTGTCAATCTTTTATTACAAAGTATATCTTCGTTTGTTAGCTTATTCCTAATTACTTGCTCCATCCCATCCTTCTATGGATGGATGTGTGTTTTACCTTTTTTTTTTGCCTTGTGTTTTCCACTGCTCTTTTTTGTATCCTGTATGTGTGTGTGCGCGCTCTGTACTTGTAACGTAGTTGATTCATTGTTGTATAGCATTCGCTCCTTTATATGTTATTTCAAACTGTCCTAATGCCCTGTTAAGGGTCCTTAAGGGTTAATAAGGGATGATATATATTATATATATATATATATATATATATATATATATAGCTTGTAAGCTTATCTTCTTCAAAAATAATCCCACATTTGTGACATTGTTGGCTAATTCCACTTACACACCGATTATTTTAATTAAGAAAAGAAAAGTGAACGAACGTGATAGCTCCTGGCATTACAAAGGAAAAAAAAAAGGGATTGGTTGCTATACGATATGCAGATATATTTTGTACTGTACACACATTCTCAAAACTTTCATAGAAACACTTTCATGATTAGGTCGGGAAAAATGAACACCGGTTCAACGTAAGTAACTGACACTGGTTCATGTGGCAGGTTCTCAATGTGATAGAGTCGCAGACTACTACTAATGTGAACTAGGGTGGTTGCTTGGGCTAGCTGGTAACTCATGATAAATAAATGACGTACAGCGCGAAGGACAAGGACTGCGAGAGACGACATGCACGTATGTCGTCTCTCGCAGACCTTGATCTTCGCGCTGTACGTCATTTTTTTACTATTAATGTGCTACGAATGAAATAATGTAGGATAGCAACACATCGATTGCAGAGCAATACGTCTGTGCTTTTGACTGTAGTCAAAAGTGAAAGCAAAGGTACGTTTAAAAGGCCTACTTAAGCTGGAAAAATAAAACAAATAAATTCTCGGTAAGGAAGCATAATCGTGCGAGAAGCTAAAACAAAAGAAAGAAAGAAAGAAAGAAAGAAAGAAAGAAAGAAAGAAAGAAAGAAAGAAAGAAAGAAAGAAAGAAAGAAAGAAAGAAAGAAAGAAAGAAAGAAAGAAAGAAAGAAAGAAAGGCACACTGGTGTTTGTTGTGGGACGCGAACTCTTGGTACGTTCCTACCGCCTTAATAAGGTGAGTTGTGTGGCGAAGCTTTTCGCTCATGGAAGTAAATGATCTTCACCGAGCAGGCTCGTTGATTCAGTCGCGTGCGCAGCTCGTACGACGGTTCGTGAATTATTCAGCCTGCAGCCGCTGCGGCATTCGCTTGAGGAGAATTCATTCCAGTTCACCCAGTTTTCGTAATGACAACGTTCAGGTGGGCTGCAGAAAGTTTTTCACCGCGCCTTACTTATTGTGTTGTTCGGGGATATACCAGAGAAGTTCCAGAACTTCGTGTGTCGTGTACCGTTGCGTGCCACCGGGCGATTTGGTCTTCACCCTTGCTTCAGTGTTCGGATTTTCGCTTTCCCTTGACTTCGCTTTGTGCAGTTACGTGGAATGCATCGTCATATTCCACAGCGTAATTTCGCAGACGCTGCGGTGGTTGTCGCAGCAAGAAGTACTGTGTGGACCAAAACCTATGGCTAAAGTAGGCCAACCGACAATTTTCCCTTTCATTCAGCTTGACCTGCGGCATAGATGTGTTTTTAAATAAATGCGTGGAGGCCCTCCACGTACGCAACGATCAATAGTAGCTTAGGGCTCGAGCCAAGGAGTATAACTGTGATTGATCCGTTCGTAGGGCTTTATCAGCTTTCAGAATCGTCGTTCGTGTGAGGTTCCTTCCTGGGAAGACTAACAACAGGTGGTGAATGTCCACTAAAGTGCTGGAGCAGCGCACTTAGGACTGTTCGCCGGGTCTCCAGGTAAAAAAAACAAAAGAAAAAACTTTTGGTGTTTACGTGCCAAAACCACGATCTGAATATGAGGCATACCACCGTGAAGGACTCCGCATTAATTCTGACCACTTGCTGTTCTTTACCGTACATTTAAATACAAGTGCACTGGCTTTTTTTCTCCTCGCATTTCGCCCCCGTCAAAATGCGGCTGCCGGGACCTGGATCGAATCCGCGACTTCGAACTCAGCGGACCAAGGCTATGACCATTATTTGCTAGAGCAGAGGGTGGAATCCTCGGGTTTCGGACGGTGGACACTAGGCCCAGGTGACGGAAGGTGTAGGGGCAACACCACCAGCCCAGCTTCTCTGCATAGGGACTTCCTCCACCCGAGATAGATTAGGGGGAAGGGTGCGGACACATGGATGAATCAAGGCACGCGTGTGGCATTGAGAAAGCCACTCACGGAACTATGATGTTAACGAATTGTATTAAATTGTACGGGACTGGGATTCGACGAAATCGAGTGGAATGGAAATGTGTGTACGAGACGAACACTTTCTCCTAATTTATGACTGAGTAATGTGCAACGCGAACAGTCATCCTGTTGATTTATACCTCGCACATGCGTGTCCTTGCGTGCGCTGTTAAGAGTATAAGACGTCAACACCAGAAAAGCCAGCGACAATGCTACTAAGTAAGTATTGCACTCTGGGCGTCTTCAACGAGAGTACACACTATTCCGAGCGCTCGACAATGTTGTCACGTTCACCAATAATCCTATTTTTATTTTTCTCCTTCACTTGTAACACGTCGCACAGTTGAAATTGCAGCGTTACAGCGAACATTGATTCGTGCGTCGTCGGTGGACAAAACTTTCGCAGCTTCTTTACCCCAAATTGTTACAAAACGCACAATACTTTTTTTTTTCTTTCTGAAGCAAGGTGGTGATTAAGGAGGACTAGAGTGAGAGAGCGGGAGCAAGAAAAAAAAAAAGATGAGAGAGGGAAAGCAGATTACAGACGCCCAGCATAAAATAAACCACCAGAAAAGCTTCACAAAATTACCTCGGTAAACTTTTTCTCCGAGGTACCCGTAGTGAAGCAACAGCACCGGCGAAAAAAAGAACAAAGAAATCTGTTTCGTAAAATATTAAAACCTTACAGCCAGGGGAAGAAAGGCGAAGAGAATAAACTTTTGGCCAAAACACGAGAGAGAAGTTTGCAAAGACCATTTTCGTCTTGGCGAAATGGCAAATGAACGATAATTTGCATAAAACGTCGCTTAACTCGCACCGAAATTTACATAGCTACATTCTGCGCACGGCTGCTTCGTTGGCGTTCCTCTTCCTCGAACATTTCCTTCTGCTTCCTCTCGTCCGCAACTTCTCTTGGACGCAACTCGCGCTGTTTCAGGGCTAAATTGCCCGGACGTCATTAGGCGCTCCTAAATATGGCTTGCAGGCTGTATCCTATGTATACAGACCCTTGCGTCACTGGTGGTCAGGCGCCGGACGCCCGCGGATCCCGGAGCCACGCGAACCACGGAATTTCGTGCCTAGAATAATCAAGCAACAATCTGACGTTATTATGTCTCGACCGATGCCACACTTAGTGCGGCGAGCGCTTTTTGTGCCAATGTTCGTTACACGTATCTGTGTCCGTCTTCACCCGGGATACACCGACGCGAGGCAACTGGGAGAGTGCTGCGCGAGGCGTCTCCTATATGTGTTGGTTGTGGTTGGGGGTTGGCTTTACGAGTGCTTATTTGGCACTAATTAGAACGGCTGACAGCCCTGCACGTGATGTCTGCGGCTACCAGGAGAACGCATGACCACATATGTGGTGCCATTGTCCTCGATTGGACATATACACAGAGACACTAAATGCACAATGCATTGTGTCGTCCACCGACTGTACAGACACTACCGGAAAGCTGTCTCCATCGATTATCGGTCCAGAAGGAAGTGAAGGAACTTTCGTGCTGTTCCAGAGCGGCTGGCTTTTACGAGCGCCTTTAATTGAGTGGCGTTGTCCGCGCACGTGCACGCATCCACCGACTTTGTTTCACTTATAACGTCCGACGAGGGAGTGTTAGAGGCGGCAATTATCGACAAACCCATTCCCACGTCGCGCACGCTATATCACGTGATGCATCGCACACAATATCCATACACTTGTCTCGATTGGAACACGCCGGACACGCTCTATCATGCCCAAAAGGGCCATGCAAATTAACAAGAAATCAATACCTCGCAAAGCGCACCACACCGCACAATCGCGGGAAGCTTTGTTGTCCCATTACGGTAGCCCCATTACCTGACGTGCGTAAATTTCTGGATGACACTTGCTTTTTACACAAAATATAGATAAACACAGCCTTTTTCTTTCTAAATGTAATTTTAAAACACATTGTATTTGGCGCAGCATAGCCTTAGCCGCTTTTGCGCCACTAAGCCACATTCAACTAACTAGCTGTCAAGTGTCGACTCTGGTACCAGCTCGGTCTGACCAAGAGAGCGCACCGGGCGCCTGCGGCTCATGGGATCCTGGACTCAGGGCTTCACCCGCGAGTGAGGCCTCTCGGTCGGGAGCACTGCGGTATACGATTTCGTACCATTAAAGCTTCCTTTCCCCACTCTCTCTAAAACTAAATTAAATTACATTCTGCGGTTTCACGTACCAAAACAACGACATGATTATGATCCACGCCATAGTGGGGGGACTACGGGCTAAATGTTAACCACCTGGGGTTCTTTAACGTGTACCCAATGCACGGTACAAGGGCGTTTTTGCATTCGGCCCCCGCCGAAATGCGGTCGCCGCGGCCGGGATTCGATCCCGTGCCCTCTGCTTAGCTGCGCCACACCAAAGCCGCTACATCCTTACGGCGGATCTCTCCCGCTTTCTTTCTCTAATTATCTCTTTCTCTCCTATTTCTCTCTCTTCTTTCTGTACCCCTCTTGTCTTCACTGGCGCAGGGTAGCCAACCAGATGCTTTTCTGTTTAACATCCATGCCTTCTCAATTTCTTTTCTCTCTCTCCGCCAGTGTACAACGTCGGCCTTCCGCACGCCAATTAAACTCAATTCAATTTGGTGTCGTGCGTCTGTCGTACTGGGCTATTACAGAGACGGCAGTTAAATGCCTGGAACCAGTGGCGTAGCAACAGGGGGGGCCGGGGGGCCGTGGGCCCCGGGTGCAAGGGGCCAGTTTGGGGGGAGGGGGGTGTCATATCCATCTGAAGACACCCCTCTTTCCGCCGTCTACACCCAGAGGGGGGGGGGGGGGGGACAGAAGACGTATGGGCCCCGGGTGCCAGACGGCCTAGCTACGCCACTGCCTGGAACTGGGTTTGCAGTGGCACTCACACCATCGTCATCATGCCACCGTCGTCATTGTTCAGGTCGCTCCCACATTCTGATCTTCGCCCTCGTCACATATAGGGCGGAAACATTGAGGCACTTGCACAACCAACACAGAAATGGTGAAGAAAGACAAGTCATACATCCCAGTATATACGTATTGTTACCTTGTAGTTGAACAGACAAAGGAACACAGAAATAAAAACATGTATATAGAAAACAACAAAGAACGAAGCACCCGTCTCATGACATACCGCTGTCTGGTAAGAAATGCATTAAATATTTAGTAGCTACAGTTCACCCTTGTGGACAACTCCCCGTGCGGTCCGGGCGTTCCTACTACAGCAAAGGGTGGCTATAGAAATCGTTGGGAAGCGCGCACATGTGAGACGTGTGAACATCGTCACGACGATAGTGCGAAGTGTTTCTGGGAACGTCGTTATCCTCCACGACGAGAAGTGTTTGAAGCACGCAGAACGGTTACTGTTCTCTGACTTTCTCCGTCATGCAAGCAGGAAGTGGACAAGTGGAAAGGAAGTCGTGCAGGGCAGGGACATATAAAGTGAGGGTAATGGTTTTGACGCATGGCGTGACGTCTGCAGGAACAGACAAGCGCACAGGTGCCGTCGGCATAGCAATCAGAGACAGCGCCGCTTATAAGAGATGAGAGCCAGGCCTTAGTTTCGCATTTCTGCTCACGACGCTCGCTTTCCGCCCCTGTCTCGCATTTTGCGAGCGGACCTAACCTTTCGTTTTCTCACCTATGCCGCGCTTCTGATGAACGTGTGACACGCACCATACAGATTGTAACGCCGAAGCATTTATAACGTGACCGTTTGACTGCATGAAACGAAGGCGTCATCCCATCTGACTTGTTTAGCTCGCGTGTACGGGGGCTCTCGTCTAAGTTATTTCTGTTCTCTTTTCCTTTTTCATTGTGCATTGCTTCGTGTCATGCAGTGAGCAGTAATCGAGCTCGGACAAATGACCGCCGGCAACCGTCCGCTCTCCTTGAGACATGCTCTTCCGTCACCTTAGCGCTCAGTTAAGTTTCTTACGCGGAAAAAAAAAAGCGAAACCAAGATACAACGCGCTCCATCCAGTTCATTAACGAGGTTCCTCCCTTTTCAGCCCTATATTCTTTTTATTATTATTATTATTATCCTTTTGTCTCCGCGCACAAGAGCGCGAACAAAGCCGGCGGTTGTGCGCGTGAGGCGAGCGCAATCCAACTTGTGAGTCGCACTCTCACGGAAGAGAAAAAGCATAAACAAAAAGAAAAAAAAAACGAAAGGAAAGCAAGGTCTACGGGCCGTGCCTATTTGTGGCTGGGCCATTGGCGTGCCGCCCCGGGTGGGTTCACTTACAGATGATCGCGCCGCCACCGCTGTCGCGTTAACTGGGGCGCCTAATGGTCTTGTCTCGGCTTGGCTCGCCAGGGCAAGTTCACTTTTCGTCACGTCTCGGTGGTTCCTGGAGAACTTGCGCCACCGTTTTCCTTCGTTCTTTTATTTCTTTCTTTTTTCTACTCCACGACTATCGCACCCTTCTTCAGTTTGTCTCGCACTCTGATTTTTTTTTCTATTTGCAGTTTTATATCCTTGACTTGCTTTTTGTGTTTTCTTTTACGCTCCATCATATTGCAGCGAAGACATGTCTCTTTTTTATTTTCGTTTCTTTCTTCTCAGGTGTACAGTTAGCGACTACTCGCGTGATATCGCTTTTAACGTCAAGCTGCTCACGGCTAAGATCGGGTGCATATAAACGCGGTCACCGTTTATGAGTGACGTTTTCGTGTTAAGCCTATCTTTTCGCAGAATGCAACAAATAAAGAAAGAAAGAAAGAAAGAAAGAAAGAAAGAAAGAAAGAAAGAAAGAAAGAAAGAAAGAAAGAAAGAAAGAAAGAAAGAAAGAAAGAAGGAAAGAAAGAAAGACCCGACTAAGTATCTCGTCGCGTGCGAAGTATAGCCAGCGTGAGTTCGTTGGGCAAGCAAGCAACCTGACATGCTGTGCGTGATTGAAATGGTTGGCCGCTCAGCCTGAAAGCGTTGATGGGCCGCTGCATGCGACTCGTCACATTAGTAAAATGACGCAGAAACCCTTGCTAACGCAGTCGTTGCGATGCAATCGCCATTTTGCGCGTCAACGATTAACTTCAGTAAACCTGTCAAAAAAATTCCCCATGGCTCCTGAACGGTTTCGCGCGCACTCTGGGATCACGGGCCTGTCGGTGAAAAATACTGCGGCACTCACAGAAGCTTATTCTTGGAATGAATGCTCCCGCAGTAATCGTCAATTAAAATACCCTTTTTAAAGCGTCACAGGACCCATTATTTTACTGCATACACAATAAATGTAAATGCGATAACGGCTTCAATTCTGATGCGCTGCTTACCCTATAAGGCGGGACAACCCTGGAAAACGCTGGCCGATTATAGACAAGATTCCAAAACTTGTACAAATAAATCTGTAGGTACCAGAGCAGATACAGACAACGCTGAAGCCCATATCTCTTTCGCAAAACGAAAGACAGCACTGAAGCACGTAGCTATTTCACAAGCGAAGAGAGCACAATAGATGAGTGTGTCAGAATAGCGAATGCAATATCAATAGAGTCTGATAATGTACGGCGTGAGACGCAGAACGAGAACCTTGAGGTATTATTGGACATGTATGTGCGGTGAATGAATGGTGATTTCATTCCGGATACTTCATAGCAGTTGACGCAAAATAATATAAACACTATATAAAAAGCCGTAGTGCTACTAACAATGCGTTGCTGAGCGGTCGTTACAATTATTTTTAGAGTGTTGTTTACCGCAGTTAGTAAATGTGTACTATTGCTAAAGTATTGCACTTCGGTGCGTGCAACTAAAGTGTCGTTGAAGTTTCTGCACGACACCAAGTGTGACGAGCGGCTCTAGCAAGGCAACTGTCTCATTTACAAAGCACTCACCACATCTCTTATCATCATCATCCAAATCAGTACTTTCACTCCCATTCCCTCTTCCCCAGTGCAGAGTAGCAGACTAGAGCGCACTAGCTCAGGTCGACCTCTATGTCTTTCTTGCCAATAAATTCTATTCTATCTTATATTGCTAAGGCTTACTAACTACGCGACAGGCTGGCTCAGTTGTTATGACGAATTCTGCGTGCTAAGCACCAAGTCACCCACGGCAGCAAGACGCTCGTGTACTTCAATTTTCATGAAAACGTACGCATTTACAATAGACACGTAATTTTGGGGCTATAGTATCTAAGTGTGAGCACTAGGTTATTTGCTTAAACAAAGTTATCTGAACCTACGTTACCGTTATCGACTGTCCGCGAATATTTGTGCCACGAGTTAACAAGTAACTGCTAATCCAAGATAATGAAAGAACCTACAGATAATGTAACTGTTGCTGGGGAAAGGGGTAAAGCGAATAAGATCTGGAATAAGTAAAAAAAATTAGAAAAATTAACACAATAACGCCATGCTACGCTCTACAACATTCAAAGATGGTCGCATAATTCACAAGCCCTTAGATACTTGAGTAGAGCCCGTAAGGCCTTGAGTGCCGAAACCCGTCTGGACCAGTGTCCTAGAACTTTTTCTTCCGTGAAGGGGCGATTATAGAGTTTTTTTTAGTGCGGTCGCGAACACTTTTCTTGGCAAATTGTAACGGGGACAGTCACAGAGGAGGTGCTCGATCGTCTCCTCGCAGCCGTAGGTGTCGCAAATAGGACTGTCGGCCATTCTAATGCGGAAGGAATAGGCGTTCGTGAATGCCACGCCGAGCCACAGGTGGCACAGAAGTGTTGCTTCCGCTCGCGGTAATCCTGGTGGAAGACGGAGTTGCAGACGTGGATTTAATCTGGGGAGACGTACGTTCGTGAATTCACTGGTGTTCTTCAGAGTCTGCGTGAGCTTGCAAGGGAGCGAAGGCTTGTGGCTGCATTTGTTCTTGACAGTGGTATTGGTATAACATGGGCGCCATCATGGGCCGATCGAGCAGCGTCCTCCGCAATGTGGTTTCCCGAAATTCCGCAGTGACCCGGTATTCATCGTTAGATGATGATGTACTCCTTCTCGATTGCGTGATGGTGGAGTAGTCGGATGACTGCGACTAATTGCACGTTAGGTCCATGGTTAGGTCCTTCGAGTCGCAAAAGATGGACCATGACTGTAATGATTTGGGGCCAATAAACCCCAGAGCAGTACGAATAGGTGTGAGTTCTGCAACCATCGATGAATTAATGTGAGTCGTCTTGAATCTGATGATGACAGATTTTGCGGGAATTACCGCTGCTCCAGATGAACTTCTGGAGGAGACAGAACCATCCATGTAAACGTGGATGCCTTCTCTGTGCTTCTCATGTACCAATGAAAGCACCATTTGTTTGAGGGCCAAAGATGACACCTCCGCTTTCTTTTTGATGCTGGGAACGAGAAGGAGGGCCTGGAGTGGATGCAGGCACCACAGCGGTAGAGATCGTCTCACTGCAGGCGTGAAGTTTGACGGTGAAGTTCCATGGTCGATGGCAGTAATTCTGCTAAACGCTGAACGAGGTCGAGCGGCAGAAAGGGAGGCGAGATGATGCGATGGAAGTCGGGCGAAGTGCCTGATGTGCATCCTTAAAGTGTCGACTTGAATGGGTATTGATGGGGTGGTCACGCGCGATATGTTGCAGTAAGACTACCATCACACAGCATAAGAGACCAAGGAAAAGACAGGGTGGTAGCCATTTCATTTCCTCAATCTCCACGCACTTTTGGATCTCATCTGTTAGTAAAGAACTAGTAATGTTTAGTAATGGTGAGTGAGAAGTTGTAACCAAATCTTTGTATTACTTTTTTGTTTTGTTTGTTTGCAGTTACTAACTTTTTGTCATTTCTTTAAGAGTGCACAACTATCGTCTGGCCGCAATCCAGGAAAGATCATATACGAAAAGACTAGCGTTACAGACGCTGACAACTTGACACCTTGAGGACAGCTTCGTCTTCCACCGCTTCTGTTTCACCTGCTACATTCTAACATTTACCACTCTGCAACATTACGCAACGTCAACAGAAATCATTAAGCGCTCATTACAGTTGCTTTCTACCTGTGCGTTCGAATGCACCTGCTTGATTCTCTCGCGCACGTTGTGATCGCGTGACTAGCTGACAGTTCAGCAACAGTAAAATGTATTTCCCTGGCCCCTCCACGTGACACTGTAATTCTACACCCACCACAACGACCAGCGTTTCGTGCGGGCTCGCTGGTTGTTACTTGGTTAAAAGCTCAAAGAGCGCGACAAAGTGACCATGAACACCTTAGTTTCCACCTTTTAAAATCCGATATACTGCAATTAGACTATCCTGAAAGCGTCTACACCAGGTAACTCGATTACTTGAGTTCGTCTTTGTTCACTTGTTCTTCGCAATAGCGACATGTTAAGCCTTCAGAGGACCGGGGAGCTTCACCTGTAAAAAACGGACGCCAATATGCATCCCTCTTTCTCTGTCTCTCTGTCCATCCCATTTCCACAAATGTCACTGTTGCCGATTCCTCGCAAATCCCAGGAAGTATAGTTCACGCACGCCTTTGGCCTACAAAGCCTTCACGTTCGAAGACAGGCACTCAGACGCGCACACAGACCTGCGAGACGTTTCTCATGCGATTCGTCGCATACATTGATCAGCTTAAATTTGCACAGGCGTGACACAGCAGAAGAGCGCTAAGGAAGCGAACGAGACAGGAATCGCGCACCGCAATCGATGAGAACGATCTCGCGAACGGAAAGGCTGGCTGCGCGTGTACAGCTCGCGCCGCCGGGTCGCGTGCGTGGCCCGGAAGGATTAAGATGCATAATTGCGCAAACATACAGCGAGCGACGGCGGTGGTGGCGCTTGAAACGAAAGAGACACAAGGGTGGCTAGCTCCCGCTAATGACTCCCTTGGGCTTTGCCTAATGAGTCCTCGTGTTGCTCGGGCTGCATATACGCCGAGCCGCCACTGTGGCTTCTGTCGCCACTTGCACACTCTCTCTCTCTTTCTCTGTCTTTAAAGTTGCGAGAACGGCCACACTATTCTCTCAAGGGTTTGCATTGCCCGAGTATCGGCACGGACAACGGTGCTCTATAGCCGAACGCGTCGACTCTCGGTGAGGCCGACACCATTCCTAAACGAAACGCGAAAGCAATAGAGGAAGCGATACATGGCCCCAGGGGGCGGCAGTTAGTTTCGAAGTGGGAGCATCCTTTAGGGAGCTCGGTCAGCGGGGCTTGCGAGCACGCCAGTGCTGTTGGCCGCGGAATACGGATGCGTTGAGGGAAACAAAGAACGCCGAGTATACTGCGTGCTTGATCGCGGCCAGGATGCACAGAACGAGAGAGTAATTATTGTTGCCTCCCCATGGACTTGAGGATTTGGTTGTAACTTCCGTTACGCCGTTTAGTATGGAGACCAGCCGTTGAAATCAAAAACGCTCAGGCACTCGCTTTGCTCATTCATTCATTCATTCATTCATTTTTGTTCTCTTCCGTTAATTAATTCATGGCTAAAATTCCTGGACCCACCTGGATTCGGTTTTTTAATTATTTATTACTTATAGAGCATCGGTATCGACGTTTCTTCAGTAAACCATGTGTTAAAATTACATTAAGCGCTGAAGATCGGTTTCTCCTCTCGTAAGTAACAGACGCAGCCAGACCGATAAAATAAACGAAACCTTTCGGTGCGCTGTTTGTCGTTGGCCGGTCATCTTTGCTGTGTCCGCGTTTGTACGCTCCAGCTTACGCACATGCTTTGTGAATGCGAGCCCAGGGCCAAATTCACGCAGGTATCATTTCTCAAGGAGTATTTGCCTATCCTATTGCTGATAGTATGTCCGCTACTTGCGCTGAAAGTTACTTAATCTTTCGATGCCCCTTAGCGTATGCAGACTGATTTGGGAACATGGGCGCGGATTTCTATGGCGAGTGGCACTTTTCGATTACCAGCTTTCATTCCTTCCTTCCTTAATTGATTCATTCTCTCATCCCTTTACTCACTCAGGAGCAGCACCTCATTCTGTATCTTTCAGGTTACCAGCTTGCACTCACTCACTCACTCACTCACTCACTCACTCACTCACTCACTCACTCACTCACTCACTCACTCACTCACTCACTCACTCACTCACTCACTCACTCACTCACTCACTCACTCACTCACTCATTCATTCATTCATTCATTCATTCATTCATTCATTCATTCATTCATTCATTCATTCATTCATTCATTTTGCCCTGACTGGATCTTTCTTCTTACGCACAAGCTCGGCCACAGCCATTCGTTCACCAATTCACTTCCTCGCAAGGCCAGGCCGCACTGACGAAGCCGTCACCTAAGCGCGCGAAGTCGTGCGCCGAGCATCCGGCCGCGTCGGAGGCGGTGAGCCGAGCGTCGGGAGGGGAACCCGAGGAGGCTTCTTCTCCAGCCGCCTCGATGCCCTTCCGCACGCGCGCGGCCCGGCCGCCTTCGGCCGCAGTAACGAAGCGGCGCGCGGCTAATGAAGCCCGAAGCCATCGTGTGTCGGAGGCAGGCCTCATTTGGCACGGCCGAGATGGCTTCGGCGCGCCGCGGCTGGGAGACCTGGGCGCCGTGCTTTTAAGTGCGCCGCCGTGCCTCTTGAAAACCCTTTTCGCTGCGCCGCTGCTTGGGGCCTTATTTCATGCTTAGCCAAGTCGTTCTTCTTTCCTTCGCATTAGTTACGTGGGTTCATTTTGAGTGATAACGCGTGATACCTAGTTTCGAAGCGCTGACATGAACGAGGAGAATAACGGGGAACCAAGGGGTTTTCTCTCTCTCTCTCTCTTTTCTGTTTATTACAACAGCTTGGAGCCAACAGGCAATGAAGTCATGGAAAATAAACTAGAGGAAATAATTTGTTCTTCTCTTTTAACTGAAAGGTAATATTAATTGGGACAAGGGGTGCAACAGTGGACGAAAATAGAGGTTTCCGCTGGTGGGAGCCAAACCCACATCTTTAGCAAATTACGCCTGCGATGCTTACGATGCATTATGCGCCCTATATCAGGCGGTGGCTGTATCGAAACGCGGCCCTTTCCGACGTCATCCATGAGAGTCAATTGCACTTCTACAGAAAGTGTACGGAATGATAAACTAAATCAGTTGGATCACAACAGATTTTCTACAACTTTTGTAATGTGGATGCCGCAGCCGCACATCCAACCCGCGACCTTGGGCTCAACAGCACCGACTTCATAAGCCAGAGCGGTGGGTACACGATGTCATTCACGCGGTATATGCTCGACGCAAGATACGGTTACGAATGTCTGGAATTTCTTCGGCCAGCTTCTGCGGGATAGGCTGGAAGGTCGGGCGCCTGGTGGCGGTTTGAATGCGAACTGAATGTGAATCGTTATTGAATTCGTCGAAATAGCAGCTGTCGCTATGCGACAGTTGGTACGTCTGACACTGCCACCCGGCAGTGAAAAAAAACAGGGTAAAAAAAATAGCATTCAACGTTCCAAGAGAATGAAGGAGGAGGAGGAAAGAAAGAGAGAAGGCAGGCATGTTAAGCAGAAATGCGTCTGGTTGGCTGCCCTGCTCTGGGGGACCGGAAAGCGGGAATAAAAAGATTAGCTAAAGAGAGGGAGGGGGAGAGAGGGGAGGAAAGACGAAAAAGTGTCCTGTCAGTTATGACTTATGAGGCACACCGCAGTGAGCGACTCCGGCTTAATTTTCGCCACCTGGGGATCTTAAGAGGCGCAGTGAGATAGCACGGCACACGAGCGTTGTTTCATTTCACCCCCATCGGAATACGGCCGTCACGGCTGGGAGTCGAGCCCACGACCTCGCACTGAGCGGCAGAGCGACCGACCCACTACGCCACCACTCAGAGGGTCCGGTCGTACTGCATCAATCAGTACTGAATTATTTAGCGCATCGCGGGGAGCTTTCGTGATTCGCGACAAGCCTAAAAGGCCTCTCCGGTGTCTCTCTAGGGAGTGGACCCTCCCTGCAACTTCAAACATGCCACTACCCTGCCCAGCAGAGTCACTGTTGCTGACGTCGTCAATCTTTCATTGCACGGAACACAAGCAAAACCTTCCGAGACACTAATCAACCATCTTAGGCTGAATATTCTATCAGCTTTTGTTCCCTTAGCGTCTCGGTCTTGCTATTGCTTCTAATTTTCTGCACTGACACGTCATCCGTCTGGTAGCACTGTTCTTTACTAGTGCGCGCCGCTTCAGCCTTTATTCTTTTTCATTATAAGACTCAGTGTCCATCCGTGTACTTCTTTTTCCGCATCTTACAGGGGTAAGTCCAGTCGGCAGCTAAGTTAGTTACTTGCCAAGTTATCGAAATATCCGCTTGCTTAATTTATTTCACTCCCTCTTTTCTTTTTGTTTCTCATGTTGACTGTATAACTTACAGGGCCTTGTAGCATGAAATGCAGGGAGATGGGAAACATTCGTCTCGTTCCTCCAAAAGTTCAGCGTCATATGAGTAGTAAACGATCGAACGTAATGGTATGACCAAGAAAAGTAAACGTGTCTGTACATGGCAGCGCTGCAGTGGCCCTTACACATGTGAGATGTTTATGCGTATGTACACCTTACTTTTGGTGGCCAAACTAGAAAAAAACGCAGTTCGGTCCGGCAGCAAGCCGAGGGTATGTCACGAAATACGGAAATTTACTGGAATAGGAGTCAGCGAGCTGGGTCAGCCGGTGCAAGACAGGAATAAATGAAAATTGCTGGGAGGCTGATCTCCAGCATTGGACATAAATGATAATGAT
This sequence comes from Dermacentor albipictus, assembly GCF_038994185.2. Classification (NCBI taxonomy): domain Eukaryota; kingdom Metazoa; phylum Arthropoda; class Arachnida; order Ixodida; family Ixodidae; genus Dermacentor; species Dermacentor albipictus. Next base: position 184,021,275 of record NC_091822.1, read on the forward strand.
GTTGACGATGATGAAGAAGATGATGTCTTTGTGCCAGCCGATAGTCTGACTATGAGCTGGTCTCTTACCTAAACCACGAGGCACTGGAGCTTGCGAAGATCGACCTATACCCATGTGCGTGTAGTTCCCGCAGCCGCCACGTATTGGTCTTATTATGTACGTTGACCCTCGATGAGCCAACGCTCCAACAAGATAAAAATGCGCAAAATTTTTCATACTTTCTCGAACGGTCAAAGATTAAGACGCCATTTACGTAAAAAATACGCAATAGCGCTTCTCCGAACGCCTAGTTTGGCCTATCCAAGGGGGTGAAACTCGGATTAGCATCGTAAATAAGGCGAGAAGCCATCATCCATGTCCACCCTCCGTTCCTCGCAGCATCGAAACATTCAAACCGCATTTGTCAACTAGTGTTACGAGCGGGAGCTCGCATATCATCAGTTCACTTCAAATTATGGGGCTTCACGCCCTAATACAACCGGCTGCCCTACACAAGATTAAATAACAATGTTCGTAAGCTGTAACTTGACGATAATACCAGGTATTGGATTGAATTCCTGCTCAGTCGCTTTCAACACGTCAAGATTAGACAGCACATTTTTAGTTTTACTGCGACAATATCGGGCGCGCGACAGGGGCCGCTTCTCTATTTAATTTACATTAATGACGTAGCTAACAACGTAACTTCTACTATGCGCCTTTTCGCCGACGATTGTGTGATATACAGACAAATAACTAACCCGCTTGATGTAATGCTCCTGCAGCTGATATAACCTGCTTGCATGAGTGGTGCATATTGTGGCAAATGGAGATCAACATGGACAAGACAAAGCAGTTACAGTTTTCCACATTCACTACTAATGCTTCGAATACCTATTCAATTAACAACAGCATAATTTCACATACTCAGTCATTTAAGTATCTGTGCGTGCACTTGTCGTCTAATCTAACGCGGAACGTTCACATAGCGCACATAACAAATAAAGCTTTTACAAAATTAAGTATTTCAAAGCATCGTTTGTCGGCTGCCAATGCCGAAACGAAGCTACATGCCTACTCAGCACGGATTAGGTCAGCAATAGAAGACGCTTCCATAGTATGGCATTCAAATAGTGCTGATCTTTCAAGCCAGCTTGAATCTGTGCAGAACAGAGTATCCAGCTTTACTTTATTGACATATTCATCTTACCAAAGTGTAACGGCTTTGAAGCGTATACTTAATTTATCTGATCTTGACACACGTAGCAGGATACCTCGTCTGTCATTTTTTTCACTCCATGTACTACAGCAATACAGGTTTTGTAACTAGGAACATTCTCCCAGCACATCATATCTCTTCACGCATAGATCATCGTCTGAAAGTACAACCAATTTTCGCAAGAACATTAAAATATCGGAACTCGCCATTTGTGTTGTCAATAAAAGAGTAGAATGATCTGCCGGAACCAATAGTTACTTTTACTATTGTGTCATCCTTTAAGACAGAACTGCTGATGTAGCCGGATTGAGTCGATATTTAGCTACCCTAATCTCTTCAATATGCACGAAACCGATATTTTACAATATACCTCCTAATTGTGAGACGACATATGTAGTGCTCATTTCCTTGAATTTGCAAATCCTCCATTTCTATTGTACTTATTATATTTCATTATTTTCCTTGGTGCATGTAACCTTGTTGTACCTTATGACTATATCACATGTTCGATCGCACTAGTTCCTAGGCGTCATAATCGACAGGGACTTATGATGATGCCCTCAAGTACCATAGGTGAAAAAACGGTTGACAGGCATGTGCCACCTGTTCAAGTTTTTCACTGGCAAGACTTGGAGAATGTAGACAAGTGCCATGTTACAACTGTACAGGGTGCTTTTTCTAGGATTTCTGCGATACAGCTTGCCAGAAATAACCAACACAGGTAAAAAGAATCTACGTACAATACAAAGTGTTCAGTTTCAAGCGCTCCTGATCTGTCTAGGCCTGCCTCGGAGTGCAGCAACAGCGGCTACGATAGCTCAAGACACATATAAGGCACCTAACCAGGACTCCTCGTCAGCGCTTAGCCTCTCTACAAGCTGACAGACCTCGCACAACCTTCAGCCAAACAATTACCGCACATGATGAATCGTTGCCAACTTGTTTCACTCTGGCTGCGAGACCTTCGGTTCCTCCATGGTGCCTCGCTCAGCCAAAAATTTCACCTCACAATACCTGGCATCACGAAAAAAGCTGATCTATCATTACCAGTTCTTAAACAGCTCACACCACTACTTTTGTACGAGAACTACCGTGACTCTACACATATCTACACTGATGGATCTGTCTTGCCAAACAGCTCCGTGGCGGCAATAGTGATACCAGCGACAGTCACAACAATCAAATTTAAGACGACTCAAGCGATAACGTCGACGGCAGCACAGCTCGCAGCGCTCTTTACTGCCCTTCATTACATTGGTGATGAACAGCCACACAAGTGGACGATATTCTGCGATTCTAAAGCGGCACTGCAGTCTCTACTGTTACCTTGACGAAGCAGACCGCACGAACAGCTAATATTTCACATTACAGAGACGTTACACCATATAAGTGATGCAGGCCATAAAATAACTTTCCAATGGATTCCAAGTCACTGCAAGATTATCGACAATGAACGGGACGATAAAGCTGCCCGTTCAATCCATACTGAGGAGCACCACGTACCAATTCAACTTTCCAGAACTGACGCAGCACGAAAGCTCCGCCTGCTTGTTCGGCAGTACGCCATGTCACAATGGAATGACCCTCTTTTAAGAAATACGCGACTACACTTACTTGATCCAACACCAAGTTTTCGAACGCCATCACAGCTTCGCCGTGGAGACGCCACGCTTTTGCATCGACTGTGGTTGGGCGTTGCCTTTACCAAAGCCTATGCGTTCCGCATAGGTATGACCGAAACCCCAACCTGTGACCACTGTGGCCATGAAGAATCAATTGACCATATTTTGTGCGCCTGCCCGCAGTACATTCCACAGAGGGAATGCCTTCGCCACGAACTTGACCAACCGCTATCAGAAAAAAGAATTCTACACCATCGAAGGGACCTAACGTCACAGAAGAAGGCCGTGCAAGCGCTATCGCGCTTTTTGTGACCTACTGGCCTTTGCGAACGTATTTAACTGGAACGCCTTCTCTGTGTGTGTGTCTCCATGTGTGCATGTTTCTTTTTTGGTTTTTTAGCGTTTTCCTCTCTGTCATCTTACTAACCTGTATCGCCCATCCCCAGTGTAGGGTAGCAATCCGGAGACCGATATCTGGTTAACCTCCCTGCCTTTCGTCTTCTTCTCTCTCTCTCTTTCTCTCTATGCAAGCGCCTCTTCTGGCGCAACCAGTCATGAACGCATATCGAGTTTCCCAGCATTTCATCTTGCAGATAGAAAGGCTCGTTATCATGGGATGTGAGGCTGGCGCGGAATGACTACATGCAAGACTCGACACTCCAACGCCGTAATCAAACGGCACTGCGTGGACCCAAAGCACGCGTACTGAGGAAGGAACGCGTTCGCACGAGCTACAATGCTCTGTTTTGTCTCGCAGAGTGGGAAGGGCTAAGGTGTCCACCACTACGCCAGCGCGAAATGCGTCAGATTTAACGACGCGACATTGGAATTGGGTGTAGATAGGAGACAGGTTCAGGGTAAAGTAACTATTCTACATCGATTCTTTTACTTTTCGTGCATCGTCAGTAGCCAGATCGGCGCTTCGCTTACATTATCACGATGATCGGCCGGCTCCGAACGGTGGACGATGAGCAAAGAATCAAAGCGAGCGAACTGAATTCCTACAGTGTACACCAACCCTGATTGGGGATTCCGTAACATGGACTGTACACTCTAAGAAAAATCCCGGGGAAAACGGGAGTAACTGCGCCGTTAGTCCTAAAAAGGGCGCTTTCGTCCCTCAAAGGACTAACTGCATGAATGTGCGTGCCGTGTGCAAATTTCGGAGAGTAAGTGTTTAGTCCCTGCTCGGAAAGTGAGCAATGGGAGGACGAACGGCAACAGTTACTCCCCCGGCACTTCGCTGTTTTCGTCCGTGTCATGGAGCGATGCGGCGAAAATGGTATTGTCTATAAATCGTGAATGGTTCGAAGTTCGTGCATTGTCTATTGAACTACGTGCAAAGCAGCACCTTGCCTCTTCGTGAGAAAATTACGTGAAACTTAAAACTGGAATGTGAAGAGGCATGCCCTTCGTGCGCACCCCATAAGTGAGCGATACACATTAAACGCGCAAGTCATTGATAGACGGCTAGATTTTCTTGGTCAACAGTACCCAAGTTCCTTCCGTTCCAAGGTGGTTGCGAACTGAAGCGATGTGTGTATATCTCAAACGGCACACGCTAAGCGACAGAGAAATTGCCCTTCTTGTCGTCTTCGGTGCCCCGTTTGAGCTCGCTCCACGTATACATGGCGTAGTGCCTCAGTTTAAATCACGCTAAGAATACTAAGTCGCTTATGGTTGCAAGTACACTCAACGTTACACTCTCACTGCATAGCTTGCCCAAAATACGGAGTCACTTTTATATTGCCGCACTTGTGTTCCCATGCTTAACCTTATCTACATATCCCGACTTGTCCACTAAGCGGCGTGGTGAGGAGAAAGAAGAAGACGGCGTTCCGAACGGTCGCTTTTCTCATGTTCTCCGCTTCAAAGGATTTATCGGCCCCTGGCCGAGGTGCTACTCAGGCTTCAGCCAGCAGCAATGACTACCGTGTTGTGTTACCCCGTCTTCCTACCGGTAAGCTGGTTGTGGACTCCGTTTTCCTGCATGCTGACTTAAGAGGTCGACCGTACCGAGCCCAAGACTTCAGAGACGCCCTTCGGACCGTTATTGACCTGAAGGAAATAAGTTCCATCGGACAATTTCAGATGTCGCACGTGTGGATGGTGACGTGCAAATCAGGGATGACAAAATCAAAGCTAGTCGCATGCGGGGAATTATCCGTAAAAGGTAGACGCTGTGTCGTCATTGATCCTGAGCCCACGGAAGGTAAAATGAAGCTTTTGTGGCTTCCTGAGCGTTTGGAAGACGACTACATTCGAGATGCGCTCCAGGCTTACGGGAAAGTCAAGTCTATTTCAGCAGAAAGCTGGAGAGTATCGGAGATGGAACAAATGCGTACGCTAAATCGGGACGTGGTGTTGACTCTTGCCGATGGAGTGAGCGTGGGGGACGTTCCACATCTACTACCTGTTTGTGGAGTGCAGAGTCTCGTATTAATTCCAGGCCGGCCCCCACTTTGTCTGCGCTGTAACAAGGTGGGGCACATTCGTCGAAACTGCAGAACCCCACGTTGTGAAACCTGCCGGCGCTTTGGTCACACAGCTGAAGAATGTGTCGTAACATACGCCGATAAGTTACGACACAGAACAAAGCCTCCGGATGAAAGCTTGCAAGAACACATAATGGACATTACGGAGGTTCTTGACGCGACGGGAGACGTTCCCTCTTCCGCGGAGACCCGCTGTGCCACTAAGGCCCCTCTGCCTGTTGAAGACAGTCACAATGCCATCGCCCGTGAATGCCAACTGCCCACTGCCAACTGCCAACAATGCCAACTGCCCGTGAATAAAGAAAGTAGCGAAGAGAAAGATGACCAACCGAAGCAACAACCCAAAGGAGCACCCGCTACCACGGAGCCAGCTGCTGCCCAGCAAGCGAATGAGGGAGCCGGAAATGACTCATCTGATGCACCCAAGCAACTCGACACGTGCACTGAGCCGGCAGAGGACAGCCGAAGTAACGCGGATACTTCAGTTCCGAAGCGCCGTGCGACCAACAGATCGGAATCAAGCACAGACAGCGAGACGACCAGTACCACAAGAAAAGCACGTCGCCGCAAAACATCGAAACACTCAGGAAAGTGCCGACGATCACGGTCCAGAAGGCCTGGTGGGGTTTCGGAGGGAGCCTCACCGTTGCCCTCTAGGACCGATCACATAGATCATTAGGTCCAAATACTTGGTAGTCACCATGGCCCTGTCCCAGCAACTTCTATTCGCAACCTTGAACGTACGAGGCCTTAGGTCTTTGCAGAAACAGACGCAGCTTCGCCGGCTTTTGTCTAGGAAGCGCCTCGACTTCGTCGCCGTGCAGGAGACGAAGATTGAGAGTGACGACGAGACAGAAAGGGCTTTGCGACCTTTTCTGTCTGAGTATAATGTTTGCGTTTCACACGCTCTTGGTTTATCCGCGGGCTGTTTCCTGTTTCTGAAAAAGAGCCTACTTTATTCAGCTTTTAGTTATCATGTCGACACTGAAGGTCGATATATATGTTGTGATTTTGTGTTGCAGGGTGTGCCATGGCGCATAGTCAACGTCTATGCATTTAATGACGCTGCAAAACGAGCTCTTTTATTTGATACTGTGTCTAGTCTATTGGACTGTGATCGCTGCATTGTTTTAATGGGAGATTTCAATTGTGTATGCGATCCGAACGATCGAAGCGGCCATAACACTCAGCGGGACAGGAGTGGTGAAGTTTTGTCTCACATAATAGAAAATGCAGGGCTCGTTGATATAGGAGTGTCGGGACAGGGAGCTCGCTCTTATACAAGAATTCAAGGTCATTCCTACGCCCGCCTTGATCGGATTTATGTTTCTTCATCACTCCTCTCTCGAGGACTATCCTGCATTACTATCCCCGTTTCATTCTCTGATCATTGTATGGTTATTGCAAACATTGGTGAAAAATTTGTAACTAATTTCCGACCACAGTGGGCACTCTGGAAGCTTAACTCTGAGCTCCTAAATGATCAGGAATTTATTAATCGCGTGCGCATGGCTCTAACCAATTCTCTGTCTAGTGACTTGCCATTATTTGCTGCTTGGGAACTCTTTAAACAAGAGGTTCGTACAGTGGCTATAGAAATTGGATCGGTGAAATCATTCTATAGAAAGTATGAAGAAAAAACGCTTCTTAAGAGCCTATGTAGCCTTTATGAGATTGAATGCGAAATGCCAGGCACTTACATTGTTGACATAGAAAACATTAAATGTGAGTTACAAAAGTATGACGCACTGCGTTACAGAGGTGCGCGAATTCGATCTCGAAACATGCGCGCTCTGCAATCTGAGCAACCAACACGTCAAGCTTTACTTGACGAGCGACGTCACGGTATTTCCAAAGTAATTTCGGAAATATACTGCGAGGGTAGTCTTTTAACAAATACTAATGACATCATTTCTCAGTTCGAAATTTTCTACACTATGTTGTTTAGTGCCCCTCCGAATGATCACGATGCAAAAGTTTTAGAGAGTTTTGTATCTCTTGTAAAACCATTACAGGATGATGACTGTGCAGTCATCAGTGGTAGCCTTACGATTCAAGAAATTGAGCTAGCTATTGATCAGCTGCCTCTGTCGAAAACACCCGGCCCCGATGGACTTTCAAGTGAATTTTACAAAGCTTTCAAATCAATTATCAGCCCCATATTATTGGATATTTTTATTACAAGTTTAGAAGTTGGCGCCCTTCCGCAGTCTTTTTGCAAAACCCACACAGTTTTAATTCCCAAAAGTTCAGATAAAGAGAAACTGCGTTCTGTTGAAGGCTATCGACCAATCACATTGTCAAATGTGGATTACAAAATTTTTGCGAAAGTTCTATCTAATAGATTGCAATTTGCGATGTCAATTCTAATTGGTTCCCATCAGACATGTGGAATCAGGGGCCGATCAATTCAAACCAACATACATATCGCCCGTACCCTTCTTCAATACTGTTATGGTTCCACTGAGCAGCTTGCAATGCTCCAGGTAGACCTTGCTAAAGCTTTTGATCGTGTGAGCCACTCCTATTTATTTTCTCTTTTGGAGCATGTCAATGTTGGCTCCATTGTGCTTAAAGGCGTTAGGCTTTGCTACACCTGTTGTACTACTCGTTTAATTATTAATGGCCAACTCTCCGAACCCATTTCTATTTGCTCATCAGTAAAACAAGGATGCCCGATGTCCCCACTACTATTCGCCCTTTACCTGGAACCGCTATGCTTAAGCGTAATTCAGTCGAGTAACATCCATGGCTTCAATATACTGGGTAATGAAGTTAAAGTCTTAGCTTACGCAGACGATCTAGCGTTCTTCTGCACGGATAAGTCCAGTGTTGAAAAAGTAGTATCGAAAATAGAAGAATTTGGCAGTGTATCAGGAGCGCGAATGAACTCCTCAAAAAGTTTAGGCTTATGGTTTGGCTCATGGTGCTATACACCAGAACAGTTTGCAGGCGTTAAGTGGACTGATGTCCCGCCAAAGTATCTTGGCGTGCCGCTAGACGCATATAAATTAAGCGCACACTATTGGAAAGAACGGGTTTCGGTACTGCAAAGTTACGCCCAGACATTCGTTCCACAACGACTTTCTATTTTTGGGAAAGCCGAAGCCTGCAATAAGTTCTTGGCAACAAAAATTTTCTATGTATTGCAAGTTATCCATTGTGCTAGGCTATACATCCAACGCTTTCACCGTATCTTTGCGACCTTCGTATGGTCTTCAACTTTTGAGCCCATGAGGCGAGACAACATTTTTAGGCCTGTTAGCGAAGGTGGGCTGGGCTTAGTACACCTTTATGTGCGGCAGATAGTGTCTCGTTTCTTCTTTTTTCGCGATACTTCCCATCCTGTAATTCGTTCATACATGCAAGTCACACTTGTTAATGCGTTACCTGATTTAGTTGTTTCTTCAAGTTTTTCTTCGCGCTTATGCTTGTGGGGGTTCATGCAAGAAGTTTACTTGGCGGTTCGTTTCCTGACAGTTCGGTTTTCCACTGAATACTTGTATTCTGTGTCGCGCAAAACGTTGTACAAAGACTTACTATCCATGCTATTCCCTCCTCCACTTTACCGATCAATATACATTAAATTGCCAGGCCACGATGTGCTAAAGCGAGTTCGCAAAATGTATTTATCCCCTTGCTGCAAAACATTCTTTTATAAAGTTCATAGTGAAACCATACCGGTTAAAGCATGGCTACAAAAAAAGGGTATCTTTGTCTCTTCTGTTAACTGTCGCCTTTGTGATGTACCAGAGACAATTGAACATTGTTTTATTAGCTGCACCGACGCCATCCTTTTTTGGGATGTCCTCCAACGGACTTTAAAGAAAGACTTTGAGATTAACGCTCATACTGTGCGATACCTGCTGCCAACCTCTGATAATAGTGCACCTTTCGATATGTTTTTTGTCATGGGAATGCACAGTTTGTGGAAAACGCGAATGATGGACCGCAACGCCGAAACGGTTGTACCTACAAGGGCAAATTTCATCCAAATGACGCTACACCTAAAGCAGGTTTATGATGGACTCGGTGTGCAACCGGACTGGTACCCTATTTTGGTGAGGTGCTTATCCTTGCCACCCTTCTAAAGTGACACGAACGTTTCTACTCACAGTATGAACGCTGCCTCTTCTGTGTGACTTTCATTGTGCCCTCCATTCTCTGACTATGCAGAACTGGTGAACGTCTAGTTGAATGCAACTATAATAAATACCATGAAAGAAAGAAAAAAAAAAAGCGGCGTGGTGAAGTGGTTAGAGTACCTGACTTGTGAGCGCGAGGACGTGAGTTCGAATCCTGCTCTCGGGCACGTTTTTTTTTCAGCTCATTTTTTTTATTAAGGTATAAATGCCTAATTTAATTAATTCCACCTTTGCGGAGCATCGGAACGAATTGCCGTTACTCCCTTGAGGACCATCGGGCAAGGGCAACTGTTAGTCTCCGAAGGAGTAAGCGCATGGGGAGTAACAGTTCATCCCATGTCAGTTCGTCCCCAAAAGGACTAATGGTTGTGGCAGATCAGTTAGTCCCCAAAAGGACTAACCTCCCTACCCCTTTTAGTCCTTTTTTTTTTTAGAGTGTATTAGAAAGCCTCCGGCGGGGTCCATCGTCGTGCAGCGCGCCTAATTCATCTTAACGACGATGCGAAGACGACGATCACTGTGACGATTCCTTGTTGACTACAATGTCGGGCGAGCTTTGTAATCACGCGATAAATAATCGTCGCACATGGATGGCTCTCGCCTTGCCCGCTTCGCTCTCAACTGCGTTATCAGTATTCGTCGCCTTCCCTTCTGGTCGCCCCCTCCTTCTCATCCTGACCGCGCAGGCTAACCCGTCGCTACATCGACGCTATCGACGCTGCCGGTTCACGTGCAATGACCTGGGCCTGTAGCTCGGCCAAAAGCGTATGCTCCTAGCAGGGCTCGGATGACGCGCGGGGCGATCAAGTCCCCGCCGGTGCGTCGATAACGCTGCATTATTGAGTGCGGTGAGGGAAGGGACCCGCGGGCGGTCTCTTGTCTTTCATAATACACGACACCACCGGGGCACCGCCGCCGCGGGGACCGGCCGATCGTTGGGCACGCGAGGCCCCGTGCACGCAAGGCCGGGGCCCCGCCGCTCGTCCCCGTCCGGCGCGGACAGGCAGACAGCGCGCCTTAGTTGCCAGTGTCGCTCAACTTTTAACTATGCATGGCTGCCTGGTGACCAAAGGGGCTGTCACGAACGTGTAGCAGCCCTGGTCGTTGGGCGCCTCCTTCCTGCTGTCGGGGCATGTCGAACGAGGCCCGTCTGCTTTTATATGTAGGGTTAGCTGCTGGAGGCACTCCGCTGATGCCCCCGCGGCACGGCGTTGCCGTCGGGCGAATACGCGAAATGTCCCTGAAATTCCGCGACGTCATTCTGTAGTCTGAGTGCTCGAAAAAAAGATTATTTCGCAGCCGAATACCCGGAAAAGGTTTTACCTCACGTATACGTAACTTGCGTGTTGATGTTATAGTAAACATTTGCTTATGTTCTTAAGTATGTTCCGAGACATGTTCCTAAATCTGTGGGCCGTCGATGAACTCACAGGCATTCACAAACTAGGAAATCACCTACTAGTGGGTGCTCCGTCATCGCTTCAGCCTTTGTTTCAGTTTGACATCCTTCACGGTCCCCGCCAGGTTTCCGAGAGTGGGATTTCCAAATTGGATCCCTCGGAGCGCGCGCTATAGTGCATGAGCCAAGAGACTGCGGGCTGCCTCGAGGTTGACCTTGCTGACAGTGTCCTCGTTTTCACGAACAGGTCCGTCCAAGCTGTCACCGGCAAGGCGGCAGTCGCACGCGTTGCCAGTGAACTTTCCGAGCATGGGCAGGCCATACTCTTCCAGGGCGACGTGCACAACTGTGAGTGATTTCACTTCTCACAGCTGCCGAGCTTCTCTTCAAGAGCACCGAGACCGCACGGGCTGCTATGCTCTGTGACTCGGAGGCAGCCTCATTAAAGCTAAGCTGTTTACCTCTAGAAGCCCTATGCATTCCCCGCATGCGTTCCCAGGGGCCTATACACTGACCGGCTTCCATCCGTATATCACGGTACGTGGACAGGAATGCGTGGGCCGATCCCAGAGATCGTGCAATGCCGGGCCGACCCGCGGCGGAGGTGAAGCAGGCTTCAAGCACTCCGTCAAATTCCAAAAGTTTGTGCAATATGTTGGGTCCAAATATAACCACATAAATTCAACGTTGTAAGAGAAACATTGTATATATATATGTATGTGACGCAGGAGAGATGCAGACGAAGGATATATATATATATATATATATATATATATATATATATATATATATATATATATATATATATATATATATATATATATATATATATATATATATATATATATATATATATATATATATATATATATATATATATATATTAGGACGATATTATCAAGAGAAGAGCCGCCGTGAGAACGACGAAGGTGGTTTGCACCTTGGCGCGGGCGAGTGTCGGCCTGGCTGTCTGGTTCCAGTGTAAATATATCCTATAAATAGCCTCTTTCATCTGTGTCCTTCTACACGTAGCATTCTGGTGGAAGTTAGCGATCCCCGTCCTCACCACGGAACTGCGAAGTGATCGGTACATCGAGCTTGTCACCATACCTCCGGGTGACGAGACCGCCTCTGCAACGGCTTCGGCTTGTCCAACTGCTCCATTCGTCATGGTTGCCCAACATCGCGATCCTGGTGTGTTCTTTGGCCTGGAGGGACAGGACGTTGACGACTAGATCAAGCTATATGAACATGCCAGCGATAATAACAGGTGGGACCCGACGATCATGCTCGCCAATGTCATCTTTTATCTCGGCGGCACCCAACGCGTGTGGCACCAATCGCATGACGATGAGATAACCAGTTGGGAAAGTTTCAAAGAAAAGCTACGGGAACTGTTCAGCGACCCCATTGGCCGCAAGGTTGCCGCGAGAAAGGCTCTTGCGTCTCGTGTTCAGACGTCTACAGAGCCGTACGTTTCATACATCCTCGACGTCTTGGCTTTATGCCGCAAAGCAGACGATGCTATGTCTGAAGCAGATAAAGTGTCACATGTTCTGAAAGGCATTGCCGACGACGCTTTCAATTTGCTTGTTTTCGGCAACGTCTCGACAACCGACGCCATCATTAAAGAATGCCATCGCCTTGAACAAGCTAAGAGCTGCCGTATCACACACCACATCACGTGGCTACCCAACACTGCTTCTACGTCGACATGTGAGGGTCGACCGCGTCAGGCCACCACCTGTGACGATGTCACCCGTATTGTTCGCCGCGAGCTCGAGGCTGCCTGTTCGCCAGCTTTCTCCGCGACGCCTCCCGATCCGCCAGCAACCACGATTGCGATGATTAAGGCCGTAGTCAGACAGGGATTTGAGAACATGGGTCTGAACTCCGTGTGTTCAACGTCTCAACCCAGCGTTCCCCAGTTCTCTACCGGCCCTCCTCGACCCCGGCAGTCCTTTTCTGACATATCTCGCCGCAACCCGTCCGAATGGCGTACCCCTGTTGACAGGCCGATCTGCTTCCACTGCTGTCGCATCGGCCACGTCGTTAGTCACTGCCGCAACCGCGATGGCCACCGCCTCCTCGGACATACGCCGCCACTTATTCCCGCACCTTTGGACCTTCTGTTCCCTATGCCACCCGCCATGAACCCACTGCCGCTGATGCCCCTGCTCCGAACCTTCGCTTCAGCCGCTCGCCCTCACCTCGACGCCATCAATCTCGTTCGCCCCAACCCCGCCGCTTCTCTTCGCTGCCTATCGCCTCCCGGACCCAGCCAGAAAATTAGGCACTGCAGCTTCTGGAGGTGAAGCTGCGTTGTCGACCCTGCCCTCAAATCTTCTGCTCACGTTACCTCTGCCTCTGCTCACGTTAATCCTCTGCTCACGTTAATAACGTATGCAGCCCATGTTTGCAGCCCATGTATGCAGCCTAAACAGATTCGCTAGTAATCCGTCCCCGTACGAATGTTGCGGCCCCACGAATTTTTCTGCCTCCCTAGTACAAACCGCTTGGTGTGGCCAAGAAGCGCGATGTCTTGCGGTGAATCAGGGCACGGATACCACGCACGCTTCGGAGCTTCTAGAACAACGACGCCGCTGACGCACTTGTCAAAGGCGCACATCAAAGCGTGGTTTGGGAAGGTGGGAACCCAGAAGGAAAGACACAACCGACGCAGCGCACGTCTTTCTGTCCTCCGTGTCTACCGCGCCGTGCTCGTTTTGCCTTAGTTGCGAGTTCAGTGGCTGTCCTGTTGCTCTTCTCCGCTTCGTGGTTCGTTTTCGCGCTGCTTTCATCCAGATACGCCACCTCGTGTGTGATTCATCGTTCCAATAGACTATTCATTTTTTTGCCTAAGAGCCTCTAGCTACCTCGTCCACAGAGACTCGAGCTCTAGCGCTTACACTATGTAGACATTCCGGCGCAGCCGTATGCAGCGCTATAGGGCTGCGCGGCGTGTGTAAACGCCGCTCGTCGGTGGGAGGAGAAAAACCCACGGCAGGGGCGTCGAGACCAACGTGGTGCCATGCATAATGCAGAACGCACTGAAGGACGCCGCCTGGCTCAAAATTTAATGCCCCCCTCTTGGCAGATAGAGACAAACGACCGTGTATCGCACCGCAGCTGGCTTGCCTCGCCGCTTGACTCGGCCCCGGTTTTCTCTCGTTTTCTCTCCCTCTATTGGATGTCTTGTCATCTCTCCTCTCGACCTTTTTATCTGCCCGCAACCCCGCTTCAAGCCTTCACTTTGTTGGGGTCTGCTGATCTCTGTGCTGCTCGAAACACACACAGTCGACGTCCCTGCTTGTTGAAAAGTATATTCGTATCTATAAATTTTTACAGGTGCAAAGTAAGACATGGGCCAAGAACAGACACGGACAGGCGCACAATCGCAACTCATTTTTACTTTTCCCGCTGCTTCGCCGCATATACCCTCAAGCACGCGAACAAGAACATAGGACATAAACGAATGAGTTTACGTGAGAGTGAAATACCAAACTCTAATCACATCCTATCAGCAAGAAACCAAACTTGTTCTCGTAAAGAGACAACGACGGAACGCTGATACACTAGTCTTCAAATTTTCTTGTACACATAGCCTCCGCTAGTTCCCAGGCCAACGTATCTGTACTTTCCCGCAGTATGCATGGTATGAACGTGTTTACCAGAAAGGATTTACACGTGCACACCTTGCACTAATAATACGGCAAATGTCAGCCTGTCCCATTTCGGATAGATAATACGTGCTCTCGCAAGCGATCATTTATACAACGGCCAGTTCGGTCGATGTATACCTTGCCGCATCTTCATTCTTACTTAATCTCACTCGTTATGTTCTTGTGCGCATGCTTGAGGGTATATGAAGCGAAGCATCGGGAAAAATAAAAATCAGTTGCGAGTGTGAGCCTGACCGTATCTATTACTTGTCCGTTTCTTATCTTGCACCTAAAACCATGTCTATCCATCTACCAACTAGCCCGACAGCAGACCTTACTAATCTATGCGTGTCACGTATTTCTGTGCCGCATATGCGAGCTAAGCAGAACAGGGACCCTGTACATATAGCTTAAATAAATATTCATTTTTCTCCCGCTATTTTATCCTCCTGTTCCACTACCTTTTCTGTTATTTTCTCTGCATGAATTTCACTAACCGTACGCCGCATACACGCTATGCTGGCCGTCGTTCAGGTATCAGCAGCCTCAGACACATGTGCAGTGAGCAGAAATATTCTCCTTCGGTTTTCTTATTTTTTATTTTCTTTCTTTTTAAGTAAACAACAACTAATTACTTTTTCAATGTTTAAGCTGCCTTGTACGTGTTGAACGCATACGTAAATTACGAATGGTTCGTCCTAAAAAAATAATATATTAAAGAGCTTAGGTGTTTTCTTGAGTATAAGTGTTCGTGCTAAAACAAAAGCAAGAAAGAAACGCGCCACTGTTTCTTAGCAATGATTATGTGGCGCTCTGCGTAGCACAGTATCATGTGGTGCATTCCCGACACCAGGGAAGCGTCTACATATTGGGCAGAATGTGAAAGCGCACTTGCAGCGAGCTTTAGTGTCACATTAAAGAAACTTGGGCATTCTAAATTACTGCGGAACCCTCCATTGCCCTCATACCCTATGAGGTGTGTGGTAGATGAACTTTAAGTCCCATGAACTGGTGAGTGCACAATAAGGAGTGTGGGAGCCAGAAATTAATAAAATCAGAGAAACAGAAAACAGCGATGTTCTGACAGGAAACGAACCCACAACCTTCCCAGGGCAAGTACAGTGCGCTGTGGACATTCTAAGCGCATTGAGGGCCCGTAGTGAATTTTTGCCACAAAAGCGACTGAAGTTATCGTCGCGCAAATGTACGTATACACTCACGGCAGTACGAGGTGCGACCAAGCCCCGGCGGCTCAGGACAATAAGCAGAAAAGCGACGGACTTGATTTTTCGCGCGAGAACTCATGACAGGACTATTCACTGATTTACGTCACGCTTAACCTAACCTAACTTTGCCCGACCCAAGCTTTAGTACTTCGATTGTCTATTTATCTAATTAGCCCCGCACTAAATTTTACCCCTTGTGTCGGTAATTTTTCAACGCACCTGGCGACGACAATGCTAATGAGCAACTTGAGACAAGTCGACAGCAATGCTCGTGTATGTATATATTTATTCAATAGCGCGCCAGGCAGAGCAAATTAAATCACATCTCCATCTCGAAAAAGAGTAGTGCAACTAGAATATAATAGCCGCGGCGATCGGGTTAACTTGCAGCTTCGGTTGGCGTTAACATATACTGACGCATGGAGGAAAACAGGCGGGCACACCATCTCTTGTACGCATGCGCCGAGTCGTGTTCGGATGTAGAGCAAGGTACGCAGAACGGACGGAACACTGGAGGAAAGGAGCGGGGCGCTGTACCGTCTAGCTTTCACAACCATAATGCGTTTAGTAGTCGAACACGGGCGTTCGACCGGCCCGACTCGTCGCCGTCTATTCATAGGCCGGTACACACAGTGCAGCCGCTTTGACGACATCTCCGTGCCGCGCCGTGTGTGTGTGCTGTGTTCCCCTCGCCGTATATTAGAGGCCTCTCGCTGCCGCTTTCATTGGCGTGCATGCAAATGCAATTAGCGCGATGGACGCTTTTCACGAGCAGACATGCGCCCGGAAGCCGGTAATTCGTGTCGACGGGCGCGCAGCGCGCGCACTGTGAGGCACCTCTGGGAGCGAAAATTTCGCTTTACGTCGGCTCCTTGGGTGAAGTACAGGCAGGGACCGTTTCAGAAGGCCTCGCCGAAGGGCAATGGCGAGTGCCGGGTTCTGTTTACCGCTTCCCCGCTGCCCTGCCGCGCGAAATGTCTCTCTCTGATCGCTACTGGCGGGCTGTTTTAGGTGAGCTTGGGAAGCGGAAATAGATTTAGGAGATGACAAAACGGAAACACTTTGTCACTGCGAAGTATAAAGGGCCAAAGACAGAGCGTACTGATCAGCATACGGTAGCTCTCAGGATAGCGAGAGAAAAAGTACTGCGTGTTCACTGGGCTCGATAGTAGCTGAACGCTCGATTGCTTAAATACTTGCATGGTGCGTGGGAAGAAGGTGCTTCTGGCTTCCCCCAGATAAATAGGATATCAACAGTAAAGAAAGATGATATTCTTTCCTGTCAGATTTATGCTCACTTAACGTCAGCCGTCGCTTGTTATCAGATATTGGAAACGAAAAGACGAGCGCCACATTGTCCGTTCCAAGAATATGTACAACAGTACGTATACAAAAACTTCCCCGACGATTACAATGCTCCCTAACGCAAAATTTGAGCGCAGCTGTTTAGGCCTTTTCAATTCGCGATATGGTGAGGCAAAGAATTTGAATCTGAATGACAGGGTCCACTCTGCGGCGGCTCTGAGCCTCAGCTCGGGTAGCTCGTTGAGCAGCAGGCGAAGCACTTCCCCCGGGCGTGTCGTTTATTGTACAGGAAGAAATCGGGAACGCGTGGGCCGCACAAAGCGCATTCTCCAGCGGCGGCGTTGCCGGCGAAGTAGCGCATGTCTAGTGCTTTCGAAGACCACGCCAGCGCTTGGTATCGGTGGGCGCGCTCGCCACGTTGCCTAGCAATGACGTCACCGGCATGAAGCATGTCCCGTGCGGCACTCCGCTCTCTTCGCCACCCTTACGCCGTACTCATCCTCCTCCGCATTCCTCCTCATGCTTCCGCTGCACCCTCCTCTTCCGCTTTCCTCCTAGCTCTCCCTTCACTATCGCCGCGTTTCATTCTCCGCTGCGCTCCACGTTCGCTCTATTTTGTCATCTGTCGGTGCGCTCGTTCATTCTGCCCGTTACGCCGACGCCGACGCTCAACGCAGGAACGGGCGCCTAAGAGGTGCGTTCTGTAAAAGGTAGGCAAAGATTACAAACAATATTATATGTATGTGTGTATATACACACACATAAGGTGTAAACGATATTAATGCACTTGCTCGTTTTCATATGTACATAGTCACCAACATCCCTGGTCTGCTTCTTCGCGCATAGGCTGGCGCGTTTCCTTTTGGTATAAAAGCCCTTGGTAGCTCGCTCCACCTCCGTCTTATAAGTGGCGGAGGTGCTGTATATATGCTGACTTTAAGGAGAAACTAGGAGGGAACAAAAGGAGGAGGAGAGGAAAAGTATGGAGGTCAACCAGAATGCACGTCCGCAACCTTACGCAGGGGCAGCCCTACGCTTCTAAGCTACGCTACACATATGGGACACTAAGAGCGCACATTCGACACATTTAACGGATACTATACCACCATTTAGCCGATTTGCTTGCACTCTAAAAACTAAGAGAGTGCCGGGCACTCCCTTTGAGGGAGTAGCGGCTTGTCCCATATTTCACTCTCTTTTCGAGAGTAGATCGACCCTCTTTGAGAGAGAGTAGGTCAACTCCTGTTGACAGAGTTTTGTTACTCCGCCGCAAGGGATTGCTAGTACTCTTCTGCAGAGTGATAATACTCTTCCCACAGGGAGTGCTAGTACTCTTCCGCAGAGTGGTAATACTCTCACCGTAGGGGTAATGGCACTCCACCAGACCGAGTACTTCTACTCCCCCAAACAGAGTGCAACTACTCTTCCCAATACCCTCTTAGCGAAGTCCTGGCCACGCATGCAGGCAGGAAATCAGATCAAATTAGGGTTCGCTGATACACCGTTCTCTAGGCGGCTCCTCAGACTCAGTGGCCCAATTCCAAGCGGCCTTCAGAATAGGCGTGACCAATGTTATGCAGGATTTTAAAGTCATTTTTCCTGGCTATTTGCTGCCTACCATGAGTCGTGACGGCTCGTAATCGGCCTATGCGTATGTGTCCCGAACGCCACTGCGGAGAAAAAAAAGCTAATTCACATTTAATCCGCAAATATTTTCGCATATTTCACAATCAGGAGACACATAATCTAATTAGAACACAATAGTCGACGGAATCACACACTTATGGAGAACCACATTGCTCTATACATCACGTGGATTCGAACCCACGTACACTCGCATCTATACAATTCAAAGCACACATCCTAACCATTATACCACAAAGCCACCACGCTCAGTCGTGTTGTTTTAGAGCTTATATACATAACAAATGTATTTGAGGAATCGGCTGCGGTGGTTGGAGTTTCTCTGCAGTGTGCTGTGCTGTTGTGTACTGGAATACGTTTGCGTTTGCATCATTTCCATTCCTTGCTACGACTAACGGAGGAATACAACGTAGACGACGACGTGAGAACTATTCACGGCTTGTCGTCACCCCAGGAAAATAACAAATGTGCCGTTCAGCTCACGATCGAGTGCTTTTCCAGTCCATGCATTATATGTTCTCCGAAATTACGCGGGTACAAAGTATCGTGCCAACCATCCACGTATGTGAATTTAAGTCGCGCGTATACTGGTGAGCATTTCTGTTTATTTTTTCCGCCAGTTCCATTCGTATGTGGTCAACTGCGATGCCAGTACCAGGCATTTCGACGTGCCTCACGCTGCCGTGTAGGCGTTCTTTTCAGGTGCATTAGTTTAGAGTTTGGTTCAGTCCGCTGTGAGCTGTTGTCCTGCATTAGCAGCGGATCGTTAGCGTTTTGAAGAGCACGCATTCCAGCATTTGGAGACTGCTTATGCCGATAGCCGCGTCACATGCATTGGCACGCATGTTTAAATGAGTAATGTGTCCACTTGTTACGCGTGCACTGCTCGTATCCTGTGGCAGTGCTCGTTCTAAAAGCTTCGAAGACCATCTACATTCATACGTGTGTTCAATATATATGCACAGGATAGACTTGCCGGCTAGTTGGTTGAGCATTTTAGAAGAAACAGCGCAACACAAGGACGACGCAAAAACATGGACAACACCACGAAGCGCTGGTGTGGTCGATGCTTTTTTTCGTCCTGGTGTTAGCGCTGTTTCTTCTTCCACGATACACGCACACCACAGGTACGCGAAAGTTTAGGAGTATAGGGCGTTAACTTTGTTTTCCCCGTTTCCTCTCAGTGTCAATGGCACAATGCGTTGCCCGAAATAGCGCACGCTTACCCCCATATTCAGAAATGCATCATAACTTGAAGCCCATGCTTGACTTGATCTAAATGACGCAAGTCGTGAACGCACCAAAAGAAAGGCAGTGAGCGTCTGGGGGACGTTCGCACCAGGCGTCGTTTATATAAAGTCAAGCATGGGCTTTGTAATAATATACATTTCTGAATACGGGGGTTAGTCATCTACTTCTCACAGAAAATGTCGAAGAAACGCCCACCAAAACCAGGCACATTCGTAAACCTAACTAGGCAATACGAAGCTCCATAGAAAAAGAGTGGTATTAAAAGCTTTCAGTATTTTTCTTTACTCCAAAATGGTTGCGCTCTCGTGGTTTCAATGTACAGAGATGATGCAGCGTTAGCTAAAAAGCATGAATTTCCGAACTCCATGCCAAAATAAGCTTGTAAAATTATTTAGGTGCTAGAAACCAGGGTTTGTAGCGATCCTTGAAAACCCTTTATTTCTAAAATGCCATTTTCAAGGCATTGAAAAGCCTGGAATTTTTAGAAGTACTGGAAAGTCCTTAAATTTGTACACTTGGCTAGACATAGCAGACATTGCCAAGTGTTTTTTTTTTTCCCTTCTGTGACATTCTTCGCATGTCACAGAGAATTGTCTGTGGAGGTAATAGAAGGAAAGCGACATCCTTAAAGTTCAAATTACAAAGGAGCTGCAGATACCAGTTTTAGGCACATGGAACCGGCGACAAATGTACTTGGAGGAGCAGAAGCAGGAAGCTCAACGGTTGAGGCATTCAAAGAAAAGCTGTGATGAGTAAATTGAGAGCTACAGACACAATAAAAGATCACCTTTCTCCGGTGCTGTGTTGTTCCGCGATCTTGAGCGCGCGCGCGCGCGGTGGAGAACTCCGAGTGAAAAAGTAGAGCGCTCGCTACGCGTTCCTTTGAACTGCGGCGGCCTGTTCTCTTAGAAGCAAAACGATGTGTTCTTTGCTCAGCGTGCATGAATGATACATTGCCATGTTCGGGGCCAGCCACCTACAGTTGAAGCAGAAGATCACGCTACGTTTTGTTCTCTATTGCCGCAAGAGTAGAACTACTCTCTCTCTCTGAAGGGGGAGAGTGAAAAGCACATTTCACTCTCTCCTTGGTGAGAGAGTGAACAATGCATTTCACTCTCCTCGACATTTTGCGAGAGTAAAACGACGCTTTGAAGAGTGAACCGGCCGCTTCACTCCTGCGATACCCTTCCTAGTTTTTAGAGTGTGGGCTAAAACCACAATATATATTCCGTGGTATTGTGACCAGACACCATGACCCGATACCATCTGGATTCAAGCCTGCGAAACGCCCAACACCGACATTGTGGTGTCTCCGGCAAATTCACATGTGCCTCTTAGTTCCTGGGATTGCTAAGGAGGCAGACTTGTCACCGCTAATCCTGAAGCACTTGTCTCTGCTTCTTCTAAATAAGTCTTACCACCAATTCTAACAGCTCTACCGGTGTAGTGCTAGCTCCATCGGACGCCGTCTCTTTCTCACAAAACCACGTCAACAGCAGCAGAAGCTGCGACTCTTCAAGGTGCACTCAATTACGTACTCCAGCAGCCACCAGATCGTTGGGCCGTTTTCTGCGATTTGAAAGCAGCCCTACGAACTCTGCAGTTTGCCCTACGTCATGGGTTACACGAGCAGCTAGTGTACAAAATAAAGCACGCCCATGATCATGCCCTTGAGACATTACACGACATTGTATTTCACTGGTTGCCGAGCCACTGCCTAATTATCGGCAATGACAGCGTAGATGAAGCTGCGCGTTCGGCTTATCAGGAACATCAGCGTGTGCCTACACCCTCCCAATAACGGATGTTTCACGGCAACTTCAGTCAGTTGCTCGCCACATCACACTTCTGCCATGGAATTCACCAGGTTTCACCAACTCCTGCTTGCAGTCTCTCGACTTTAACTGGCGACTTCACCTGCCACCTGGCCTCTCGCTCCGCAAAACTATACTGTGTCGCGTGTGGTTGGGCGTCACATTTAGAAATGCTTCTTCATTCCCAATAGGGATGTCCAACGGAGATTAGATAGATAGATAGATAGATAGATAGATAGATAGATAGATAGATAGATAGATAGATAGATAGATAGATAGATAGATAGATAGATAGATAGATAGATAGATAGATAGATAGATAGATAGATAGATAGATAGATAGATAGATAGATAGATAGATAGATAGATAGATAGATAGATAGATAGATAGATAGATAGATAGATAGATAGATAGATAGATAGATAGATAGATAGATAGATAGATAGATAGATAGATAGATAGATAGATAGATAGATAGATAGATAGATAGATAGATAGATAGATAGATAGATAGATCAAATGATAAATGAAAGGTAGGGAGGTGAACCCGGACTGACATGGTTATATTGCGCTCAGTTTTACACAGACGATATTAAGTGAAAGACGGGACGTGGACGGACGTAGCGCAAACTACCAACTGTTTAATACTGTTAAAGAACGCGCTTATATACAAGGAGATATGGCGCGGGGGGGGGGGTATAAAAAGATATGACAAGGTGACGACATGTCATCATAGTTCGGGTCAGGCATGCATCGTTCACACACACCCGTTCGCCCTGGTAAACTCGACGTCAGCTTCGATAAGCGCGATGGACGGAGTGGTTACGCCATCTCTTTTTCTTTAGCTATCGCAAGCGCCTCCCATATTTCTCGCTCCGTTTTTGTTTTTGATGTGCTAATGACTGTGGTGCTTTCTAGTAGCGGAGAGCATTTGCATTGTTTGCAATGTGCAGCCAAGCTGCTAGGTGCTGTCAGAAGCTGGCAGGTGTATTTGTGCTCCCGTAACCTATCATTTAGGCAACGTCCAGTTTGCCCGATGTATACTTTCCCGCAATCTAGTGGGATTTGGTAAACAACTGAAGAAGCACATTCCACGTACTTTTTCACGTGCTTAGTCTGACATACCGTAGCACTAGGAGTGGCCTCTTTGGATCCTGCGTTCACCCTCTTGCACATGCCTTTTAGTTATTGTGGGGCGGAAAACAGAACTTGAACATAATAACGTTGGGCTGTCTTATTTATTTTATGTGACAAGCCATGGATGTAAGGCAACACCATGCGTTTTTTCAATTTTTGGTTTTCCTGTGTTTTCTGCCTTTTCCTGTTGGTTCTGATTTCGGGCAACAGGTTTTCACAGATTTGCACCACCATGCTGTTCGGGTACCCACTGTTTCTTAAGCGGCTTACTTGCAAATTTATGCTCTCCCTCACAGCATGGCGGCATGATTTTTCAATTGCTTGACTGATACAAGCCTTGGCGATGCCTCTTTTTATGATTTTAGAATGGCAAGAGTCATACCTCAGGATTTTTTTTTCTCCTCTAGTTTTGTAGCACCAGCAGATGTGGGAGCCTCTGAGCCTAATGTTTATGTCAAGGTACTGCAATCGACCTTCGGTATCTTCAGGTACCGAAGAGGCCAATCCTAGTGCCAATCCTAGTGCCAAAGAGGTCCATCCTAGTGCTATGGTCTGTCAGACTAAGCACGTGAAAAAGTACGTGGAATGTGTTACTTCAATTGTTTACCAAATCCCACTATATTGCGGGGAAGTATACATCGGGCAAACTGGACGTTGTCTAAATGATAGGTTTCGGGAGCACAAATACACGAGCCAGCTTCTGACAGCACCTAGCAACTTGGCTGCACATTGCAAACAATGCAAATTCTCTCCGCTACTAGAAGGCACCACAGTCATTGGCACATCAAAAACAAAAACGGAGCGAGAAATTTGGGAGGCGCTTGCGAAAGCTAAAGAAAAAGAGATGTGCGTAAGCACTGTTGCGTACTACAGGGTAGCGTATCGAACTGCTGCCGAGTAGTAGCGGCGCCTGCCTATCGAAGCTCGACCGACGTTACTTATTGGGTAGCGTGGCGTTGTCGGTGGGCTGCAGGCATCCGGTAGACCATGGCGACCAAGCAAGGGCGAGACGATTTCCTAGTGTGAAACTTGCAGGGTTTATTGAAAGGTAGACGAAAGAAAATGAGAAGAGCATGAAGTGATTAAAAGTACATTTCGGAGCCCCTTAAATAGGCTCTCTACAATTGTGGGCGGGATCTTGCATCCGTCGATGTCACGTGACAGGCACAGAAAGAGGTCCCCTCCTCCTCTGGCTATACCGAACCTGCTGAAGGAAGAAGTCGTCCCGACAGACAGACAGACATACAGACAGCGTGTGCATGCACGGACGCATACATTAAATTCGAAGGGCAGGGAGCTGATTTCTAGTATAGTGAAAATGAACGTCCTGCTCGGCACCCGGTGTTGTGGCACAATGCTTAAGGCAAAACGGGTACCGTCGACACTGTACGGGAATTGTGGTGCCGCGAGGGAAGTGACGCAGTTACTATCGATTCCGTCAGTGAAGGCAAAGAGTAAGTCTCCCTTTCGGAGACCGACGAAGCCAGGCACGTATACCTTCGGATTTTCACCGTATACCTTTCCCTTATAGTTCAAGAATAAAGCTACACTCCCACAGTGGGAAGAAGACAATGTTGTCGACGTTTTTAAGACTATACGCAATGAGGCCTACCGAGCTGGCGCTAAAGATGGTGAAGTCAGAGCACGAGCGTCTCAGGAGACTTCCAGTAGTGGTGAATGAAAAGAGCCGGTACTTAACAAGAACTTACCAACGCATCCCAAAGCGCACCGATATGCTAATGGAATGGCGAATTACATTTAATGGATTCCTCGATTTACTTTGTTTTCTTTCATTTGGTCACTCACTACGTGTCAGTGCGTTTTCGGCCAATCTCCCAGAATCCATGGGTATGTCCCACTACGTATACGATTCCTACGTAAATTATAAAGATATAATGTCGGCTCACAAACATCTCTAAACACACCGATCTGTTAATATAACTGTTAATTGTATTTCATGTATCCTTTATTTTTCTTTGATTTAGCCATTCGGTAGGTGCCGCAGGAGGAGGCCTCCGTTCTCGCACAATCCTCCATAATGCGCGTGTCCTATACTGTGACGAAATAGGTACAGAATCCGGCATACGAAAACCTGAATAACTAAACGCTGTTTTAATTATTAGTACTTATTAAGCTACTCTTTCGTACGTCGGCACCGCCGTGCATTCTTGGAGCCCCTGCGACTGCGGGCACTGAGTTGCCGCTAATATCGAATGCAACTGTAACTTTACGAGAAGATTTCCACGTTCCAGGTCAAAAGCGGGCGCGTGCACGCCATCAATGACGCAGCGTCGCTCCACCCATACCGCCGGTATACGTGAGACGCGGTGATGCGGGCTTATTTCGAGATTGGTTCTTCCGACGCAGCCATATCTGGTCGCGCTAAGCCGGGTTCGTCAGTCCGCCACGCTATAAAGCCCCCTCCGATATACAGTACCTTCCCGTTCTCCATCATGTACGAGGACCTCCTTTCCCTGGCGGCGCTTTAATAACGGGCAGATCGTGTGCCCGCACGTTTCGAGCGCACGCCCGTATACCTGCGATGCACGGACGGCCGTCGTGCGAGAGTGTGTGTGTGTGTACACGTTTATACACGGCGGACACGAACGCGTGCGTGTGCGACCGTGATCAGCCCTGGGGGCTGGCTGGCGGGCACCACGCCCTTTTGAAGAGATTCGCGGCGTCTCGAACGCCGATTGCACCGCACGGACATGTGGACGGCACGTGGGCCCGATTTCGAGACGTCATTAGCGCGGCGACAGCGACGCCGACTGTGCTGCGGACAGTCGTTATAACGTCTGCGTGCGAATTGTGTGCGGCAATGAATAGGTGCGTATAGTACAGATGTGTCGATGCGTGTCACCGTACAGCGTTGCTGTATCGAAACCCGCATGTGTCGTGCGAGAACGTGCGAGCTTGAGCCAACGGGACTTGGCGTTCAAACATGCAAGAGCCTATCTATAGAGGAAGCTAATGATTAGAGGCTCTAGAATATCTCCCGAGCGGCATCGACTACTTAAGATCGGAAAAGAAAGAACACGATGGGGAAAGAATGAAAACGAGGAAAGGGCGTGACGCAAAGGAAAGAAAATAATTTGCGAAGCATTCTTCGGGGACCCGTAATCGCGAAAGAATGGAATGAGCGATTTGGTGAACTAATGAATTTAGTTTTGCAAAAACAGTACAATCGAGCGGAAGGAATTTTTATGAATTTGGGAGAGTGCAGTGTATACAACTTACAAGCCAATCGAGAATGTCGCGTTTCTCACGCGTACGTGGTGTAAATTTGGCTATGAGCTGTATAACCCGAAGCTTATCTGACCGTATATAGTGTTGCTAGATGGTGGGAACGGGCTCGGCCAAATTGCGTGCACTCTCAGCACCTACACCGCAGTGTGTGTGTTTGTATTGGTTGGTCCCGGACGAATGCAGTAGTCGCCGCGCATTATGGCAAACCGACACAAACCCTGAGAGCCCGAGCTCGAATGGCCTTTAGATCACGAAGATTTGTCCTGGTTGTGTTCGATGAAGTTTATCAGGGACCTATGTGGCAAACCACAGCTTCGCATAGTCAGGTTGGCGGCATGTGTGGCACCACTTATGACAGGTAGTGCAGTGCGGGGCGATCCCCAAGAGTTGGGGTAGATCTGCGAGGCCAGCTAGGTGAGGACAGAAGGTGCTACACGTTGCGCTGAAGGCTGGCCTACGGTCCGGACGCCCTATATTTAAATATACGCATATAAAGGGCCATAGGCCAGCAGGTTGTTATTTTCCAATGTGTTTTAAACCTTCGAGGAATTACTTGTTTGTTCGCTTCTTCAACTAACAGAGCTAGAGGAGCGAAGGTACAACGGCACGAGCGTTATCTTTTCGTACCCATTTTCTTTTCCCCAGTACAAGGTAGCCAACCGGAGATATCCTCTGGTTCACTTCTTTCTCTTTACTATTATATATATCTCTCTTTTTTCCTCCAGAATTCGGCCTAACAAATCACTTTCACTTAGGCTTGGGGGTTACGTTAAGTTAGCCGCGACTTGTTGGTTGAATTTGACAACGTCTCAAGCATTAGCAGGCTAAATTAAACGGTGAGCAACATTGCAGCCCTGCGTGTAGGCAAGCCTCAAAGGTCGACTGAAAATTAAGCAAAGAAGCTAAGGAGAGAATAAATAAAGAATAACGCGCCGAAGACAAAAAACAACATGTCAGACAACTTTATCCAGCATCGAAGACGTCTTTCCCGCACGCCATCCACGCGAGCGTCGAGTGTTACTACGAGTGCAGCAACCAAGGCGGAATCGCACCTACACCGACCAACCCCGGTGGCGAGCAAGGACGTCCGACGCCATTGTGGTAAGTAGCGTGAGCAGTCTTCATTTGGCGGCGCGAGACCCGTGCTCTCGTTCTGTTTCGCGAACACGCATCCGCGTCTGGCTGTGTACCGCGACTCAAAAGCGTGCAACGTCGTGAACGCTGCGGAGTGTTCGGCGGCCAGTAATTGTATAGAGGGCAGAAGATACAGTGCCGCGTCTTGTGGCTCGACACCATTTTGGAGCACAGTGGAGAAATTTGAGCATGAGACAAGGCTGCGTCAATACATGTACTATTTCTGCTTTCCTCACTCTTCTTTTGTTTTATGTAAGGGTGATGAAGGCAAGGTAGACATTAGCAATACATAAAATCACGCGCCGCGTACTAACCAAACAAGTGGTATCGACATATCATGCAATCAAACTACAAACCGCGTACCATACATTGTCTTCTGCTCATCATTCTTTCAAGTGAGACGACGTCGCCTTCTCACGTCTGCTCGTCGGCAGACGACGCAAGCGCTGGCGCTCGTGCCAGTACAGGATACAGTGAGGCACAACGAGTGGTCGAGCACTGGCGTGCTCGCTTTCCCGATTGGCCGAAACCATAGCCTTTGCAGTGCTGCACGGATTTACTCGTTAACGTGCCAGACCCTTCGAATGCGTGCGCGAGTGCGACTGCGATCGCCTGCAAGCGCACCGTTTCCGAAAAAGCGCCTAGCTGTGAGGGCAGCAGAGAGAGCGTCACGCGAGAGGCACCGCTTTGGTGCCGAGTCCTGAGCGCAGTGAGTCTAGGGCCAGCGCCTGGCAGTACACTTAACGCCCACCGCCTTTCAAGCAGCGAGCATTACCACCTCCCGTTCCGAGCGCACGCCCTGCCTGGGTTCCTGCCGACCACCCCGAGAGCACACATTGCCGTTCTCGCCGTAGGTGGCGAAATGAGGTCGGCACGCTAGCAGTTAACGTACCCGATAGCGGGGAGGTGCAGTTGTTTCGGGCAGTTAACTGCCTTCTATGCATTTGACCATGGTTAGCACGCCAACTGAGCGCGTATAGGTTGCTCTGTCGGTGAGTATACAGTCCTCGCTGTTCAAGGTCTTAAGAGCTCTGGTCAGTTATTTCTACAGCACAAGTTAAAGAAAGAAAACTGGATTAAACTAAATAATCTGAGGGCGTTTTATGTCCGGAATCTGTGCGGAAGGCAATGAGGGACGCCTTTAGGGGGCTTCTGGATTAATGTTGATCAATTTTCTTCTAGCCAAGTGCGATTAAGTAAGACAGCATCATAAGTGCTGATAAATTGGTGTTATTTCACCTGCAACAGACAATAGCCATTCAACAAGCTAACCCCATTTTACGAATGTTCACGAGGCCAGCACGGAGCCAATGCTTCGATATCTGACGTAAACGATGTTTTGCTCAGTTCAGGCTTAAAATATAGTTAAACTAACAAGCGTATTTAGGAATTCTTCTTCAAACGAGTGCCTGAGCATCAGAGGATACAAGGTGATAAACAATCTCATCCGCGTTGATGACACACCCTGCGACCCTCTACGATGGTCAGAAACCCTTGCCCCTAACGCTTACCGAGATGAACACCGCAAGCAACATCATCCTCGACTCAGAGGCCACGCTCTTTCCAACTCGCTTTCCTCTTTTCACGCGCAGTTGAATTTATCATCTCAAAACCTCACTCCTTTCAATCCCGCGATCATTTAGCACGTTGACCACATACCTGGTCAATTCACGAGTTAGGCCTGCATCATTTACATTACATTGTGGGGTTTTACGTGCCAAAACCACTTTATGATTATGAGGCACGCCGTAGTGGAGGACTCCGGAAATTTCGACCACCTGGGGTTCTTTAACGTGCACCTAAATCTATGCACACCCGTGTTTTCGCATTTCGCCCCCATCGAAATGCGACCGCCGTGGCCGGGATTCGATCCCGCGACTTCGTGCTCAGCAGCCCAACACCATAACCACTGAGCAACCCCGGCGGGTTGAGTTAGGCCTGCGGACAACATAATACAGTTATACACGTATACTGTGAAATATACCGGAGCCTTCAATTCAGCCCATATTTTAGATTCTTAGATTATGAAACGCAAGAGCCTTGCGTTCTTCTTGCTCACGCAAGCATTACGCAAGCACGCACGGGTCACGCAAGCATTAGCTCGGGAACTACAATATGAATACTTGGGAAAAGTTTGTTGCATTTGATAGAAAAAGTGAAGACCTAGTTTAATTTCTGACTCAGGCCGGGAATTTTGATTAAATGTTGTTGAAAATTGTAAATTTTCAAAAACCGACGGTATCAAGTTTGCAACTCTGTAACTCAGCAATGAAGTCCGACATCACAATTCCGTAAATTGCATGTAATAGTACATCTAATGCAGACAAAATTGATGTATTTAACAAATCTCCGAAATATACCACTAATATTTGAGTAAGACCTTTGCATAACCCTTGTAAACAATGTAACAAATTCACCTAAGATACAAATTGATAAATCAAATTTGTCTGCTTTAAACTCTCAATTGATTCAGTTTACAAAACTGCTATATCTGTTCTTGGTGCAAAGCTACGAAATTGTAAACTTCATGTTTCTATTTTTTTATATATATACTTAGCAATTTATGAATAGTCCATTACAAAAGCTTAGGCCCTGAATCAAAATTCCGCTTCCAATTAACAGTCACTGGTATTTAACATTACCTCTCAAGTGGAACAAATTTCATTAAAATCGACCCAGTAGCTATATCAGAAAAGCGTTTCTGCATTTTACATGTCCTTTCGTAGGAGGCATCGGAGTTGGGTCCGATATAAAGCTTCCTCTGAATAACAAGCTCTGTTATCACGCGCTTTCCCACCGATCCCTTCCACATGTGTCAGTTGGACCACAACCTTGGAACCCGTCCTGTAACTCTAATAGGCCACAATATATCTATCGAGGTATAGCAATATATCTACTCCTAATTGCAATTAGAATATCCTCTACCCACGTTCGCTTTCTAATCATAACCACTGTCTTACTGTCGCCTAAAGTTAAGCCTGTAATTTTTCATTGTGGCAGAACAGCAGTCAATTGCAGACTCAGCTATCACTTAATATGATGCACTGATTATGACGGTTGTACTTGTACCCAGTAGCAGCCATTGTTTTAACGTGAGAAAAGAACATATTGAACGAAATACCTGTTGTTTAGATACACCACTGCGGCAACATCACAATATCCGGTATTATTGAACCCTCACGACGAAGGAGCCGTAATAACCAGCAACGGATCAACCGAACTTTACAAAATACGCAGCCGAAGGAATTTACCTAGATAAAATAACGGCTTTTCTTCTTACTTTCTTCTACTTTTCTAATTAAATTTCTTTATCGGCATTTCCCGCCTAATGACTCTGTGAGAGCTCACCACACTGAGTTATATACGCTGAACCACGAAGAACAGGCTTAAAATGTCTCCAGAGACCATTACCGCTGCGGACGACCTATAAGAATGTCAAACTTGACATTTGCTTCTCCACACTTGCATATAGACAGAAGACGATAAACGCAATACGCGAGCACGAACAGAAATGAAGCCTGCCTTCCGCTACTCACAAAGTGAAGACGTCCGTCGTCGACGTCCCAACTCTCGCTGCCCTCCCTCCGCCCCCCTCCCCACCCAATTAGAATGCGCGTGCGTACGCGGACAACCCTATGGGGATCCCTTTAGCAGAGTATATAACCTCGTAAGAATATGTATCGCGTATTGTTCCCGAGGGAAAAAGGCCTCAGTCCCTATCAGCGTGCGCAGCTCAGCGCGGCCAATTTTGAGGCCACGGAGCTGGCAGGGGAAAGTATGTATCCGGTTTCTGGGAAACCCCAGGACACTCGAGATCTGAAGTATATGGACGGGGCTTCTAATTGGAGCACCGTCCCTCTAAGACGAGCCACGAGTGGCTGCGGGCCAATTTGGCTCCGAGCCCCGTGGGTGAAGTTAGAGAGAGCGCCCGCGGAAGCTGGCCCCCCGAATGGTTTCGAGATCGAGCTACTTTGTGTAAGTGGAGGGTGGCACATCGCGCAAGCGCACTAGGAGGAGATGAGTAAGATTTTATTTGTTTTTTATTCATTTCTCACTAAATAAACAACTAATTACTACTACTATACTACTACTACTGCCACTACTACGAATTGATGTTCTTTCTGTCTCCCTTTATTGAGTTTCTTTTAACCTTGTACCGCACATCCTTCTTAAGCTATGCACCGACCATCCCAACATACTACCACAGTACCATAGTACTGTGGTAGTACGAAGGCACACCTACTGTTTCCTACCTGCACGAACGGCTGTTGCTCGATTTCGTGTTCATTGTACTGCGCGTGGTTCAGTGCGGCGATAGTGTTCGGTTATTGTGGCCGGTTGTGATAATGTGTATGACTGTGCGTGCTCTGTCACAGTGCTCTCCTCTTATCTTTCAATACTACCCTCCCCCCCCCCCCCCATTTCTCCGTTCCCTCCGTCTAGTGTAGCAAACCGGATTTTCCGTGCTGGTTAATCTATAGCTACCTTTCACGATCCTTCGTTTTGTATTTCTCCCTCTCCTTCGTGCTCGAAATGTTTTTTTCATCCCACTGACTTTATTTTGTGTGGTTGTACAGCGAATCTGTTTAGGAGAGTACAGGAACGGGCTTTCGTGCGGATGCGTGGTTAAACGTGAATCAAGGAGCGCCAACAACCAAACCTACGTCGGAGCCACGATTTCGCTTTGAAACGCAATTTTCTACACTTGTAGCATAAAGGTTGACTCGTATATACCCGACTCCAATAGACAACTTCTCCGCGCAGTTCATATTAACCAGTAATCTGTAATTTTTTTTTCTTTCTCATGTCGCATTTCACCGGGTCCGCGTTGGAGGTGTACTTAAGAAGGGCCCCAAATAGACAAATATTTTGTGAGTATCGCGTCTGGAGTTTATTTGGCTAGGATCAATATTGGTATCTGCCCTTTCTTTCCGTTCATTCGCCCGGCTTTCCACGTGGTAGATTGTTGGAATGAAACTACATATAAGCACGGAGTACCGTTTCATGCAGATATTGCGAGAGCGACTTGTGAAGTGCATTGCAGATGAGCCATCGTTGATGGACTGCATTGACGGTGGCTTGTTAGCTTCACGCCCGTGAGTACAATTTCGTGGAGTGTCTTTTATAATCTGCTCTTACGAGTACGTTCACGCCGTACCGATTGGTTTCGCATCATTTTAAAAGAAAAGTGCAAGTGTGATTACAAAGCTCGGATTTAACGAAGCGTATGAAAAGGGGCTCGCGTATAGCGAAGGAATTTCACCGAATACGACTAAGCCATCTGCAAGGCCTCGGGTAACTTTTGGAGAGTAGCAAAACAATCTCCTAAAACTGCCGAAGAGGGGGTCTAGGGTGGGGTGGGGGGGTGGGGGGAGGGCTACCTCATACAACCTCTCTGTCTTTTACATGTGTGAGTTGATGGGATTGGTATTCGTCGGCGTATGTTGTTTTGTTTCTTTCATCCCGTAATTGAATCTCGAGGCGGTGCCGATGCGTCTCTCCTGCGGAGGAAACCGTTTCGCAAACTTCCGTTCGATTCTCGCTCGCGCCCTCGCGTCGGTGCAAGCAATCCGCGGAGGCGCTAATTCCCGTGTACGTGATTAATGCCCCGGTAACCGTAATTCGCGCGCGCGGTTTTCGAGGTACGAAGCCGTATATGCACACACGCCGCCGCGACGAGCGAGGAGCGCCGCAGTTTGGCTAGTTCGCGCCTCGCATTAATTACCCCCTCGTGGGTTGCGCTAACTAGCTAGCTCTCAGGTATTGGCACACGGGGCGCGGCGAACAGCCTCCCTTATTAACGGTCTCATACTGCCTGATAAGGCACAGCGGGCGCGCAACAACTTTGGTCGTAAATGGGCATGCAACAGAGGAGTGAAAAGAAAAGAAAAGAAAAAGGACGCGACTGCCTTTTTTTTTTTTTATCCTCGACTTTGTAATGAAAGACGACCTAGAAAACGATAAGCGACGTTAAAGAAAGCGTACCGCCGACAAAAATACGTAGTCGCCGTGCAGTTGCGTCAGCGTCGCTAAAGAAAGTTTCCCATGCAGGCATGCTTTACGAGAGCTGGCCCAGAGGTACCTTGCGTCTACGGGGACACAGAATTGCACAGAACGTGCTCATTTACGGCCAGAAGTTTTTTTGTTTCTTTTTGTCCGCGCATAACCATTGCGTAACTTGCGTGAAAGCTGCGCGCTGCCTAGAAAACAGTCTAGAGTAAAACAAGTTCACTGAGATCCTCTCAACAATCATCAGCGTTCGCTTTCAACTCTACGTAACGTTGTTGTAGCTTCAGTACAAAGGCAGTAATGAATGCCGCTAACACCGTCCGAAGTAACAGCAGCATTTCCACAACGAGGGATCCTGCATCGTATTAAATTAAGCGAGTTATTATAGAAGCTCGCTGTATTTAAAACATAGATGACTCGGCATCAATCGCCATTCGATGTGGTCGTTGGGTATGTGCAACAGGGTGCGTGTGGTGGGTATGTGGCACTGCTACACAGGGGGTACAAAATCCTGAGATCTAGCTAGATGCATACCGCACCTCTCTGTACGCTTATGGCTGGGGGTGGCTTTCACTAAATCTTACTCCTTCCGCATTGGAATGGCCGACAACGATCTCTGTAATGCCTGTCTTTGCGAGGAGACGCTGGAACATGTTCTGTGCGACTGTCCTGAATATAATGTTCAGCGACAGTCCCTGGCATCTGTTCCAGCGCGCCTTGACAGTAGACCATTGTCCCTCGACACGATTTTCACATGCCGCCGACAGAAGATATCGCAGGTGAAGGCGACAAAGGGACTACTTCGGTTTTTGAAAGAGACGGGATTGGACAAGCGGCTGTGAGAGTGACGTCGCGTACCATGCCAGATTGATGGACTCCAACGGACGATGTGTGTGTGCTGTGCTCTGTGCTCTCTCTCCCTCTCCCCCTTCCCCATCTTTAATCTCCCCCATCCCTCTCCCATGTGAAGGGTAGCAAACCGGTTAAGCTAAACTGGTTAACCTCCCTACCTTTCCTTCTCCACTTTTTCCTTCCTTCCTTCCTGTACGTGCACGTGCCGTCACCATCGTTCTCTTGACAAGAGCCATAACCTTTGACCTCATGACGCAGCTGCGCAGACGCTTCCCACCGTGCGTCTGCCTGTCTCGGTGCTCGCATTTCGCCACAGCTTGTGAGTGGTGCTGTGAATAAACGTTCGAATAAAGCTGCCTGATCGAGATTAAAGTTGTGATAATTGTGGTGGAGAAACATGAACATTCCACGAGTTTGCGAACCACGCAGGATGAAAGGGAACACAATTGTGCGCATCGCAGTTAATTCTATAATGTTTAATACAAGTTGCTTCACTGAATGTTCTCTGTACACTGCTTCCAAGATGTGCGTTGAATGTGCGATTTTCTTCTTAGCTCTTCTTAACTATGCTACGTACTTCCCTGCTAGAATATATTGACGTTTATTCATTGGTTCGCAATTAGCTCATATTACAGTGATCCTGGTGCGCTTTCAGCAGTTTTTGCTTGTAGTCACAAACTCGATGTCAATAAACTGAAATTGCGTTAAACTGACATGAAGGACGGAAACACTGCACATGCCCATAAACCGCCATGCTTATTATTACCTTAAAGATTGATTAACAGGGGCATTGCATAAAAGGTAGGAATACATCAGCACATAATTTACATAATACATAATTAAGCATATGAACAAGAAAACACACGAGGTATGTTTTAAATGCGGGAAGCACAAATACAGAGGCCCAAGTTATAGAAACTAGAAGTGCGCAAGCAGTTAAGTACTTTCAACGTAGTCGCAGTTTTTTCATTAATTTCATTGTTAAAAAGGCGCTGTGGCCGTTCTATAAACACACAGCAGCGCAGGTGATAGCAGGTGCCAATTTATTGTTACCAATTTGTTTACATAAACCTGCATACATGTTATCACTGCCGTGTTCCCTTCGTTGATGCTTCTATGTACAAATTACCTTGTCTTTCTCTATTAAATTTGCGCGGGCTAATTAGAGTTGATGCGCCCACTTTGTAATAACATTTTTTAACTTCACTTTAAGAAACCCCATTACACTCTCGCAAGCGCCAGGTCGTCATGCCACGCCAAAGTAAGTACCTTGTCTTCTCCCGCCCATCTCTTAATTGGGGCCTGCATTCACGGAACTGCTCACACGTAATAGTGCTCGCTCATTGGTCGGCTTTCGTGCGGTCGCCATTGCTCGCGCTAGCGCTCTGGGTGACAACGAGGCGACGAGCACGCCGATGGGCAAATTTAAAAAAAAATTAAATTATGGGGTTTTACGTGCCAAAACCACTTTCTGATTATGAGGCACGCCGTAGTGGGGGACTCCGAAAATTTCGACCACCTGGGGTTCTTTAACGTGCACCTAAATCTAGATGGGCAAATTGTAGACGGCACCTAAACAAGAGAAGGGTGACGTAGGGATGCTGCAGTACGGGCGGTGTTAGCCCGGCAGTCAGTATCGACAAAAAAAATAAGAAAATTGCCGCGCTTGATGCAGCGCTGTCCAGAGCACATGTCGCGAAAGCACTAGTTTATCGCGTTTCTTCTTTTTTTTTTTTTAAAGAAAGGGTTAGGTTAGCGAAATTGGCGGGCCGGATGTCTCAAATGTCAAATACACTATTCTCAAAAAAGTAAAGGATTAAGATAAATCAGGATGAATCTATTGACAAACACTACACACACATAACAGAAGTCGCAAGAATGCAAGTATGCATATAGTTAACAGCCGAAAAGAATATCCTTTCGCGCTCAACGCGCACGGCCGTTCCGGGAGCTCTATGGGTAATTACGCACGCCTGCGAGTGTCCTCTTCTCTCCAGCTAGCGAAATAATATCTTCCTCCCTGCAGTTGAAGCACCGGCACCGTGCCAGATGTGGTTCTGTGTGTCACCCACATCATTGCAATCTTGTGCAGAGGGGAGGAACAGCACTCCCGTTCTTGAAAGCCCATGACAGGGTGCAAGCCAGTCCTTTCCGGATTGTACAGTGCATGCGTAACTTCCAAAGTAGGTGTCTCTGGCACAAAAATGCGTGCGCGCTCAGCAGAGAAGCCTTATCGAAGAACCCCATATATCAAAGTACCAGAGCACGGCCAGCTTCCCAAGACGGTAAGTCGCACCACCACTCCTACTCCTTTCGGATTCAGCTACGCGGGCTGTGTATTCGAGAACTAAAGTTCAATGAAACTACGGCACTGCCAAAAAAGAAAGGATACTTCGTTGCGCGATGGCGTTCCAGCGCTGCATAAGAGGCGAAACATGACCTCGTGCTCGAGACAGTCCTCAAGCCTGTGCTCGAGAATGAGCAGGAGGAT